>NW_009259102.1:3235747-3256677 GCF_000687185.1 Egretta garzetta | reverse complement strand
CTGGGGGAGAAAAAAGAATTAATCCCATGTTTTCTGAAGATTAAAAGATACAGAACATTTCTACCATATGTTTATTGCTCATTTCCATGAAAAGTAATAGAATATTTCAGCTCTTCTGCCAAAGATAGTGATAGTCTCCTACGGCTATTCCAGCAGAGTCTGAAGTCCTAGCTCAGCTTTTTAGACTTCTAGAGATCCCATTTGTT
Source organism: Egretta garzetta (assembly GCF_000687185.1). Lineage (NCBI taxonomy): Eukaryota > Metazoa > Chordata > Aves > Pelecaniformes > Ardeidae > Egretta > Egretta garzetta. Next base: position 3,256,471 of record NW_009259102.1, on the reverse strand, counting down.
TCAATTCCAACTTCTGACAATCTATTAGAGACAGTGAGACCATATTTATTCCTATTCTTCTAAAGGTGAAGAAAAGGAAAAGCTTCATCAGTAGATCTAAATTTGCTTAGTGTATATAGAATATATATATTGAATATATATAAATCCCGGGGGAGCTAACTTGTTAGGGCCTAAGTAGGGGATAATATCCCTTAATAATAAGGCAGGTCAGGCCCCTAAGAGAAATATAATACTGCTTCTTTTTAAAATGTGCCAAGGTCTTTTGATGCTTCAGAGTTGCAGGAAAACCTGAAAATAAGCTGCAAATCTTTTTCATACACTTACTATTGCAAGGCTGAGGATTCTTCATATCCTGTCTCTCAGTAAATAGTTTATGATAACCCAGTCTAGCCAAGAGAGAAGACAGATTCTCTCAAAATTCAAAGGTTTAGTCCTTGAAGTCTAAGATAATCACATTTGAATTTTCTTGCTCTGTTCATGGATCAGTTATTGTAAGGTATAATAGAAATGTTTTATAACTGTGCAAGAATACCTCAATTTAAATAGTCTTACCTTTGGGGCAGGAGGAAAGGGGGAAAAAAGAGGGGATATTTTTCAATTATTTGAACCCAGTTATAAGGAATCAAAGAAACATGAGGAAAGGTGACATTATATTATATAAAAACACAAGTCTGAAGTGTGAAATGCAACAATGTTACACAAATCCTTTTCAGAATTAAGAGAATTACCATTTTTCTTATGAAATAAAAATGGCATATATCTTCATGCTTACAGTTCTTTATGCCCCGCTATTTTTGTATACCCACACAAGTGACCTTTAGCTTAAGAAGGGGCAGGGGCAGAGACAGAGGCAGGGGCAGGGTTCAGGTTTGCTCAAAATTTTTTTCTAACAAAGAATCAATGTATTTTGTGTAGAAATTAATTTTCTCAGAAAAAAAAATATTGTGATGGGCAATGTGAGTTCTGTAAAACCTGAGCAGGATCTGCTGAGACCTCCTGATGCTGAACTCCCTAAAGAATGAAAGGCCTTTAAATTAAACTGTTTCATTACTGTATCAACAAGGCAAGTATTAGATAAGTTTTGACATGAAGAAAGCTTAAAAGTACTAGATCAGGCAGAATAGATACAAGAAATGCTTACACAATAGTTCTTCCCCTACCTACTGTGTATTTGCAAAGGTGGGTCCTTCCTTTTGCTTAACTCATGACTTCCGAATGGCTGTGTATTTTGTCCCTAGAAACAATTATTGCCAATCTGTTGGAGGTTTATTTTTTTACTCCCTGCTCCTCTTATTACTTTGTCTGCCTCTGAAGAAACGGCAGTTTCCCAGCGTCAGGCTGGGATTCTTCTGTTTGCTGCACTCTGCAGTTTCAACAACTTTCCCTCAAAGTAATTTCAGCAAATCTGGTTTGGATTACTCTTCTCAGAGGACCCTAATGGAAAGCACACAAATAAAACGGACTGTAATGCACAAAGGTACATCTGCTACATCAAAGTAGACCATCAAACTCATATTTTAAATGAAGTAGATAATAAGTCACCTTTGTCTGTGTAAGTAATGACAAGGATGATATGAAATCTTATGGAGCAGCCACTTCTTTTTTTGCACATTTTGGAAAACAATTTGAATTTATTAAGTTCTAGTTTGTAACTTCAGGAGACAAAAAGAAAACCACAATTCCTTCCAAAGGAAACTTGAAAAATGAGGAATGAAATTGATGCCCTTGTAAAGATTTTTCAGCCCTCAGCTGAAGAACCCATTCTATTTGGTACCTTAAGGTGTATTTAAGAAATCAGTAGGTCTGATAGATGCTTAGATTTATTATTAACATGTCTGTTTATTTCCTAGCAATTCTTTGACTGTTATGGCTTATCGATTCAATTTCATTTCACAGTAGAAACATCTCCTGTGGATATGCAGCTGAACATTATGTCTCACATCTTATTAATTTCAGCTGGAACAATATGTATAAGTTCTAAATTATTTTCTTCCTTCTCTTCCCCATGTTGTATTTTCCCTGGAGGAATCAACTCTACAGGGTATTTTAAACAATGAGGAAGACTGATACAGAGGTAGCCCCAGGAGTATTGTGTAGCAGATTGCCTGAGTGTGATTAGATTGGGATGAACTATGAGCATGACAGCTCTGTGCTGATGTTGTAAGCACAGCAACAAGATGCTATGCAACTATGAGTCTATGATTCTATGATTCTATGATTTTAAAAGTGTATAAACCTCAAGTTGCCTTGCTATTACACAGTTGTCTCTGTGTTGTAAGTGTACCAGTCTGAGAACAAACTCGGCCAGGTTCTGAATTTTGTTTAGTGGGGCTGAAATTTTTTGAGTCCATCTCATACCATTTCAAATCAATTTTGAGAAGCAGTGTAGGTTATTGCTCTTCATGAAAACATCTGCTTGAAGTGAAAAGGAGCTTGCTTAGCTGCTCTTGGAAGATCACTGTTGTCCTCTTCCTGACACTGCTGAAACTCCTGACTGTTGAGTTAAGAGGACGGAGCTGTGCACTCTGAGCGCTGGGAACCCCTGCACTTCTCTGACATGAATTGCCAGGGGAATCTGAGTTCATTGTTTAAACCCTGGAAAACTCCCAGCGTCATGCTCAGTTGATAGCTATCTTAAAAGTAAAACATTGGTCCAATTTAGAGGTTCACTGGCCCCAAGGGAGACTGAACATATGTAGATGTAGATAGTTCTTGTAGGTATTTTAGGTATTGGGATGTCTGGCATATAGACAAGCAGATGTATATTACAAGTAAAAAATATTTCATCAAAATATAAGCCAAAGACAGATACCTATGAAACAGAGTCACAGCCCAAGCAGAGGTATCCTAACCTTTTGGTAAGCTCTGGTATTGTTACAAAAGGGCAAATAGATAGTGATTCTACTGTAGTGGAATATGGAGCTTTTCTTCTACCACTTTTATAGGTAGTTTCTATGTAATGCTGTCTTCTGTGATCTTCAGAGATTTTTAATTACAAAGTGAAAATAAAAATTCACTGTTCTACTCGCTAAAGCACATAGCCTATACCTAGCCCCCATAACAGCAGAATTTTATAAAATGTGGCATCAAAACTAAACATGGCAGTGTACCCCACTGACAAGTTTAGAAGAAAAAAAATAACATTTGTCACAAATATTCTTGTTCTATGCTGATAAGAGAGAAGGGAAATGAGGTTTGATTGTGATAGACCAATCTATGCCTATTGTTGAGGAACCTCTTGCCAAATAGGCACTGTATCAGCAGTAACTGTCTACCTAGAATATGTTTAATAGATGACTTGAATGATCATATATCATAAAATCTGCTGTTCTCAGAAGAGAACAACAGGTCCATGCTGGATCTACAAAATAGGGACCTTCCTGTGCTTACACTTAACCTCAAATCAACAAGTATGGATATAAATCACAATATGGGGAATTGAAAAGTCAAATTTTAATACATTCTTAAATATATGGGCCCCCCAAAAGAAGAAACAGGAGTTCAGCATTGGAGGAATGGAGCAGCAGGTGCTCAGAATTTTCAACATAATGATCTAGTATTTGTCATTAAAATGTCATATATCACTTCAAGGAAAAGTACAGTCAGCATGTTCAGTCTCTACATCTCTGGGTCTCTGTGTTATACAGTAACAAACATTTAAGAAGTGTCTGAACACATTCAAACAGTTCATGAGGTGCTGCCTTACGACCCACTATGCTGTATATGCTGTCCATGTTTCCCTAATGTTGTGTGTGTCTAAGGAAACAATCATACAGAATTTCTTGCTTTTCCTCCCACTTATTTCTCCAGTAACCTGGAGCTGACCAGTTTAAATCAAATGCAACAGGGTAGATGCCTCAAAGATTCAAATTTTTACAACTTTTGTTAAAGTCAGTGATGGGTAGGGGGAAGAGTCCCAGACCGATGCCCCATGAAGGAAAAGGCTGAAGCATGAGCCTAGTGGACATCTGCTTTGCATGTTACAGTGCTTGTATAGGTATGGCGAACTACACACCATGAGCATTTTTTAGTTGTAATCTTCAGACCTGTGGGAGGAAATATTGGACATGTGGGACAGGGAAAGGAGGACAAATACTGGACAGGCTGTAGTGGCAGCAGGTTGCAGGTGAGAGCTTCTACAAGTAAGGGAAGGTGGAAACCGGGTTTCACTAGCTGTGCTTCTCAAAAGAAAAGTGCCTTTTCCTCTGTTTTATCTCTGTCCACTGAATTTTCTCTTTTATTGTGCACTTTACATTTGTAAGTATGTGAAAGTGGTAAAAGTAAAAATTGGCAATCATGAAGTCTTTTGAAAGTATTTGGAAAAATTATTTGCATGGAAGAATGAAGAATGCTTTAGCTGCTTCTATAATGGTTTAGTTTTTTCTGTATGTATTCAAGTTTCCCTTCATTCTTTCAGCCCCCGAAATACAGAAGATACCAAAAATATTTTTATTTTAGCACTGTACCTTCACTTGTAGTCTGTCTTGTGAGAACTGTGTAGCTTTAAAATGATTACCAGGGTCTTGAAAAACAACATTTCATCTGAAAACATGAAACCAGTTAGAAGATATAGTGAAGCAAATAAATAGTTCGCTTCTGGGGCTGGCATGGCATCATACTGCGTATATTGCTTGTGTTGTGGGGGAAAGTCTGTCTCTTATGGGAAGAGAAAACCATTTAGTTTACTTTCTGCCACAGTAAGACCTCACTGATGGCAAGTTAGCACTAACTGATTTTTGAATTACCTCCTGAGAAAAACCCACACGATTGCGAGCTGTCTCTGGACCTACACAGAATGCACTGTAGGGGAAGCAGAAGCCATGTTTCATGTAGATATTTTTTTATAACCTGAACATTTACCCCATGCCTTTGAACATTCTCAGAAATATAAGATAGATTTACATACAGCTGAGATTTCTCATCATCCGGGTTTGACTTGCACACCCAGAGATGGTCTACCACCAGTTCCTAAAAGTATGCAGTCTTGTACGTTTTACATAAATGTGCAGGTGTCATTCTCTCCAATATGACTTTAATGTATTTAAATACTTCTATAGTAATTGCGTACTGAATGATTTTGTAGACTAATCAAAGGAGGATTAGTGCATCTTGTCACGTAAATTGACAGTCACAGGTTTGCTCTACACATCAGTGAGTAAGGACCTCTCCTCTGTAAAAAAGCCATTAATTTTTGATTCTTCTTGACATAAAACAAACCTGAAACTACCTTATCTCCTACCTGGACATTTTCCCTGTCTCTGAGAACATTAGCATGCAATCATGGCATACCCAGTGCTGACAACAGTCTCCACAGACTGTTCCTAAACCAGGTCAGATCCTTCACTGCTGAAATAGTTCTGCTGGTGCCCCATCTGCTTTCAGGTGTGTATTCATAGCTGTGCCTCACTTGCATAATTAATAAAATCAAACCAGACTTGCCTCCTTCTGAGATGGCTAAAAGTACAGAACATTTGTACAGAACCAAAATTATATAGGACCAACCTACTGTGATCTTCTATTTACACATATGCTGGTATGAAGTATTTCTTGTGGAAAATCCTCTTAGAGCAGGGAAAATTTTGTGCCTTTTCCCACTGTGCAACAAACAAAGTCGATACTGAGAAACGCCTTTCTTGATCTACATGCAAGGAATGGTATATCAGCCAATTGACTTGTCTTACTGGAACCTACAACAAATTAAGCCACCTAGATCTTGACAGAATTTTTGGGCATCTTTTCAAGCTCCTTAGTCTCAATGTCTGCCCTTCATTTTCCTCCCATTTGATGCCTCCCGCAGGAAAAACTAAAAAACAGGAATTCCCTTTAAATATAGCGATTTTCCAGGAGAATGTATATTCTGACAGCAGTTAGGAATTAATGAGACATCCATACATTGTTAAAAATGCTTTCTGAGTAGCTGTTCTTCAAGTAATTATTTCTTTTATCTCTCCATGTACAGCTTCACTGTTTGAAAAATTGCAGGGGACAGTTATCTGTCATTGTCTCTCTTATGATTAGCTTGCATGCATGGCAACTTCTCCTTTCCCGATCAAGTCAAGATCAGTTTGATTTTGTTGTCTTGTATTACATTTGGAGGAAAGAAAAAAAAAAGCAAAAAAGCACCAGAACAAAAACATGCTTTGACCCAAAATTTAGACTCTATCTGTTTAGCAGAGGAGATGAAAAAAAAAAAAAATCTCTAGAATATTTGAAACTGCAATTATGATGTATAAATACAGCATTTTACTAGTCATATCTGTAGCCATATTTTGTGAAAATGTTGTTAGGGGAGCAGGTGAAAGCATCCTCTTCCTTCTCCTGTAGGTTACTATTCTCAAAAATAATGAGAAACCCCCCTGTCATTTTCTGGTTTTATGCTTACCTCATGATGCAACTGAAGTTATTATTACCTATAATTCAATAGGACATATCTAGATTTGAAGAATTACTCTGCAAATCAGAATGCATAAGTAGGTCACTTTACATGTAGATATTTGGGCTGGCAGACAAAATTGCTAATTTACAAATGTATGTACCAGATGAGAGCAGAGAATTCTGCATGTGGGCCTGCATGTGCAGACTAAATGCATTATTTCGAATTTGTAAGGATTTGTAATGAGCAGTTGGATAGAAAGAAAATTCACTCTGTATAATCCAATATCTCAAGAAATAAAACAGTATGCAGATTTCCACAATTTACAAAAAAAAATTGTCTGAGATGAGTGTAATTTCTAGTAAAGCACATAGGCTGTAATAGCAGCTATTGTTGTATGCTAATGTCAAGGCATGAATACTCTGTCAACTTCATGACAACAGTGAGATCACTTACATCTAATAGGGTAAGAGTCAGATTCTTCTGCACAACATGTCATCCAGCAGAGGGAATGCCTCTAAGTCATATGAATAAACTTTTATGACCCCCACAGGTTTCACGTCAGATAAAAGATAACGGCAGTGGCATATGATGAGACTCTGATCACCAAGTTAATCTCATGAAAAATCAAATAAAGAATAAAACTGCAATGTAGAAAAAGTAAGAAAAACTTAAACAGACATGAGGACATAAGAACAGATAAACAAGGTCAGGTTGAAGATTCCCCTACCACATTATCCCATTCCCAGTAATGGCCAAAAAATATTTCTTCAAAAAATAATATAGACCCAGAGTAAGTATATACAATATTTCCCCTGAGTACTTGTCCAGCCTCCAACCAGCTGCAATTTAGGGAGATCATGAGTAGGAGATATTTCTTCTATGTTTTGCATCCCTCAGTGAACTTCTTTTCAATAAATTACTTCAGTCTTCCTTTGAAACAGTGTAAACCTATTATCAGTCATAATATCTGGTGGGAAGGCTTTCATAGCTTAATGGCATATTCTGGAAACAGTTACTTCCTTTGTTTGCTTTGTACCTGTTAAATACAAATGTTGTATCTTGCCTCCTAGTAACGCTTTATGAAGTTACTCCAGCACTTTTGCTAGATGAGTACACAAGAGCTTTCAGAAAATAAGCATTTTTATGATTAACTTATACATAAAAACAATTCAGATATTGAAAATCATGCATGACATGGAAATATTTGCCATTAAAAATGCTATCTTACAAATCCCTCCCATCCCATATTTTCCATGCTTTCTTTCTTTCAGAAGTCAGATGAAGAACCTGAGGCAAACTGGGTTTTTTGCAGTATGTAATGCTTATTATTCCAGACACAAGTGTAGGTCAGTACTTGGAAGAGACATGATTTTCTTTTCCTCTACTGAATACTTGCAGAAACTTTAAAGACAGCTTGAAAAGTTCACCTGATCACAATAAAACCCTCAAAAAACTATGTACATTTTAATTGATTTATTTGCTAACTGCTGCAGATTAAGTAAAATACTTCAAATCCTAAGACACTGCAGCCCTTAATGAGACATTTGTTATCTTCCTGTAGAGCCATGTAGGAGAGATATAGAGAGATGAAATACATGCAGAGCTAAGTTCTTGGTAAGAAGCAACATGTTGCCATTTGCCAGCAAGAAACCTTACTTTCATCCTTTCTACTGTTCCTTCATTCATTCTTGATAGGTTATGTTTTCTAGACTTCTTGATGATCTTAGTTGATTTATCTTCTTCAGTTGCTTGCCTCAGCTTTCTCTTAATCCTGCATCTTCTGTGGATGAGCACTGGCTGAGAAAGGGGCATGGCCAAGCTATTTCTTCACTGATCACTCAGAAAGGTTAAAAATATTTCCCAAGCTGAGTAAGTAGCAAGATGAATGAGCTCTCATCAGTTGGGTAAAACACATTGTGCCATAACTAACTTAAGCAATCTATAATATGGTAAACTTCCAGACACCACCTCTGTGCTGTTCTCATCCTTGCCTGAGGCTGAACCCAGCTCCTCACTGCTTTCACAGCACTGTTATTCAGATGGTGGGAAAAAAAGTGAGTTTTTGTCTCTGCAGCAATTTTGTGTTTCAACTTACATTGTGTCAAATTTATATGAATTAATAGTGTATAATCAAATGGTTTATTTAGCAGATTTAGTGTGTTAATAAAATATATACATGCAGTAACAAATAATACAGTAATTTGCAAGTTCTAGCACAAGAACATTAAAAAGTAGAAAATATTTAAAATCTGTTTAACCATACCACACAGTTCTATGTCAAAGTCAAAGCTGAAATCATGTTCAGATTTTTTTTTAAATGCAGTAGATAACCAGTCAGACAGCTTGTTGTAGAAAGATTCCATGACAAAATAGCAATTCATTCCAGGAACAGCCTGGTTTCTCTGGCCTTTGAGTGGTCATTCAAAGGGAAAAAAAAAAAAAAAAGAGAGAGATTAAATCTATGTTGAAATCATGTGTTTACAAAATGCCATAATGAGCTTCCCTTGGAAATATATTCAAGTCTCCACTGATTCAAAAATGAACTTCAGCAATATCATCCTTGTTCGATAAACCTTAGAGTTTATTTAATTAAAAGCTCCTCATGAAATGCACTGTCTAAAGCTATTTGTCAGTGAGCTGGTTTTGCTTGTTTGTCAAAATTCCAGTCTCACAAGTCTATCATTTTCTGCTAAGTAAGGGTATTCAGTTTAGTGCTTTTAATGATGGCTATATGGAGATAACTTCCTGTGAAGTTCTCCAAATGTCAGAATTAATTTCTCTTATCATATCAGTATAAAAAATAAAAATCCAAAAGTAATTAAGATTTACTGAAGATTTCTTTTTCACCACTCTAAGCAAACTCCCAGAGAAAATAACGGCTTTTGTTGATTTATTGGTTCCTAGCAGAGAATAATAGGCTATATATAGGATAGCCAGCAGTGGATAGGATAGCCACCTCGTTTATCAGACAAGAAAAGTCTTAGTTCAGTTAACACTGCTGAGCTTTGCCTGAAATGAAAATCTTAACCAGTGCTGACAATGTTTGTGAGAAACATATGTAATAGAAATGATGCTAAAAATAGTTTAACTGCAAGAATAGATGGGACAAAATGCATTGCACACAATAGTTCATACAATAATTCTGAAATGTCAGAAAGTCTTCAGAAAGTCTTCACGATGTGAAACAAATCTTCATATCTTCAGTACGTGGACCAAAATTTATTTGCTTTGTAAATTTTACAAAGAAGTTGTTCTTAAAGCTTTCTCAATCACTAAATAAGGTGTAATAAAGAATTACATTCTGCCTGTTGGTTTATAAAAGAACTGGGGACAAACCTTCCTTTTCTCTGCTGTATTTTACAAATTTGGAGTGGATTTTCTTACAAAATTAAGCTCTTTACAGCAATTTTCCAGAAGAGCAAAATGATTCTTCTCTTTGCAGACACAGTTGCTCTTCTGCTATTATGATATAGCTGTAAAGCCTCCAAAGAAAAAACTCTTTCTTACATAACTTGTGTTTCACCCTCTTCCACACTTTTTTTTTTGAAAATGGAAAGCACTTTAGAAAATGCAGAATTAAAATAGTAATATTTGTCCTAATGTTCACTGAAGGAAAGGATTTGGGTATTTTGCTCTCTTGCTGGGTATGTATGTGCAATTGGTTTGATCTACTTAAATCTTACTTACAGTCACCCTTAACAAAAAAAAAGAGGCTTGACAAAAAGGCATCTGATTGCCATTATCTTCTCTAATAAAATACAGTAGACAAAGATTACAATTAATGCTGAAAACATAGTCAAACACACTAAACTCCATGCTTAAATAGGTCCAAGTAATTCTGAATACTCCAAAGCTAAAGGGCATGGCTGTGTTTCATGGTCTGTCATCTGCATTGCTGTCTCTGATGGCTGGGCAATGCATAACACAGGCACAGCAGGCTCGAGAAGGCAGGCATTGCAGCCTTAAACTCTGATTGTGCAGACTGTACAGCCTAGCTTCCCCTCAAATGCTGTTTCTGTGTTGTCTTTTTATGACAAAGGGACAGATCTGAGACTTCACCACTCCTGACACTAAGAATTAATTCCATTTAGCAAGCATTTTTAGTCAAATCACTATTTATAAACAAAATTGTTTCCTGGATTGTCAGAAATGTGTGTTTTGTTTTCCACCAATCCTGCATTTCAGTCTGCTTCACCCTTGAAATACTTGTCCAGCTGAGTATTTATCAGCTCTTTTTCTAACTTTGGGTCTCAGTCTGCCATTGGTCATTTTGGACCGTCACCACTGAAATCAGTTTGGTAAACCAATGATTCATGTATTATTTAGAATTCAAAAAGGTAAAAATCTGGTGCTGGGGATCCTTAAATGCATACTTCTATTAGAGTGCTTCTAAAAAGCTTTTATAATTTTCCTGTGATTCTAAGTAAACCTCTGAGTCTGTGTAGGTAAATACTTGCTAGCTTACTTTGCACTTCAACTTGTTTGTTAGACTTCTTGTGGGTTCGCTTATTTTCAGTAACACTGCTAACATAATATTAATCAGTGCTGCGGTTTCATTTTCTGCAATTTTTTATTGCAGTCCTAGAAAACCAATTTCTGTATGGTTATAAATGCTCGGTTTGAAGCGAAGATGAAGTACTTTGTCCACCAGTACTTCAGAAGACTTTGCTTCTATGGAGGTTTTCCTTTCTCCTCTCCTGTCATTTTGAAGTTGTTAGATTTAAAACTCCTTTGAGAATTAGTAGTGCAGGCTAAGGAGAGAAAAGGAGTTACTGAATAGGGGGGAAAAGACTTTGCTTTTTGCAGAAGGGTGAGACTGTGGCAATTGGCCAGGCTAGTGCTAAGAGCTTTTTGATGTAGGAGTGATGTTGGAGGCGTGAGATGCCAGTCACAAAGTGAGTGAACTTCAGGAGAATATGAAACAGATAACAGGCAAAAATGGCCTTTCAAGAGAGAGACAGCAGAGTGATCAGAATCTCAGCTGAGAATACAGGGAGAGTTTCCCAAATGAGGGATGCTTTTTTGACTGCTTAGCAAAGGCCTGAGGCAGCCAGCCCCAGGTGCCTAATGGAAACATTTTCTCTGTGTACAGTTACACCTTTCACGGAGTGTCTTTAACAGAAGCCTGCTGTGCTTTTCAGTCTGTAAAACAAAAGATTTTCATTTATTGATGATTTTCCTTTGCTTTTTAACCTGTCAGTAGCGCACATAACAGGAGGAAGTATATGTCTTGATTGTAAGAAAAAAAAAATTGCCTGAAATTCACTATTCAGTCAATCACTGATCAATTCACTGATCAATATCCTCGTCATGTAACATGAAGCTGCACAGTTAAAGAAGTAGCAAGTTAGAGAAGGAAACAAACTTCAATCAGTGTAATCAGCTAGCTGAAGGGGGCCTTTCCTCTATTTTAACAAAATGGGGAAGTTGTCTCTCAGTTCTTCAGAGGAAAAAAAAAATAATTAAATATTTTCGAGTACGAAGACAGACTCTGGAAAAGAGAAGAACAGTATGATTGCTGAAAGCTGAAATTAGAAATTTCATTTTTGTTCCTAACTACAGTTAAGAGGAAGACAAACGGTACTTTATTTCTTTCCATGGCAGAATTTTAAGAATTAAAGATATGACGGGTGTAACAAAGACAGGAAGCAAAATACTTAAGAAATGTGGGTAAATCACAGCTATTGTCTCCATTCACCACCACTGCATTTCTGTAGATAATGTCTTTTTCATTTAAATTTAGTTTCTAGATAATGTTCAGAATGAATTAAGTTTGTGTTCTGTAATTGAGTTTAGCAGTGAGTAATGAGGTGGACTTGCTGTTGTCAAAACGCAGTTGCCTGTTCACAATATACATTCAGGGTTGTTGGAAAGGTATGAGAAGTTAATCTGATTAGAGAAATGGCACATTTTCTTGGGTTCTTTACTTATTGTCTCATGTTATTTGCCAGAAACACTACAGTGGTCTGTAGCAAATAAATACAAATTTCACTTTTTCACTTCATCTTACCTATACTTCATTTATTTTTAGGACAGTATACTTATATTATGGGAGTGATGAATCATTAAAAAGAGCAGGCAAAGCATGATAACGAATGGCCTTCATTTTGTGCTGAATTCATAAACTAAAGTTCTTCAGTTTGGTGGTTTGGGGTCTTTTTCTTTATTTCTAGGATACTGACTAAACAGTTCATTTATTTTCTGCTACCTGTAAAATAAAGAGTACTGCCTTTGCCCTACCTACTTTCCACCTAGACTGAATAGGAGCTGCTGTTGTGAGAAAGCTTGAGACTGTAACAGCGGGTACCCAGCTGCTCACAACCAGCCTGCAGTGAGTCTAGAATTATTTTTATCCCTTGCTCTCTTACACATACTGCTCATGCTTAATTTGTGTAGTGTTTTTAATTTTAATGAGGAAGAGATACAAAGTATTTATGCATTTGCTGTCATGTTTCAGGTAGACACATGATTAAAACCTTATAATCAAGAAATAATTTTTCACATTCAGAGAGTGCTTGTCCTGCTGCTCAGGACCTATTTTTAATTAAAAATCTGCACTCTGGTACATATGCAAATATCATTATGTCAACAGTAATAGCCATGAGAACATGAAAGACTCAGTCTCAATATAGCAGAAGGGGAAAGCAGTGGGGTAGCTTACACCTTCCTTAACTCCATGAAATGAATTGTAATGGACACTCTATAGCATGAGTTCTTCACAAGGTTAGCCCTCCCTTGGTAATTTTCTGGCTGTACATGGAGAAAATGCTAAGACAGAAGTGGAGAACTTTAACAGTGGATAATACAAGTCAGACATGGCTTTTCATTTAAGAGTAGTTCAGAACTAAAAAATGCAGTATTGTTTACTTTGAAAAATGTGTTCAAATAATACAAAATGCAAAATAAGAGTATAACCAATTCCTCCATAAATTGTGCTCTACTTAATACTGGAATCTTTTGCTCCAGTGGCAGAGAGTAGATAAGAATTTCTTGGTTTTTTGTGTTCTGTTGTAAGCAAGATTAATGTAAGAAAGCCAAGCATATAGTGCAATAGTAATGAACTGTATCTGAAGAATCAAGGAGAAGCTCTCCACGGCTTGGGCTTTTCTGATGATCAGATCTCACTGCACCCACTCTCTGGTATCTGCAGATACTGCTAAGCCACATGGTAAAGCAGAGTCGTGACACACTACTAACCATTGGGTAAGTAAGTGTGGGTTTGTGTCAGCTGAGACACAAACTGTTGGGCATTCTTCCTTTATTTATACCTGGGGTTATTTATTTATCTTCCTTTATTTACACCTTCTTGTTATTTTTTCTTTCTGCAGAAAGTGAATTTACAATATATATTGTTAGTGGTTGGTGGTTAGTGGTTAATATCAAGCCATTGCATATGGAGGTATATACTTGATTTGCATGGCTTTGCTGTAAACTGTGTGGACTCAAGCTATTGGACTTGGAAGGGGAGCTAAGTGGAGGTGAAGTTGTCACAGCTATATCGCATGCAAATGCTTCTCACTCCAAATTCAGTGCCAGACTGAATCTTTGGGGGATTCGTCACAGCCACACTATATAAAGATGCAGAATGTCTGGCTGAAAGCTTTGTCTTTCCCTTTGCCTCTCTCTGGTGTATACTACACATGGAAAGAATTCTAAAATAATTGTACAATTGAGAAAATCATCAAATACGTATTATCTCAGAGCTATTAGAATGTATTGGAGGTGAACACAGCATAGGGAAAAATCTATTATTTTTTATTTCTGTAGATTTTAATGGCCTAGTGAATATACATACTTATGAATATACAGGTTGGTCTGAGCAACTCAGAAAACACACAGTTTTCTATACAGTTATTTTCATGCATGATATCACATTAGCATATGTCGGTACTTAACTGTTTTGTCTTAAGTCCTTCCTCCTTCTATTCTTTCCATGTACAACGATAAGCTCTCTTTCTCATTTTCAGTTCCTATATGCTCTCCATTTAGCAAAACAGATGTTCTCTTTAAATAGGCTTCAGGTAATATGGACATCTCAGCCTTTCCTTAATGAATCTGTCGTAACCAAATTACATATGCATAAAGGCAGCCTAAGTCCTTCAAGGACATACTCATTAGCTGTGTCATTTTGGATTCACTCTTTGGAATAAATATGTCCCTGTGGCTGTTTCAAGCATTTAGATTCACTGATTCTATTTGAAAATACCCATTTGATATACATTAACTTTATATTGCTATGTACACAGGAAGAAAACAAGACAAGAAGATAGTTATTCACAAAGGTATAAAATAAGTCATCTTAAATTCCACAGCCCTGTATCTTTTTCACATACATAAAATAATAAGATGAGAATCTGATCAATCATCTCTAATACTCCTAATTTATTCACTGTGGTGTAACCTAGCTAACTGGATTTTCCTTATTTATAATGAAATCACAGGAAATAATTCTAGCTATAGTAATTCACAAATATGAACACTATAAGTTATGGGAGATTTTGATTTCTGTCAGTGTAGGCAGATGATATTTTTAATATACGGCATGAAGTAGCATATCTTGGGATAAAACATGTTCAAGGGAATGTCTGATATTCAGAAAACATATAGTGAGATCCATCAACACCAGAAAAGCTTTAAAGTGCTGAAGCTTTTATGTTAAAAAAAAAAATCTTAGAGATCGTAAACCAAGTTTTATGTAAAATAGCCACAATATGTAGTATGAGTTTGGATCACTACATACAGTAAACAGATATTCAGTTATCCTCGGCTATTGAAGCTTCATGACACAAGTCTGTCTAATTAATCAGCTAAACCATTTTTAGTTCCACTTTTTACACTGTTTTTTGCAGCACACTAGTTAGCACTGTTACAAATCAGGAAATGGTAGTCACAGTTTCCCCGGTATAGATGTGAATCGTGGTACTGTTGAAAGCAATGAGAAGGTCTCCCTTGATGTCAGTGCCAAGCAGTGGAAGCCTACATGGTTTATTTCATAAACAAAACGTAGTAGTGCTGGTAATTATTGAAGAGGACATTTGGAATCATCATGCAATCACTGTTTATTTCCTTTTCTCCTTGATCTGCTAGCAACATTCAGCCTTATTTAGTTAGCTGGGTTTTGGTCCTCTTCATTGTTATATAAGGATCTTCTTTAAAAACAAACACCTGTGCTTCACTTGGGCCCTAGGGAAGACAAGGCAGCCAACTACATGTACTTCAGCTCTAGGCAATCTCCTCTGATTTATTTTTTTTTTCATAATATCAAGTTTATATTTGGCTCCAAATAAAGGCCTAGCTTCTGGTGTCTTCACTCTGACCTAGCTGAAACATTTATTTAGGTGGGACAGCTCAAAGAATAATCACAGTAATTTGTGCATTAGTGGTGGCACATCACCCAAAGAAGGTGGCAAACCACCTTTCTTATTACCATTCAAGTGCAATAAGGATCCATGATTTGTAACAGCTGTGTAAGGGAATATCAGAACAAGAGTAGACCCCTGCGGCTTCCACAGCTAAGAGGTGATTTTGGCCTGCATTTGCTTCCAAGTGAAAAGGGCTTTATTAAACCTTTGTAGGGGAAGATTTACCCAGTAGGCCAGAGTGACTGATCCACCAGAAATAAAGTTGGGTTGTATATTGGAAGCTGTTATGTGTGAATGGGGGATGTAGCAATTGCAGATTCATAATGTTTGATTATAAATAATGTTCAAGTGCTCATTAAGGCACAAAAGCATGCATTTCATTACAAAAACACAAGGATTTAATACAGGTAAAAAGTCATTATGACACTCAAGGGCATAATACACTGTAAGCAATGCAGCATTCCTTCATAACAGTAAACTAATATATATTCTGTTTCAAGCTTTACCCTAATAAATAGGTCCCAATGCCAGACAATGCTCTGAATAACTGAGAAATAGAAATACAGTATTTACAGATTGGCATTTGTTCCCTCTCTTGCTTGGCCTGTGCTCAATTTTTATTTAAGGCTGTTTTTCTATTGAAAGTTGGTCTGAGAATAATTTGACAGTATTACTGCTATGCCAATTTTATAGAAGTCATGTAAGGCATTAATAATATGATCAAACTACTGTTCTGTTCTGAAAAAGATAAAGGGGGGAGTGGGGGAGGGTAGGTTCTTCATTACAGCAAAATGCCAATGTTGTAAAATAGATTACATAGTCAGATTACAAAGACATGTTGGAGCAGTTTTTTGGACCTATGTCCCTGTTGTACAGTATATGTGTTAGAAGCATCCTTTAAGAAGAAATGCATCTTTCCACTTCCAATAAAGTTGCTCACCATGTTCCTCTCATGTTCTCCAGGAAATCTTTACACATCTGAACTGCTCAATCCATTGTGCAGAGCTTTTCAAGTCAGTCTGAAAACCTACATAGTTGTATCACCACAGTGCTCTGTGGTACTTCTCCAAAAGGCTAATTATCCTGTGTCAAGCATGTTACTAGTGGAGTGGTGCTAATTACCTTTTTTTTCTCTATTTGTTCAACTAATGACCTTAATTAGGTTCAACTTAGGCCCATTGTTTTTCACCTGTTCTTAGCCTGAAGCTTGCTGCTGCTTTGTCGATTCTAATGAAGAGACTTACCTATTTTTTCCAAACATGTTGTTGCGTCATTTAAACATGTTAGCCCTCTGAGAGCTGGCAGGGGTGCCGAAGACTAACAGAACAATACAGCCTCACTATAGCCCCTAGAAAAACTGCGGAGCAAGTCCTGTGGGAGCACATCTCTGGGCACATGGGGGAGAAGGATTTGATGAGGAACTGTCAGCATATCTTGGCCAAGGGAAAACCATCCTGCTTGGGCCAGAGGGCAGGAGAAACATCAACAAACTGGAGGGACTCCTGGGACAGCAGGATTGGAGCATTTGCCCTGCAAGGAGAGTCTGTGAGGCTAGGGCTGTTTCAGTGGTAGTAGAGATGTCTTCACAGCATTTAACTGCAGCCCAGTGCATACAGAAGTGGACCACAGGGACAGAGAAGCACTGTTCACAGTCATGTCTGGGAGACTGAAAGATGCTAGCCAGAACAGCAGAGATTCAGGCTGGGTTTCAGAAAAAGCTTTTTCCTCACAGGGACAACCAAGGACCAGGACCAGGGTGCAGGGAGATGGTGCTGACTCCCTCCTTGGAGGATTTCCGGACCCCATGGAATAAAGCCCTGAGCAACCTGGTCTGACCCCATGGCTGAGCCTGCTCTGGGCAGGGGCTTGGACTAGGGACCTCCCAAGGTCCCTGCTGGGCTGAGGTATTGTGTAGTGTTTTGGTCCCCTCTGTGGTAATTCACCTCTCTGAGTAGAAGTGGAGGGTGCCTACACAGCAAAGTTGAGCCAACATAACTCTGCTAGCTTGGGGTCTGGAGAAATACATCTTAGCTCCTGCCAGTGTGCTGAAAACCCGTGTGGATAGATTACCCTTCCTGAGAAGACCATCTGTTGACTGTGTTTTTTCCCTGTGGAGAAGTAGCATAAATTCCTTTAATCAATCCCTTTTCCATCTAGGACAGTGAGCTGTGCAGCCAAAAAAATGCTCTGTAGTGTAGCCAGCATATTTTCTACTGGGGTTATACTACACTCTTTAGAACAAATTCATAACAATGCACTTTGTTAAATTTGCCACTTAAGAACCTTCTCTAGACTTGTCAATTGTGAAGAAGAAAACCTACCCGCTATCCACATGGCTTACATGGAGCGTTCTAACAGAAGAGAAAAAATGGAAACACAAATAGCTCAAATAATTTGTCCAAGATTATACAGTTTATATCATAGCTAGGAAATTGATCCATTTCTATTTGCTCCTGATCTTATGACCTAGACATGAGGCCATTTTTCTTCAGTTGTTAGCCACTGAGTATAACGAATAAAAACTTTGGAGAGCTGAAATGAAAGTGCATTATTTTCTATTGCCAGGGACTTTTAGCAGTAGAAGACAGCAACCTTTCCTTTTCACTATTTACTGTAGGTCAGGAATTCTCATGCGATGGGGTAAAAAGGAAAAAAACAAACAAACGAACAAAAAAACCCCACCAAAACACAAAGAGAAAATTGCAGTCTTTTCCAGCTGAATCAAACTGGAGGTTTGTCTAATTCTTTGTTATAGAGTGTGAAGTCTCTGGTTTTGACTGCCATACTCTAGGAAGTGCTGCACTTTTTCCTGTGTTAAATATGCACAGAAAATTGCTGCTGAACTCAGGTCACCTTGCGGGACCAGAGTTAGGGATGGTAAGGTCAGACAGGAGTGCAAAGCAGCTTTTACTGCTGCAACCCACCTCATTCTTAGCTAGCTCCAGTCCACTGCCACCAGTGCATTACACAGCCACAGAACGGATGATTTTTGGAGCAAGAGAGCAAAATCATGCCTTGATATGTCATCATTTGAATTGCTTGACAAATGTCGTGCTTTGGAATAAAAGAAATGTAACTTTTTCCTCTCCTACAGAGTTCCTTTATGCTGTGGTCCTCTGGTTTGTTCCTTATTGCCCAAAGATCATCCTTAGAGCACTGTAAATCACGTACAATTTGAAGATCTTCCTTCAGCAAACAAAAGCAATAGAAACTAAGACATTCATCTTAGCAGTGGATTTTCCCTGCTTTCCACAGACTTTCATTTTAGTTAAAATTGAAATGCCTCAGACAGAGAAGGCTTATGCAGATGCAAAATAACATTTATTTTTATTATAGTCTACAAAACTCTTAGTAAGTGTAGGGGATGCAAGCTTTGTGCTTTACATTCTTTAACCTCCAGCTAGCTTCAATTTTTGGCTTTTGTGAACGATTCTTCCAGTATCATGGGATGCCTCTTTCATCACAATATTTTCAGGAACATCAACAGAAAATCTGAAAGTCAAGCCCTCTGCAAAATATTATGGACTACTCTGCAGGGAAAACATCAGTTCTACTGTGTTTCAACTATGAAATATGATACTTGCAAGCAAATGCTGTCCTTGAATCTATTGTAATATAAGAAGCTAAGAGATTTATCACCTTGGGCATGGCAATAGTTCTAGGAATAAAATGACTGTGATCACTTACTGCTATTAGGAAATGAACATTCCTTCCCACATAGAGTAAGAAAAGGTTACCTTCCTGAGTGAAGGGTATGTGTCCATATCAGCTACTGATAGATAATCTTTTGCCACAGTAGATTAAGTGGGTGAATCAGAGCTAATGTTTCCTCACTTTTACCTTTGAAGTTTTAACATTGTTCTGCATGGATAGAGTTCTGCATGGGTAAACAGAATTTTCCATGGGTTGTAACCTTAGAAGTGATTCTATTTTTAAGATTTGCACCATCTATTCATGGGTATTTGAAAAAGAAAAAAGAAAAAAAAAGGAAACATTGTTTGAATAAGTAAATAAAATGTGGTGAAATATGCATCATACAATTATGCCACATTGCAGGTACACCATTTCCAGTCAAGTCCACATGCTTAACACACAGTTATTATACAAGGTGAACAGTGTGTGTGTGTGAAAGAGAGAAGAAGTATGGAATTTTATATATTATCTGTAATATTCAATGACCATATAAGTAGCTGTAGATGTTGTACTTAAGATCCTGACCTGAGTTAGATAAAGTTGAACCCTCTTTGAGATTGTTTTGCATTCAGTGTTTCCAGAATTTCATGCAGAAGTTCTTTGGCTACATGATGCAGTTTTGGACAAGCCAGTCAGGCTATGCTCGTCTAGCTGACCTGGAATGAGTAAAATTTTCTTATGGTATGTTTTGCATTTAGGCTGACTGGTATTAAAAGCCCTTAAGTGGAAAGCATTGGGAACTCCAAATTAAAACTTTCTCTGTGTTACCATTACAGTCACACATCTGCATTGATATCTTCTTTACCTGTTGTCAGAACGTTGCAGAATTTTCTTTTTTCTTTTTAATTTAGCTTTGGTTCAAATCTTAACTGTACCTCTAATCTTAGTAGTGTATACTGAAAACATCCAAGGACATTGTTAAAATTTATCTCCTTAAAATCTAATATATCTCATCTGTCATTCTTGAACCCAAATATCTCTTAATTTCTTAGCTGCCAAGAGCAAATGAATCTGCAGATATTTGAACCCAAATACTTTGTGATGCCTAAACGAGCTTTGGATAATTGTTTTCTTGCTATGAGAGAAATTTAATAATAGCATAAATAGCTAAATGATTTTTATGCTGAGTGCAAATTACTCAGAACGAGGGATGCAACAGGAAGAGTAGAGAAAAGCACTGAAGTGATATTTGAGAAAGAAGAGAGGGAGATTATAATAGGCTGAACAGTTAAAGGTGTGTGAGATCTGTTACTTTCTTTACATCTTCCCATTAGTTCCCACATGTATGTTTCC
>NW_009259102.1:3229296-3235717 GCF_000687185.1 Egretta garzetta | reverse complement strand
TCAGCAGGATACACAGATCAGTCTAGGTTCCGCTATCCAGTTATAATTTTGTCTGTTTCTGTTGTTTTTCAGTTGTTGAGTCTGGGGTTTTGTGTTTTGGTTTTTTTTTTTTAGTTTTCACTGGCACAGCCCTTTGTGCCCATTTAGAATAATCTTTGGGCCACTTAATTTATAACAGCTCAGAATGAGAGTCACATACTCATTCTCACCTTTAGCATACTCTGGCTAGGGATTTATCTACAGTAAGAAATAATTTCTGTCTACCAAAAAATTTGTAAAGCTGACATAGAACTTAACTATCACTATTAACGTTAATGACTTTTGTGCACATAGTTCTATAATTGCCAAGTAGACTATAGATGCATTAAAGATTGCCCTCTGAATCACATGTTCTCAGCTGCTTTTTCATATAGGTTGGATTTTTCCTTCTAGCCTAAAAGTATTCCAATATAGTAATTTTTAGTGTATCTGTTTTCTTCAGTTTGTTGATTGCCAGACTAATTCTAATTGAAAGCTGTACTTCAGGCTCCTAAAACCCACTATGCTGGCATCTAGGCAAAACAAAGACATCACATCAAAATCTTATTTGTTCTTCATTTAGAAACAAATTCTGTCACATTTTTTCAGTGTGAGTAGTAACTCAGCATAAGAGTAGCTTAATGGGTCTCCTTGAAAAGGCATTGTGCACCCTATGTAAGGGAAGCATATTTGGACCATAAATTAGAACTGTCTGGTTGGAAACATGGTTACCAAAGTCATCACTTGACCACTAGTTCCCCTTATGGTCTTCACATCTGCTATGTTCTTTGACCCTGCCATTGTCTTTTCTTTTCTTGCTGAACAGAAATAATTTAGTTTCCTAGAACTGACCTGTAGAAAACTGACACAGTGCAAATCAGCTGATCAGCGACTCGACAACCTGAGTCATGTCAGAAAGTCACTGCCCTGCCAAATCTGTTGTAGAAACCCCCAAGGAGCTGCCATAATGAATCAGACCTCCCTGGTGAGGTTTGCTGTGTTTTGTTTTGGGTGTGGGGTTTTTTTTTGTTTGGCTAGGGGTTTTTTTGTCCGAATACTAAGCATCTGTCTGTTCTTGAGCTTTCCTCTTTTTCCATGTCAATGTTAAAAACGAATGGGATATGTGCACCAAGCATTCATGGCGCTGTTCATTCACTTCATGAACTCTGAGGTTACCACCTGACCAATGGAAATGTCAGCATGAAGCAATGTAATGTCATACAGTGATTACAGTTAGCCACTCTGCACTTACTGCACATTGCCTATTGCTTTGGTTTTTGCCTGGTTGACATGGAGGATTTGTAACAAGTCATCAGAAGAGAAGTTTCAAATCATTTGATTAAAAAAATCTATCACAAACATTGACAAAAGATTTGGCCAGAAAAGACAGAAAGAGAGAAGAAAATAGTTTTTATGTCATTGATATATCACTAGTACTTTACATTATTATGTCTTCAGAGATGGAGAAGCATTATTAATAGTTTATCATGTCATCAGTTATTAGGGTGTCATATGTCATGAGTGTTCTCAGACCCCAGTTTCTGCATGCTTTTGCTTTTCCTAAAGTGAACTAGCTCAACAGGGTGAATATGAAGACTTAGATGTCAGTGGTCTTGTGCAGGAAATACAGAAAGGATGATTGGCTATGGAAATCGTTAACAGAAGATTAAGCTGGGTTAAAAAAATGTCTGGTCATCTTTATGCAGGAACATCTCTGCATCCCTAAATTCTCTGTGATGAGTCTTGATAGATTTACTCTGATGTCAAGAGACATCAACATTAACAGTGATGTTCACTCACATACATGGGCCTAGAAAAATGATGGGTGCATTTAAAAATACGAAAAACAGAGTTAAACACATTTGTTACTGGAACGTCTTTGCTTTGCCTCCCAGTCCCATTAAACTTGCCTTCAGACTCTAGACTGCAATAATTTACTGCTTTCTTGCACTCTGAGGGGTGGAGGGAAGCATTCATGTCTAAACTTGTAATTTTAGGGAAAATTAAGTTTTACTGGTACTTTCACCAGAATTATGCAGGTTTAGTTACATTTTGCCATCTGCAATTGAATGAATCTTCTCCAAACTAATGAAGTGTAATGTGTAAATGAACTGTTTGTTTCTCTGAAAGGATCGCTCCAGTCATCTAGTTGTCAAGTCTCCTCCAAATGGAAGCATTGTTAATCAGGGATGTCAAAGTCTAGCCTTTTCGAATTAGATTTGCTTTCTGGCGTTGTCGCTTGGCTTGGCTCTTTGACAAAGACTAGGGAGGGCAGGAAAGGCTTCTGTTTCTGTTTTTCCTCAAAGCCACAGTGAAGTAGAGATGTGTGTGACTGTAGGTCTTCCATCTATTATTTGACAGTATAAAAAGGGTCTTAGAGATCAGATCTCCTTACATAAAATTTTCCTGTTACACATCCACAATGCTGTGGTTTGACAGAGGTGAAGGCTAAGAACAATTGCTTTATGATTATAAAAAAGATCAAATATGAAAATTGCACAGTACACTTCGCACAGTAATGATAACATGATTTAAAGCTCTGGGACTGGTTAGCCCTGAAGACATTTAAATTACCCTTTTTTTTTTGTCATCTCTTTCTAATGTTTGTCCTGTTAGTGGCTTCTGGTTCCAGAAATCTGTTTATAATGGTTCTTTCAGCTTTCATATAATATATCCTCATTCTTCTCAGCACATATTCTTCTCACAGGCTCTGATATGCTTCTCTCTGTGTGTGGTTTGGGCTTGCAGAATGGAGAGGGCTGGGTTTTTTTACATAACAGCAGCAGCAGCTAATCTTGTTCTGAACACATATACACTCCTGATAATAGAGCTGAGCTACTTTATACACTTCCAACAATATTTATCTAAAGGGATGAGATGAGCTAACAGTTGTGCTTTGTGGGACCGCAAATGCATGCAAATGCATAGTTCAGAATGGCAAAAACAATATTCAGGTCACTTTAGTGATATCAGTTCCTTATTTCTTATTTTTCTCATGCTTCTAAACTTTGAGAACTAAATGTTTTCCTGCAAGCTCTGTTGTTTATATCCTGATTTGTGACAGTGTGTACAAGCTCCAGAGCAGCAGTGAAGAGTCTTCTGTATTTAAGTGAATAAACAAGTTTGTCAAATGAGGTCCAAGATTTGTAATTTTTTTTTTTTAAGGCCCTGAATAATTTTGGGATTACTTATTATTTCCAATTCTAGTAGTTTGGGATTGTTTATACCTGGTCATTTTACTCACAGAGAAATCTGTCTTTGAAGGCAGACATAGCAGGTGAATAAGAAAAAAATAATGCAGCAACAGCTGAGATCCCATTATTTGAAATTTTGGCCCTGTATATCATTAAATTCTAAATGATGCTGCTAACCTAATCAGAAAACAAACAAGAAAGTGACATGTCAGAAAACAGAACATACTAATATATTCTCTCCCTTCTCCTTTACTAAATTGAAATGGCACTTGTTTTCCCCCATGATAATTTCAAATCAATTAAATGAATTATTTATTTAACAGCTTTGCCTTTCTATTAGCTTTTTAATTGCTCACAAATAAATTATAGTATTGTCATACCTGCCCTTCAAATCTTTATCTATATTTCCAGTGCATGTTTTTCTTTATGTACAGATAGATTTAGTGTTATTTTGGCATAATTAGGTTTTAGCTACCAAAGTCACGTGTCACCAGTTTGGGTTTTTTTCCTTCTGATTAGATTATTTTAGCAATATCCAACAAGGAATTAACAGTAACTCATAAAATCTAATACGTATTTCAAATATGCGAGCAATGAAGCTTACAGTTCACTTGTGTTTGTTCATGCTAAAATGGTTTGAGAGTTCAGAAGTCTGCAAAAAGCAAACAAAAGGCACTACAAACATGCCAAAGTGAAAATTAGTTTTGCATTTGAACAAGCATTACTGAAAAATGTTCCACTACCATTCACTTTGCTCTGCAACATGTGGCAGTTATACCACATTCCTCTGAAATGCCAGATCTGGCCTTCATGTTCCAGCAGAGCCAACCCAACATTCCTGATGGACATCTCACTTCAGCGCTTGCAGCTGTCCTGCCAGTTGTGACTCTCACATCTCTACCTGAGGTTCTGCTACTGTCAAGGTATCTTAAGAATTGCCTTTGCATTGATGTACGTACAGTAACTTCTTTGACAGCAGATTGTTGTTCTGGCGCAGGATCAGTTACAGGCACTGTGTGAATTGGTGACAATTTTTTTTTCTGCCCTTCACCTCCAGTTTAGCTTGGTGTCAAAGGGGATGGAGTAGGTTATCTTTCTCGTCCTCCTTTAACTTATTGTGGCATAGCTTATATCTTTCTTGTGCTCAAAGGCAGCTACTCTTAAGAAACAAGGCTCCACCTTTTTCCACTTCCCAGTTTGTGCTGTCTGCAGCCATCCTCATCTGCCAAAGGACATTAGGCAGGCATTCCTTCTGTTCCCTGCCACGTCCAAAACTTAAATAACATTTGTAAGATGGGGTGGGCAAAACGTGTTAAGCAAGAGCTGTGATATTAGCCTGAGCAGTTAAGACTTATGAAGACCTCAGTTCAGCACTATTTTGCTAAACTGAGATCACATCCAGGGGCCAGCTGATGGGGAGAGGGATTTTCACGAGGGAGCATTTATTGCAAATGAAGGAATAAGCGTGTTGGCAATTAGAGACTTTGGGGCAATGTAGAAGCTCAGCCCCTGGAATTGGATTTAGATGTGACTGTTCTATTTTCTGTGATTGATCAGGCTTGTGCAATGCCTCAGCTTTTCATTAATGTCACTGGCTAGATCCATGGGCTCTGCCACTTCAGCAGAGGGAAGGCCACTCAAATTCTTCTTCCATTCTCCTTTCCTTATTTCCCTGGAGTTCAAGGCTCAGCAATCAAAGTGCACATCAGCCAGCTGGAACTGAAACTTTTTCTGTCTCAGTGAGTGGACTCTGAAAAAGCCCTGCTTCTACGGATCATTTGTATTGCTATTTGCCATTGCTATTTATCTTATAAAAGGAAGAAAATTCCATCACCCGCATTAGTCCTGGCATACTATAGGATACTATTTCTCATGCCTGTGTATGCAGGTATCCCAATCATATGTTTCTCCTATAGCCATTCATGATTTTTGTGGTGTACTCTCTCTCTCAAATACATATAAATGCTCTTTAGATAGACTGAAAGAGCTACCTTAGGTCAAGGGTGATTTTCAGTTATGGAAGATACTATGAGTCATTTATTTCCCCATAAACCAAAGGATTATCATGCTTACTGGACCATTGAAGGCCTTTCAGAATTTATTGCCAGAGCTTCCCTTGGGTCTTATGAAAACTCTAATCATGACAGTATCTTAAAAGGAAAACAAAACAAACAAACAAACAAACCAGTAACAAAAACAAAACCAGAAAAGTAGCACTTATTTTCTTCATGAAGTTTCAGGGAGTCAGCTGGCTAAAACTGGAGGAAAATGGAACTCTGTTTTTTTTTTTTTTTTAATATACCCCATGCTTTTTTTTGCTTACTATTAGTGTGGGCATGTATAGGCAAATATTTCTCTTATCTATGGCATTTGAAGTGTAAATAATACACTGCTATCTTTTCTGACACAACACAAAATCAGCTTCTAAGGAAATTTTTCTTACGGTATTGCTGTTAAGAAAAGTACAGCTAATTTAGGGACCTAAATCCTTGGTAAAGGAAACTGAACAAAAGGAAATGGCATGTTATGAGTGCCAGAAAGGGCAGGTAAAGAAGTGATATATCCACTTATTCTTTCTCCCATTTTATCTCTAGACCAACTATCTCCAGCAGCTGGCGCTTGCTTTGTGCTATTTCTCCAGCTGCTAATGAAAGCTGGCAGCTGTCCTACTAGCTGCCTTATTCTTTGGTTATCCAGCTGGACACTGTTGATGGAAGCAGCAGATTTGAACAGAGAGGCAAACATTTTCACCTTCATGGTGTGCTTGGGTTCTGCCAACCAACAATCTGGAAAAAAACAATTCCCAATTCAAATTACCAGCTGAATGTTTGTATTGGGTTGCGTGGCAAGGTTTTGGTAGCAGGGGAGAGTTATAGGGGTGACTTCTGTGAGAAGCTGCCAGAAACTTCCCCTATGTCCAGTAGAGCCAATGCAGCCATCTCCAAGACAGACCCACCACTGGCCAAGTCCAAGCCCATTGGCGATGGTGGCAGCACCTCTGGGATAATGTATTTAAGAAGGGGGAAAAAAAAACCTGAGCAATTGCAGCAGGGAGAGAGGAGTGAGACGATGTGAGAGGAGCAGCCCTGCAGCCCCCCAGGCCGGTGCAGCAGGGGGGCAGGAGGAGCTCCAGGCACCGGAGCAGAGATTCCCCTGCAGCCCCTGGGGCAGCCCATGGTGGGGCAGGCTGTGCCCCTGCAGCCCAGGGA
>NW_009259102.1:3227725-3229192 GCF_000687185.1 Egretta garzetta | reverse complement strand
CTGGAGAAGGGGAGGAGTGTGAGGAGTCCTGCCCTGGGGAGGAAGGAGCAGCAGAGGCAGAGTGGGATGAACTGACCCCAATCCCCATTCCTCATCCCTCTGTGCTGCTGGGGGGGGGAGGAGGGAGAGAAATTGGGAGTGAATTTGAGCCTGGAAAGAAGGGAGGGGTGAGGGAAAGGTGTTTTTAAGATTTATTTTCTATTTCTCATTGCCTTACTCTGATTTGATCGGTAATAAATTAAGCTGATTTTCTCAAGTTGAGTCTGGTTTGACCATGACAGTCATTGCTGAGCGATCTCTCCCTATCCTTATCCCGACCCACGAGCCTTTCATTATATTTTCTCTCCCCTGTCCAGCTGAAGAGGGGAATTGATAGGGTGTCTTTGGTGGGCCCCTGGCATCCAGCCAGGGTCAACCCACCACAATGTTTTATTTTATTTATACACATACACACATAGGCACAAAACCTTGACAGACCTTCTTTTTTACTCGTTAGTATAATAAATAAGCAGATGGTTCAGTATGCACTTGTATAAAATTTGTACTTTGTAGAAGGATGGGTTTAAGATGTATTAAAAAGGAGAACACCCACGACTGCCTGTGCGGGAAGTAATTTCTTTTTGCTCTCAGTTCTGTGGTTGACATTTTATTTAGATGATCTCCAAAAGAACCTTAGTGAATTAGTTCAAGGAAGCAACACAAAACATTAACTTAAGTCAGGTAATGAGGTCTACAGTTGCAGTTGGCTTCCCTGAGTGATTTTGCAAAACAGCATTATGTTTTCTCTTGGCCTTGGAAATCCTCAGGCTTAACTCACAAACTTTCACTTGAGCACCCACAATATCTGCTATCTAACTGATAAATTAAAAATGACAGAAGATGAGAAATGGAGAATGAGTTGGCTATTCTGAGTTCAGCACTAAAGGACAGTAGCTCGGATGATTCACCTTCAAGGACCAAAGGCAGAAACAGCATCCCTGTAGATGATGAAAGCTGAGTGCTCTCCCCGAAGGGATCTACAACCCAGTGTGAATTTAAGGGATATAGCGTCCAAGGCTTGACTTCCACTGAACCATGAGGGTCAGTGCAGAGCAGTTGGGAAGAGCCTTCTGCCAGCAGGAGTCCAGCAGGCAGCTGGCAGAGGTGGAGGAGCACCGGTGAAAGCACTCTTTGGGTCATCATAGATGCACAGTGCATGCATGCACAGCAGTGCTGCCAGTTACACCGTATATTGATGTTACACTACGCCAAAACAGAAATTAACTGTATATTCAGCAAAAAAGCAACAAATGGTTCCTTTGCTTCTTTTTTGGCAGTGCATGTTATCTACAAAAATGCAAACAGAGGAAATATGATTAGCCTTTGTTCATACCATTAGCTCAGTTTGTTACAGTGCTTTAAGTCCCTAAGGAATTTTGCCTGTTCTCTCCTTTTGTTGATCAGTAGAATACATCATACCCATTCCTG
>NW_009259102.1:3213945-3227706 GCF_000687185.1 Egretta garzetta | reverse complement strand
ATTTTCATTTCTTTTTTTTTTTCGGACTTCAGGGCTTGCCTCTTTTTTCAGATATTGAAAATTAACATCTCATTTTGAATATGGCATTATTTACTTGCTTTCTAGAGAGTGAAGAGGCAAAAGTACTGAAAAAAAGCAATGTTTTCACCATTTCAGGGGGAAAATGCAGAATATAATACTTTATTTTTCCTGTAAGAATGAATCAAGAAAAGGTATCACCAAATAAAGGAATGTTCAGAAACAGAATATATTTTGCAGAGTCAAACTTTAATATTGTTCTCCAGTCAGGATCTGCATTATTTACTTAGTCACATGGAATTTGTCTCAGAAAAAAATTAAATTGGAAATTGGATTTCCCAGACCACACACTATATCATTATCTTAACTCACAGTACTTTCACTGTGGTCATTTCATTTTTTTTTTTAATGAAACAGAAGACAAATATTTTCTCTGTGTTATGATGTGTCATTGTTGTCTATCAGTGCAGTATCAGAGGTTATAAATACTCTAAAGAGTGCCAGGCTACTGAGCTGGCTTATAAACTATGTTGTTCAGATGTTAGATGCAGGCTAGCAGTACAGGAATGATGCTCAGCACAGATTCATTCATTCCCAGCTAGTTGCTTTTCCAGGTTACAACTCTGCTCTGCCATGCAACAGCATTTCCAGTGCTAAAGGTATTTTGGTTGTGCTAGATACCTCTGTACAACACAAGGAAGATGGTGCTTCAGTTCTCTTCTGTATTTCTTAAAATCACCATCTCTCGCCCTCAGTTCAGAGGAAATGTACTGGAGGCATGTGTGTGTATGAAAAGTCATAGGTAGGGGTGAGTTCAATGAATGGTTATTCTAGATGTGTCACTTTCCTCCATTTAAAAAAGATATATTAGTAGCTATGGGCATGAATGTATGTGTGTATATATATGTAAATATGTTTGGAGTATGAGTATTTATATGCATGGCTATAAATATCGTGTTAGCAACAGCCATTCTCCTGCCATCTTTTATCAAAGGTGTTGTATAAAAACCCTGTATTGGGGTCATCAGGAGGTGGAAGGAGAGGATTGGTTTTGTTTCCACTTCTGCTGCAGGTGGCTGTCTAAAGATTACTTGCAATCTAGCACAAATTGCATTCCATCAAATCTAATTCATAACAAAAGTATTGCAGGATGCTCCATTTGAGTAATAAGTATTGAGGAAGAAAACAAGTTCAGAACATGTATTTAATCTGCAAACCCTGTGGATTAAAAAAAAATACAAATGACAAGGAAGTTACTCAAAGATATGTGGCTTCATTCTTCTATAAATAAATCATGGCACTGTCAATATTTTAAGGTGATAAATGCTATCTAGGCAACGTCCACGAAGTTGAGGTTACCGTATAAGCTTATTCACTTACATAGGTATAATTTCAGCTATTGTGAATGCTAAGGAACTTAGGACAGAGGAATTACTGCCTAACAGCACCCAGAGCTAGTGAAACTATTTAAGTGTACATGAAATTTTTTGTCAAATGCTTCAGAGTATCAATGGTTGTGCAGACTGGAGTGGTATGGAATATGCCACATCAGAGATGCGTCTCTATATTTTCAGTACCTGATACCAGCTTTGAGAACTGATCACATGAAGTCTGTTGAAAAACTCTGTTTGGAAATATACAGTGTGGGCCCAATTCCTCCAAAGTAACTTGTTTTTCATCTCAACAGAGCACTAATATGTCTCTATAAGTCTTTTAAGAAGTGATTTATAATTCTTTCAGAGATAATTAACATATTCTGCATTTAAAAATATACCACACAGATATAAAATGGAAGCACTGTTTCCTCAAGGTGTGCTGAGCTGTTTCTTTAAACAGTTAAACCTGGGAACAATTAGCAATTATTATACAGAATATAGAGGAAGGCAAAACTCCAGAAACGTCTGTGTGGCTACTGCTTCAGCCAAGGCCCTCTTGCCTCAAAACATGGGCTTGTTTGACTTGTGTGGGGCTCTTCCTTTACAACCTGTGTTTCCATCCTTGCTGTTTAAAAGGAAAACAAGAATAGTGTCACCTTGGATTTCTTTTACCACAGACCTAAAATTGTTTTGTAAGAGTATTCACTATCATTATTCTTGTCATCGAGAGTGGAAACAGCGGCCCAGAGTAGCAAAAAACACTCGGGCATGATTAATCAGCAGAGCTGACAATGAAAGGCAGCCTGCATGATCTGCAGACTTGGACTTGGCCACGCTGCCTTTCAGCATATTTGCTAAAACTCTCCAATAATGTTGATTAAAGGTCTAACATCCTAAGTGTCCATTTGTTTCCCATTTCAGCAGCATTGTTTCTACCTGTACGTTGGTGGATGTGCAAAACAAGGGACAAGGCCGTTGTTTACTCTTTTGGATAGAAGTAGCCTACTTTTTCGAATTCTCGCAGAGGAGAAATTATTGCTGCTAGTTGAAGGGGATAGATATGTGGCTATAATAGTTAATAATAAGTAATAAATATTTATACTAAATGAATTATATGGTGCATAATTAATTGTGTACTGTATAATTACACAATACAAATATATTACCTATTGTAGCTATCTATCATATATAATGTTTATTATACAATTACACTTATACTTAATTACAGTAGTTCTGAATAGCGCCCCCTCAGACTATGTTTTTGGCTACTCTAGTTTATAATTCAGCAGTTTTGTCATTGCTGCATACTCAATATCATTTCAATACATTTCAAAGGCAATGAAAAGGCAAAGCAAAAGCATTTGAGAGTCACTCCTAAAGGACGAAATGTTACACCTCTCATATTCTGTGGAACTTACGAAGGAAAGAAGTGTCCATAGACTTTAAGGGCCCCTGACAGCCAATGCTTCAGCTCCCTTTGCTACCACTGTAATGCCAGCCATTCCCTCCTAATACAAATCACTCAGCAGGCTACAATACAGCTGTTCAAGAGAGAAGTCCAAGGGCCTTTACAGCCTTTTCAAATTCAGGAAATTTTCAGGAGAGAGAAGGTGGCATTTAGGTTTCCAGACATAAATATTTTTAAACTAATTCAACAAATTTTAACTGACATTAAAATGTGCACTATTCAAGCTCCAAAAAGCTATGAGATATTTAGCTGCACTCAGGTTTGCTTGTTTTTCTGTAAATGTCCTCAGTGCCCGACATCTTCTGCTTCCAAATCTGTAAAGAATTTTTTTAAAAATATAGGTGGAGGTGTCTGCCTTCAAACAACTGTCAAATAGTGTTATTTTTGTCTACAAACAGCATCTCAGGATTTGTCACACTCTTGTGCTTAGTATGGAGGGGACAAAATACTGAAGTAAAACTAGCAAGCTCAGGAAAGAAGTTATGGTAGTCTGAGCACTGACACTTTGAAGACTGTCTTGGCAACAAGAGAAAAACATGATCAATGTTGAAGTCAAATACCACTTTTATAAGTGGAATTTCAGCTCCCTTGGATCAAGACAGATTCCTTTTGGCAGTGCTCTCCAGTTTTAGCTGATAAGAGCATTTCTGAGTGGCAGGACTTCCTTGACTGGAAGAGTATGCCTGCTGCTTGGCTAGTGGTAAATTAACTTGTTATTGACAAATTTATTTGTGCCATGTCTCATAGAGTGAAGAAGGCAATCGGCATATATGGAGAGTAGTTATCCCCTCCATGCAATAATATTGCTTTGCAGTGTATTGTGTTACCTTCAACACTCTTTTGAAATGTTCATCTCTCTGACAAACCCACTCTATTACTGACTAAAGCTGGAAATATAAAGACAGGGAGGAATGAAGTGCAAACATCAGGGTTTCTCCCTACAGCTTAGGGAGAATGCCCACTCCTTATTCTTTAAGGTGGACTGATTTTTTTATACAAGACTTTAATCCGAGGAAGTGCTGAACTCCCTTCAAATATTATTCATTTTCTGACATTTTATTGACACTGAAATCAATGGGAATTATGGATGTTCAACACATTTTAGAATCAAGTCCTTTATCCCTGTGATGAAGGGATGCTCTGCTTACTTCCATCTTCTGTGCTGCCTGCTGTTTCTGCTGCAAAGCTGCTGTTGCAAGTGCATTTGTTGTGGGTTTTCATCACAGCAGTCTGGGTCTAGTGTTTATGGGTTTCTTTCTGTTTCTCTGTTCCCTGAGTTCTACAGTACTGGGTCATGACATGGAAATGAAGTATCAGTTTCCTTGGAAACAATAACCGTACGAAATCTTTAATAATTTCAGGAGATGAGGGTTGTAGAAGAGGTGGTATCCATCCTTTCTAAATTGTTAAGTGGAAGCTGGGGATGGAGTTATCGTGGTAGGTACCAGTGCAACCTGAGGACATACAGGCTGGTATAATAGACACTGTCACTTGGTAGTATGAACAGCTTCCAGCTAGCTGGACTTCTGGTCCCTTCATCAGCCTGCTGGTACTTTGGTTTCAGTTAAGAGAGCAGCAACTGCCACATCCTCTCTTTTTCCAAGGAAGTATGGGAATGAGAGGATATTCTAGTTGGGTTTTATAGGCAATAGAAATGTTTGTTCTGACACCCCATTAGGACTGGAACTTCAGTTTTATTCATTTTTGGATGCTTGTTTGTTCCTTCCTTCTCTCATACCTCTTAGAAATCAAATGTTTCTGCACTTCCACTGTAAGGAAGTTCCTAAGCAAATAAAAGAAGTCAATATTTTCCTGCATACAGTACTATGAGAATCTATTTCATGCAGTTGTATAGCAGCTGTCATACCAAAAATAAATGGGGGGGAGGAGAAGGCTTGACTCCCCTGGTAATCAAACAATCAGAGGCTTCGTGGGGGCTCTGGAAGCAATCTGCAGCCAAGGAATTGCATTATATTACATTACCCCAAGGACAGTGAAGAGGGTCCATAGCACAGTGAGTATCATTCTGCTTTTGCATTCATTAAAGTAAAGCTTTGAGAAGACTGAATCAGGAGAGCAGAAAGTTCTTTACATTTTTCACAGCATGGAGACATTCAGGTTATCAAAAGGCAGTACTGACAATGATTTTGAACAAGGCTGCATGACAGCAGGGCTGGGGATGCTCTGTCAGGCACTCTCAACCCTACACTGGATGTACTGGTTTCATCTGGAGACAGGGGAGCATTGGAACCAAACCTGCCAAATCAGCTGCCACTTTGAAAACAAAGTACTTTATATTGTGCTTTCTTAAAGGGGAATAGTATACTAGAAGATTAGCTTGCTCCATTGTGTGAACTACACACTGCTACCGCAAATGTATATTGTATGCTTTCTAAGCTCTTTCCAGGTTATCAGATGTCCTTACCTAACCTGAGGGTCGTTTTGACTACCTTATATTTTCTGCCTCTGAATCTATCAGATCATTACCTAACTCTTATTTTTGTAACATTGCTAAAGTTGTTTTTGCCCTCTTGGACAGCTTTATGCTTCTTTGTGTTATGTAAGTAGGCACATTGTTCTTATGATTCAGTACATATAGAGCAAATTACAGTAAAACTCAGATCTGAATTATCTAGGTCCATCTCAAATAAACTCTAAATGTGCCCCTGGCTCTTCAGTTGTCTCTGTGTTACCAATGACACTGAAATCTTGTCTCCATTAATCTCATATCAGCATGCCCTGCAGTTAGACTTAAAGGAGAGTCCATCAGAACCAGATTCCTAGTTAAGACTTCAGTTCCTCAAATAGTAATTGGGTATCCATAATTGTTTCCCCTTACATAAGAAGAATGCAGAACAGATGTTATATGTTGAGAAAGCATGTAAAGATGTGGAGACCAGGAAAAAGTAATTGCTCCTATAAAATAGGTTATACTTGCACCCTGAAGGTATGAGGGGGGTCTATACTGCATATGTATGTACAAGTGTATGTATCCCATATATATTTACCATAGAAATATACGTTCAAGTTGCTTTGACCTTTCATCATTATGACTCCTTGGAAAAAGAATTTGAAAACTGACTAATGCTATTCCAGAATTGGATCATTCCTCTGAGTTGCTGAGTTGAATTTGCAAATCACCCACCATTTCGGTCATAGCAAACATTTTAATTCTGGCACCCTTCTCAAATGTATTGTCTGGAGTACCTCTGGCTTAGTTTTTTGTAAAGGGGTCAAGAAGAGACTATCTGTCTCAAAATGAAACACATGAATAAAGGGGAAAGCCAGAGGAACAGAAGGCTAAAATGTCATGAAGGAAATTGAAGTGGGGACATGAGATGAGATAAGGTCAAAAATTTAACAAGACAGATGAGTGGTGAGCTGATTTATTCTGCTAGAAAGTAATCATGTTGTACTCCTTTGTTTTAGAAGGATTACACTGCTTTTTCTGTTCTTGATGCCGTGTCTGAGTAGGCAGTATAGACAAACACTCACAGATTGTTTCACCGGTGACACACTACTATACTCTGCAAGTGCAGAAAGTCTTCTGCAGCGTATTGAATACTTTCAGCTGTTTAGACCAGAGGATTTGCAAGGTGCCCATGACACACTTTAGCAACTCGTGAAGCAATTCCAGACAGAAGAAAGCCAAGGCAGAGACTGCTGTTGTTTATGGGTTGGGTTTTTTTGAAAAATATAATGTAAAATTATTGGGCCTTAGCTAGATAAAGGTATTCTTAATACCCAGTGTGGATTGCAAATGTTTTTCTTGGTTATGACAATCTTTTTTTCAACTATGTATTTCAAAGAAACATAAAATATATCATTTTTTCAATTAAAAGTTTAATTTTTGCTAATTATACGGGAGGGTGGATGATTTCAGTAACATTCTCTGATGGACTTTTGCTGTTATTCTCAACAAACTGCTTTTGGGGCCTTTTAATATTTTGCTTTCTTTAGTCAAGATTGTTTCCTCTTTCTTTAACAATGATAATAGCTGAAGTGGAAGGGCTGTGCATAAAAATCACTTTGGACTGTTGGGTCATTTAAAATGGTGGGGTGCATATGGGAATTGTAAGATAGTTGAATGGAAGTTATAACTTATCTCTTCAAAACTTTTGTGATATTTTGACAGTTGAATTTAAATGAGATGCAGAATGTATATGCAGTTATGTGCTCCCTTGTTTTCCTTCCCAGTTCACCACAATGGAAGGAACGAAAGAAAGAAATTTTTTAAAAAGTACTTCTACTTTCAACTCTGTTCATTAGGAGTGAAGGAAATTAATTAGGGCCGTTTTCCTCACTACTTCATGCATTTTCTTGGTCTCAAGCCAATCTAGCAACTGAAGTGCTGTGCAAGTATCTTTTAATTCATAGGGAAATGGTACATTCCTGATTCTTTCTGGTTTGAGTTGCGTGCTTGGAGGTGCAGGTACAAAAAAACCCCTTCAATCAGGAGGAAAAGAATTAATGTCAGACTCACATATGCATTCCTTGTGCCACTCCTTTCTCATGGTATTTAGTTAGTTGCCCAGCTAGATATCTACGAATAGGTTGATCAAATATGTACTTACTGTTCTGATTTCTGTAAGTCACCAATGACATTTTTTTCAAAAGCAGACTAGCTGAAGGAAATTAATTCTTTTTTTTGAGTTGAGTTAAAGCTGATTTGTTTGGTTTTTTTCCTAACTGTTTTTGGAAGTGTAAAAGTGATGGCAAAAAAGACTTTTTTTTCCTAACCATGAAAGTAACAAGGGAAATGCACCCATCAGGAGTTCCACTGGTGAGGTTGTTACCTGTCACTGAAGTGGGTAGCTTTTACTTTTCAGCTTCATTTTTGGTTATCACAGGAGGATTCAGGATGGTCTTTATATGAAGAAAAAACTCTTTATCTTTTTTCAGGATCCATGAGCAGTTCAAGTCTGGAACATAGTTTTAGAAATTTTTCTAACTGTTCTCCATAAGTCATGAGATGTGTATTTTCCCTGGAATAAAACAACTGAACGACGGTCAGGTCTTCTCTGAAAGACTTCAGTCTTATTTCTGCTTACCTCTCAAAAGAAATGTTCTTTCCTAGCTCCTTCAGATTTCTGAACAGGCAGAGAACCTCATCTGCAGAGTATTTGCCTTCTGAATGTAGGAGGTAATCATCGCTATTACTCTCTCTTTTTCTTTGGCATTTAGTGAACAGCCAAACCAAGACTAGACCTTCCCACAATCTCTGGTCCTCTTAAAACGCAGCTTGTGGCACAAAACCATCCTAGTTATCTGCCTCAGGGGAAACATGAGGAGGAAGAATTGTTAGTCTTGCCTCCATCACATCAGCAGAGATGTTGAGTTCTGAAAAAAAACGGGGTGAACACAGCCAAAGCACCTTCATGGTAAGCTCAGTAAATTATCCAGAAAAATGTATAACTATCTCTTTTGCTTGTGGCAGTTTATACTAAAATTCCTGCTCTTGGCAGTACCTGAAAAGAAATGTATAGTTTTAACTAAGTTCATGGGGGCTGTGTACACAGGATTACACAAAGACTTGGGTAGTTTTCTGAATCTGGGGCATATGTCTTCCTCTCTCCCACTGCAGGCAAACTATATTTTGTAATGAAACTATTCTGAAGACTGAAAGAAAAAGGAGATCTCTTCCCCTCTACCTTTTTATTAATTTACTTTTTCCTTTTGACTATGTTTGACTATGGACAGACTGCTGTGTCTGTCCCAAGGAGGAGCTAATGTCTCTAGGAGGTAGAGTACTGAGTGACTCAGTAGGTAATACTTTCCATTCTGCTTAAAGATTATCTTTACAGTGTATGCAGTATGTCATTCTCTCCAGGCAAGAAAAGCAATAATTTACATTTTTAATCAACCCCCCCAGGAGCCTTAACTATGGAATTATCACAGCAATACCCTGGGCAGTATATCAATAATGAGTCTGGCATCTCTTTAATAATAAAACTGTGTCTGTCTTTAGCTCTGACCTTCATTTCACACAAAAAAGTTACACCTTTGTAGCACCAATTATACCTATCTGTCTATCTATCTGTATCTATGCAAACTTGATTCTAATGACTCAGACCTCATTAAATAAGGATTAATTTATATTAAATACATAATTAATTGGTAGGGATAAGGACTGTTTCACCTTTAATCATGACCAATCCACCTTGAGTGTGTATCAACAAGTTTTAACTTGAGTTCTGCACTTTTATTCTTCCTTTCTCTTCTATGACTTTTTAAATTTGCAACACTGGCAATGGAGAACAGACTTTTTTCAAAAGCACTGAAATGACCTTTTTCAAGAAGTTCACTTGCCTACAGAGCAGACCAGCCTAGCTACATTAAGGGTGGCTGCAAAAGTGAAGCATCTTGCTAACTTTAACAATTTACCCTGCTTCTAACACAGGGCTAGTTTCAGTATTTCTTTTCTGCATTGCAGTCTGTAATGTAGGCTTTCCAACAAGCCTCTAAGAATTCAAGTAGAAAATCTACCTGTCTGAGGTAGGTACATATTTATCATGCTGGACTTTGGGACTTCAGTTCCTAAACCAGGTTAGCCTTAGGGGCCAATTATGTTCACTTCTGAAACATCTGTGAAGGTTTAAGAAGGTACCTCTCTTGAAACTCTTTTGTTTTCCCTTCAGTTTTGAAACAGCACCAAGTCAGTAAGCAACATTTTTTTCCTTTGTTCTTTAATGTCTGTAAAAATCCTTACTCAGCCATGTCCTCAGGAATGGTAGGAGCACTAAAAATGCTTCCTTTTCTCTCATAAGTACACCATAGTTATTAAGAAGCCACAGTTTTGTGCTAACGTTTTGTGTGTTAGATCTCACTAGCCTTTTCAGGCTAAGTGACTAGTTGCTTTAAAAATGTTTGTATCTGCATCAATGTTCATTGGAGAGTCTTCTACTCTGGACTCTGGATTGAAGACAGCTTGTTTTGGGAAAGCACAGTCAAAAGAATTACTTCTATATGTTTGACTTTTAAGCTGCAGGATTTAATTTCTGATTTCTATTTGCACTCAAATATGTGCATACATTTTAATTAAAATAATAGGGCTTTTTCTTTTATCTTACCTGTCATTCTGTTTTAAAGCAAGAGAAATACTCTTTAACATGGCCTATTTTTTTGTCTTCTTCCTAGCTAGGGATTATTTTATTATCTGTGATCCTGATGTGATGACAAAATACATATATATCCTAATTTTTACTTTCCTGCTGGCTCTAGAGTCCTAGTCAACACTTTTTCCAGAGATAATGGCAGCAATACTTAGGAAGCCAAATGAATTTTTTGCTATAATTTGAATACTGTTTAATGCAGAGTCCTGCTAGGGACTTCTTTGTCTGGCTTGGATAAAAGAGTTTTTTTTTCAAATTCAGATGAAACCTTAGGTAGTTTAAATGGGAATGAATGAGCTTAACTTCATTTTAAGTATAAGGTACTTGTTAATAAATGAGAGAAAGTGTGGGAGGAAAGAGGAGGTGTCAAATGACCTCCCATGGGGAATAGAATAGAATAGAATAGAATAGAATAGAATAGAACAGTTCAGTTCAGTTCAGTTGGAAGGGACCTACACAATAATCTAGTCCCACAGCCTGGCCCCTTCAGAGCTGACCAAAAGTTAAAGCATATTCAAGTGCCTCTTAAACACTGACAGGCTTAGGGCATTGACCACCTCTCTGGGAAGCCTGTTCCGGTGTTTGACCACACTCTCGGTAAAGAAATGCTTCCTAATGTCAAGTCTGGACCTTCCCTGATGCAACTTTGAACCATTCCCACACGTCCTGTCACAGGCTACCAGGGAGAAGAGCTCAACTCCTCCCTCTCCACCTCCTCTCCTCAGGAAGCTGTAGAGAGCAATGAGGTTGCCCCTCAGCCTCCTTTTCTCCAAACTAGACAAACCCAGAGTCCTCAGCTGCTCCCCATAGGGACATGCCTTCCAGCCCTTTCACCAGCTTTGTTATCTCTGGATGTGTTCAAGTACTTTAAGATCCTTCTTAAATTATGGGGCCCAGCACTCAAGGTGAGGCCACTGTTAGGATCCAATTTTGTTGGATGAGCTTTCTTGCTTTCTAGGCAACCACAGATGAATCTGGGAGGCCAGGGGTGGCTGGACCAAGCTCTCATTTCAGGTTTGATCCCTTCGAGCAAGATTAAGACACAAATGAAGTCAGATGTCGTAAGTTCACCCATTTATTAACTGTTCAGAGGAAAGAAAGAAAGCAGCGATAGGAAAGGAAGGAAGAAAAGGTGGGAAATTAAGCATGAGGTCCAGGTGGAAGAGCACAGACAGTCACCACCATGGATCTGCAGTGTCCGTGCTTCTGGGGTCTTCAGTGTTTTCCAATTGGATTGGTGGTCGACAGAGTCTTCAATGGTCGCTCAAAGGGTCAGTGGTTCCCCCCAGGGTGTCTGAGACAGCGGCCTTTTATAGGCTGTGTGCCTAAGGCACACAGTGACTGATGCTTTTCCACACTTTCCTTTTGGCTTTGTTGTTGTTGGGCAGGGGCGGGGTTCAAACCACATGCCTTGGTGGGCAGGCACCCCACCTGGGCGTCCAATAATGAAAAGAATGGTCTGCTGCTTCAGCAAGCCTGCAAACCACCTTGTCTGCAGCAATGGCGATCTTCTCAGATAAGTACACAAAGGAGCAAGCTTTGAGACAATTAGCTGGTATTCAGTCTCTCACAGGCCACACCAACACAAAATACAGCAGGATAATCACCATTTTGGCCAGCTGGTTTTGCTGTGTTTGATGGTCCCCAGGATGGGGTTTGCCCTCTTGGCTGCTGGGGCACACTGCTATTGAACCTGCTGCCAACCTGGCACCCCCAGATTCCTTTCTGCAGGGCTGGTGTCCAGCCACTCCTCTCCCAATTTATAACTATGTCCAGAAGCATCAGGCATTAGCCATCCCACTTCTCCTCACTGCAGTCCACTCAGCAAATTACCCATTCCACCCTTTCATTCAGTTGCCTGACTTTCAAGTCTCTGCACAAGTTCTCTCTTTTTTTAAAAAATTTATTTCACTGTAAGGCACACATCCACAATTCTGAGGTACTCTGCTCCTCCATCTTCACGTGAACTGTTTACCCTCGTACTTTTATTCCTCCATCTACTGCAGTCTCCTTAGCCATTCTGTCAAAATTCTTCTGCTCTCTAAAATCCTTATGAAAAGTATCCTTTTTTAACAGCAACAACATGCTGTGGCTGTTAATTTATACTGCAATCCTTTAATCTACTTCCCACTAGGTAATAATAATATTTTACCATCATGGAAAAATCTCTGACCTCTCAAAACTGATTTTGTTTGCTTCAACAACCCTGTTCCTTTGCTGTGTATCTTCTATCCCTTAAGAAGACAGATGTAGCCTGTAAGGTGCCACTTACCCAGTAGATGTTTATAAACAGTACCAAAGAATAATTAAAATCCAGAGTCCAAGTAAATTAAATAAAATTTAGTCCATTCCAAGGTTATTTGCTTTAGCTGCCCCTTTCCTTTCACACTTGCCTATCTCCCATTTAATTCTCTTCATTTCATCCTGATATTTTTGCCCCACTCTGCTTCTTTCTGGTCCTTTTCTTCTTTTCTGTTTCTCTAGCATTTTCCTCCATTTTGATTTATTCATTTCTTGTTCTGCCACATCTACCTGTCCCATTTTTCCATTTACCTGTATCTCTTCTCTCCTACATATTCTCTTACATGCTTCCTTTTTCTTTCCAATCTGTCATATCTCAGCATCAGCCAATTTTCCTTTTGCTCTCTTAGAAGTTCTCTTCCACCCCACCCAGTTTAAAAACCTATAGTATTTCCTTTTTCCGTTCTCCTTTTCTGATTGCAATCTTTCTTCTGAGTATTTTTACCTTTATTTTCCATTTCCTGCAAGCTACCACATTTCTCTTCCCTCTTGTTTTTTGCAAAACCCCTCTAGCTCTTTCTTATTTACACATTATCTCTATGCTTTGTCCTGCCTCTTTTCCCCATCTCTTCTATTCCTGCATAATATAAATGTGGAAGCAGTGGAAAAGGTTGATGCTGGGGTTTCCAGAACAAGAGGAGGCATATGGATTTCAGGTGTCTTGCACCAACCCAAGGTGCAATTTTCCCTTGCACCTTTGTATGTAACCCTCTCCAACAGACAGAGTTGGCCTGATAATAATAATTCAGC
The DNA here is from genome assembly GCF_000687185.1 of Egretta garzetta. Lineage (NCBI taxonomy): Eukaryota > Metazoa > Chordata > Aves > Pelecaniformes > Ardeidae > Egretta > Egretta garzetta. The sequence continues at coordinate 3,214,681 of NW_009259102.1, read as the reverse complement.
ACTGGAAGCTGAGTTGAAGGCGTGGCTGTGTCCCAGCTAGGGGGTCGAGCATTGCTCACTGGCTGTGAGGGGCTGGAGGGAAGGAAGACAGAGTGTGATCTACTCTAGCCACTGTTTTCCAGGACCAGGACCTTCTGGAGAGCCCTTTGGGGGTGGGAAAACCCACACACTTTCTGTCTGTCCTACTCTTCCCATCTCCACGCCCACAGAGTGAACTAGAGGATGGCCTGACAGGGTAATTGACAGGGGAAGATGCTGGTATGAATTCATGCCAGCCCACAGTGACTTGCTCACTAGAGTTTGAATTGCCTGTGAACAGCTCTCAGCGGCTCTCATTTAAATCACAAAAATGTCAAAATATTTTATTCAGTGGAAAACATAAGTGAGTTATCAGAGCTGACTGTTTCTGAGTTCGTGCCTTTTAGCAAACAACTTCTGAAATTAGTTTTTCCTCCTCCCCCCCAGCTAGCAGTAAGCGATTCATAAGTTTTGAGGTTGTGAAGGGTTTTTTTAATTTATTTTTTAAAGCTCAACTTTAAAATAAAGTGGTTGTCACATAGAGGGACTGATCCTTTTCCTCGTACAATGACTGATAAAACCACGGTGAATTATGAAAGGGCAGCATAGCAGTCTTTGACTTCAGCTGTGTAACATGTACGGAATCCATCCGTTCTACTACTGGGAACTGGAAGATTTGAAAATATTAAAGCAGCAAGGAATGATTTCAAGCAGGAAT
>NW_009259102.1:3182719-3213890 GCF_000687185.1 Egretta garzetta | reverse complement strand
AATGAGGAAAAAATATTGTGATTAGAAAAAAATAATCTATTGCCATTTGCCTTCCCTACAGAGAAAAATATTTAGACACCCATTACATAAAAAAAGAACCCAGTTTAGCCTTTCCTTGGAAATGGTCTTCTACTACCTACATAGTAGCTAGATAAAATAAAGTTTATAATTTACCAGCAGTTTTCCAGTCCCTTCATTTCATTGCATTGATCAAAGACTTTCCAATACCTTAAACAGAAATACTGACTTCTTGTAGCTTCTCAGCTACAAAAGGTGAAAAATGTTGACTAAAATGTTGCCCTTTTTTGTTCCTATGCTTATCCTTACTTTTAATTTTTTCTCATGCTTATTCTTAATTTTTTTCCTTATTCTTATTCTTACTGAATTCTGTTTCTTCCTGTCTCTGAGGCTTTGAACATCCACTGCAGTCTTTGGGGACAGCTAGGAGCCATAAATGCTGAAGTTTTTTTTTCAGAATCATGTCATCAAGGCATCTTGTATATTAAAGTTAGAGGTTGAACAATGCACAAAATGCTGTCAGTATTTTAAGTTACTTGTGCTTGTTTTGCAGTATTTTGCAAAATAAAATGTAAAAGGAGCTTTAATAATCTTCTGCAGGTACATGATGGCTGAAAGCGAACTATTTCTTCACAAAAGCCTATGTATCTTTATATTCCACATTGGAATAATCCACATGTTACCTTTTCAGTTAGGCTTTTTAAAAGATTAATTGATTCACCTAAGAACAGTAGCCCTCATTAATTTAAAGAGAGAGGCAAATAAATTTGTGGCAGCAGTACTTGTTTCTCAGATTATATGCAATGTGAATGGAATAACTTACCAAAAATAGCCCAAATTTAGAGTCTACTTGCTGATATCTAAGGCTGGCTTATTTTTGATGATAAGTCATTTTAAGTCATCACCATTATCTGCTTGATTTTGTTTACCCCTCTATTCAAACTAGAATAATCCTATGAACACCTGTGGAACCTCATTGTCCTTTGTCAAATTCCTCCATAATTCTCATAACAGCTTTCTAGAGGAGGTAATGCTCACATGCTTGTAACCATCTTCTTATTCTCTGACCAGTCCTTCAGGATTGTCTTTCTGAGCACCCTTCCCTGCCAAAGACATTTTCTGCCTTCTGTCATTTTTTCAAGTTGTGTGCTCCTTGGAAGGAGGCTATAGGGGCCTTGCTCTCTGGCTGTGGATTGATCTCCTACCAACAAAGTTTGAACAAGCTGCTCAGTTGCAGCCAAATTTGACAGAGAGTTGTATCTCAAAGACTAGTAATTTCCTATTGATTTTGTACAAGCTATAAGAAGAGAAGGATCCTAATAAAGCCATCAGTAAAAAAGAGTCTGCAGAAGTACAGTTTTCTAGTCATAGAAGAATTCACATGGGAACTCAAACATGAAAGAAAACACTGCTTGTTAGACACAAGACTTCATTAATTCTGTAGGTTGAGGAATTGCTTGTTCTGTGTTTCAATAGTTGGTAACACGGTGTGATCCTGGTTCATCTCTGTAATATGTAGCATACAATGTTATACTACCAAAAAGTAGCAACGTGTAGGTTAAAATGTCAGTATCTGCTGTGAGACATAGGAGGGAAGTATAATTCACTGAAAGTGAAGATGACATGAAGTAAAAAATCTCCTTTGATTTTTTTGACATTTCCCAACACAATATACAGGTAAACCACAATAGCATGCTAAAGTGTAGAGAGGCACATTGATCCAGTCTAATATTCTGTGGCAGACAAAAATGAAACAGATTATAGAGGACTTTTTCTTTACATGTTGGTATGGAAACTCCTAAGGTCATTACAATTGCAACAGCTGTGCCCATTCATAGCCCTGTCCTATAAGCTTCTGCACCAGATACCTTCACTTTCACATCTTTGGCATCTGTGAGTCCCTTAAGCACAGGAATCCATCTCATTGAAAGACCTTCTGGAGTATCCCTACCAAGCCTGGATACCACAAAAATTTCATGGTACCCTTGTTTCACTCATATTTTGCCAAAATTAATTTTTTATCTCACTTCAGTCAAAATAAAATTCTGTTCTTTTTTACAGCAGGACTGAGCTATAAGTTAGGGTAAGTCTACCAGAAATAACTTGCAGTCTAAAAAGAGAGTACAGTTCAAATACGTTCACAATCTCATTAAACCTAAGAAATTCAGGCTGACCAAGAACAAATCTCATTTCACTTCCTTCTTTCCTGAGGATGCCTGTCAATTATGTTAAACTGAATTCATTGTCGTCCTGTGACTTGAATAAAGATAGCTAGTACAACCTTTCCAAACCATATTACTCATCTGAAAGGGAGAAAAAAACCAGCCTTATTTTTCTAGAAACAATGATTACCCTACCAGTTGTAACTCATTGAATGTGAAAGAGCTTTTATTATTATAATTATCTTCTGATTGAATTTTTTAGACATCTATGATTATAGCAATGCAGCTTTTATTTTCTTTTAAATCATAAATTTCATAAAGACAAACACAATGGCTGGCATAAAACAACAATAACCAAAAAATGAGGGGTTCTTGCCAGAATAAAAACAAAGAGAAAACATTTTTGTTAATCAGAAAACAGTAAAGCATAGTACATCATCTTGAAATCTTGCATTGTGCTTTGAAAACTGCAGCCTATTTGGGAAAATTGATCTCATAATGGAAATATCTCTGTACCTTGGATTCGGGGGGTTTTTCTTCCTCTCTTCCAAGCCAATGTCAAAATCCTATAGGTTATGTTTCATGTTTGGGGATGTAATTAGTTAACAGTGTCCCTTTACAGGTAAAAAAATCACAGTGGTCTAGTTTTGGGTAACTATGTTTCCCAGTGGAGCAAGTTACTTACCAAAACCTTTGAGATGAAAACTCATGGGACATATGCAGCAGAGAAGCAAGCAGTGGGGCCTCTGGCAGTGGCTGCAAGGGAAGAGACAACGGTGACCCCAAGGCAGTTGCAAGACTTACAGACTTTCCGCATCATGCGGTTCTATGTGCACTTCATAAAAAAATGGGAAAACCACTTCAATAAGAAATTTTACTTTCTTTTTTTTAATGACTCTTCAAAGCCTAGAGATATCCTTCTGCAAGAAAACATATCTGCTGGATTTTACTCTGTCCACAGGAGCAGATTTGTTTCATTGCTATAAAATCCTGCATATGTGGAGACAGTAACACAAGGAGATAGGAAAAGATCCTGTGGTGGTTCCTGATCAAAATTCTTCAAGGTGTTGAGTAAATTATAGAAGCAGTGAACTGCTGAATTTTATCTGTGGATCCACAGTTTATGTTTTTCATGAAAATCTGTATTTACATCTCTACCTATTTAATAACTCTTACACGTTTGCCTCTTTTTTGTGCTTAGTATTGAAATATTCATGGTTTTCTTTCTCAAAGTAACTTTTGGAGGCATAGTCTAACTTTTGGAGCCATCACAAAAAGTGCACCATATTATTTATATTATTCCTAAGGCATTTGAAGAGTCACAGACATCTTTCTAGGAGACAGGTTTCAGAATGAAAAACATTCCTGTGCTTGTGCACTAGAAATGTTCTGGTGGACCTGGAGAATGCCCTTCAGAAATTCTCTGCTGCCTGTGGTGTAAACCTGGCCTTACATGTTTTGTACAGAGGTTCATAATGGAATTACACATGGAGCTAAGCTGTCAGCCCCTGAAAACAAGAGGGAATGGTGGGAACAAGAGAAACAGCTCTAAATGTAACAGATCTTGGCTGTGCATTGCTCTTTTCTGTAGGATTTCACATTCAAATAAGATGTCAGAGAGGACTTGCACAGTTTTCACCCTAAGCACATTCCTTCTGCCCACACCAGTGTGAAACTAGCCAGGGGGGCAAGGTTTATCATGTCCTCAAAAATCCCAAGGTAACCCTTACCGATGGCTGGACTGGAAGCACGCAAAACTGATTTACTCCTCTGGTTTACTTACAAATGCTAACACTTCATCTCTATAGCCATTTCTCATGTACATACTTTAAATGCAGGTTTAAGGTTAATACATGCACTATTGCTTTTGACATAGTGCATCTGACTTGCAAGAGCTTCTCTGGCCTCATGAAGTACAGCAAGAGTATGAGGATTCCTGAGTACAACATTTAAGTCAAACTGATTTTATTAAAATTTTGATCAAGCCTCATGTGCAGAAAAATTGGTTGGTTTGGTCTGAAAAGATGTCTAAAGCACAAAGCAGCCTACTGATGTAAAGCAAGTGGCTTGTCTGTGATTATTCCATGTCTGGAGTATCCTAGACGGTTGCTCAGTGAAGGTGATCTCACAGAAATCACAACTCACAAGACTATAAAATACGAGGTTGCAAGGAAAAGTATCATCCACTTCATTTTGCAACAAACATGCTTCTTATTAGACAATCTAAACAACGGAGTTGTAGCATGACAAATCTAGAAAGATGTGCAGTTGTTACTGGCAACCATAAAAATCAAACCTGCCTACATTCATCAGATCACTTGATTTGGAGAATGGCATGGAGATGCCACACTGTAATGCTTACTTGAACTGTGAATGGTGTCAAGGAACGGTAGCTGCAAAGCCAGTCCAGGGCCTGTGTACTGTATGTAGTTCTTCTCTGCTGCTATCCTGTGTGCAATTTATGAAAATTTGGGGGAAATTAGCACATAAATCCAGTACTCTTTACACTAAAGCAACATAAACAGAGAACAGATTACATAAAGTATGAGATAAAAAAAGCATAGTGTGGTTTTAGTAATTTAGTTAACCAGTTACGTTCATAAATCCTTTTAATGGAAATGTTAACTTAAACAGATTTTTTTCCCCTGAATTCAATGCATTTTTCTCTCCAAGTTCCAAAATTAAAATAAGAAAAATTTATGTTTTCACAGGACGTAGCTAGAAGACTCTGGAAGATCTATGTACCATGGATAATGCAGGCAGATGTCTGCATTAAAACAATTATATTGTTTTAAATACTTGTTTATTCCCTGTTACATGAAGAACAAAATACCTCTAAATAATATATTTTGATGCACATTTTTTGGTACTTGAGATGCTACCTAGCAAAAGATGGAAGCTGAAGAACTTAAAATATCTCAATTGTTATTCTGTTCATGCCTCATGATACTTGATCTCATGCATACGTGAGAGGATGAATGCAGGTCTGAACACTGTGCAGAACAGATAATATAGCAGGAGAAAACTCCATGCCTCCTGTGCACTGAAATCTGACAAAATTAGAGCATTTGATTTGGGTTGAGTTGGGGCAGCCTGCCCTAGAAAATACTTCATTATAATCCTTTAATACTTTAGATCAACTCTTAATATAAGGTTAAACCTACAGCATAGGTTATATTGGCACAGAAATTTCCTCTCTTGTCTGTGAAAAGTCAGTCCAGTGCAAAGCTATGTCAATGTACGAGCAGGCATTGCTATGGTATCAGCAAGGTGTAGATAAAAGCAATTTTGCATATTACACAATGCTAAGAGCTTGACTCTCTCTCTTCTTTCTTATTCCATTGTGACTGCGCTGACATTAGTGACATCATTCCTTATTTACACTGGCGAGACATGGCCACAAGTGAGTCTCCATCAGGAGCTAAAGCCAAAGTGAGGAGGGAATAGTGCCCTGCTCCTTTGAAGGGAGGATCTGAGTGACTCTACAGTAGAAAGTATTATTTAAAAAACAGTTAAGTGAGAACAGTTAGAGAGAATGTTATTGTGCTTTAAATCTCTGGAGGAAAGGTGATTAGACATAGTTGCTATTTTTTCTGTAATATTTTTGAATATAATATGTTACTTGCACACGCTGCAGAAGCTGAGCACAAATTGCCTCACTGAGCTCTATTATTCTGGGGAACAGTGAGAATAACAAGCTGAGACACTGATGAACTCAGAGAAATATGAATAACACATTAACACTCAGGATGTATCAATAGCATGCTGCCTGATACTGGGGACAAGCATCTTGAGGATGCAAGGGATTTCAAGAATGGGTCGCCAAAAGCAGGTCTGGAGACAGGAGATTTTCAAGACCACTTCTGATGGCTCTAGGGAAGACAGATTCAGCTGCAGGGGGTAAGAAATCTTGCCAATAGAAAACAAAGGGGTTTTGTGTCTCAGATATCATTAGACTCCACGTAAAAACTGGGGGGAGGCTAAGCAGGAGGAGTGAATTTTATTTTCACACACAGAGAACACAGTGTGGGGAAATTTATGATGCTCAGATGATTATATCTCAGGCTTACTGCTCTTCCAACCTAATTTCCGGCTTAAAACTCAGGAGAGTACGATGCATGAGAGAGCTTCAGGGAAGGGAGGGTGGAATGCTGTTGAAAAACATGAAAAATATCACAGCACAATGTAGCCAATGCTGTTGCGTAGAATTCCTGGCACAAAAAAAAAAAGAATAAATACATTCTTTACTGAGAAACGTAAGAGTGCGCAAAGAGGATTTTTTTTTCTTTCAAGAGATTCTTTTTGTCTGCTTTTGGTGCAGTCTGCTGGATTAACAGCCCTTACACCAAAAGTCCTCTTACCAGAGAGCAAGCAGCCTGCTTCTTTTCTTGAGTGATAGGCCCTTGAGCCATCAGGGCTTAGCTCTATCTGTCAAGTTACAGTCCTTTCTTCTGAAATTGCCCAGCAGGATTCAGCAGTAGCTGGACTGAGCACACCAGCTTAAATCATGTAGCCTACAAAATAGCTACAGTAATGCCAGTTTTGTCACTTTCAGCTCAACATCCGTAGCTTGCTCTGATTAAGGAGGAACTTGCAAAATTAAAGAACTGAATATGTATGTCAATGAGAATTTAAGATGTCGTATGCTATAATTTGCCATTGATTATAATCAATCAGAGAAAATTCAGTTTCCACACTTGATCACTGCTGAAAGTTACACTATACATGGCAATCTAAGGTGCTACTGAAGGGTAGCAGCAGGAAATTATACTGTACTTCACTGACACAGCCAAATGATTTAAGGAATCCAGTAGGAGCCAATAAATTAATAGCTCTGATGTTGTTATTAACCTGGATGCAGTCTGAGAATTTCCAGGATTATAAAAAGCCTGTTCAACTGAATGTTAGCACACTATCATAGTGGAAAATGCGCTACTATAGTTTGCATCTCTATTTAGTTAGAAAATAATTGCTTCTATATCCTAAATTATTATTTCTGAGGCACAAAGAGGAACAGTACTTTTGTAGCTTGAGAAACCAGAAGCACTGTGTCTGTACAAGCAGAAATATGTGAGATGTTGGGGCATCCTGTGAATAAGGTCCAGAGTTGACAAGCCAGAAGTGTAGATTTTATTGGTTTTGCCATTGAGGTAACAGTCTGTGCATGCAACATAAGTTTCATGCCCTCATTTCATTGCTTTGATGCTTTCCACAAGGACTGTGCTGGCCAAAGGAGAACGAGATGTCTCTCAGTATTTTTACCTTTACCAACACAGAATTATGCTTTTGTAAGTGTGAAAGAGGGCTCTGCAGTGGCTTGAGGAAATCTTGGCCTGTTGGGGTGTTTATCATCTTGAAAGAAATCAAGTACCATCTGGAAGTTCTTTATTCCTTGGCAGGTGAGACAGCCACTACTTTCCAGGCTAGCCTTGGATCACTCCTAATGCTGGTAAATCTGGGAAAAGTTTAACAGGGGTGAAAAATACCAAGCCACAACAAAACTAAAAACCAACAAATATACCCCTACTAAAAATGTTTGGAAACATACAAGGAAACAAGGGCTTGATTGGCTTTGGTTTAGCTTAAGATTGAAGCAAGTGCTATGGAGCTTAAGTTATAAGTAAGGTAGAGGTATGAAAATCAAGTTTGTCTGTTAGTTATAAATGTGCGGTGACCTGGGTGACTGAACTTTCACAACGAAGTCTTTGACTGGTTGGTACAGGGGCCTTGCAGGTGAGAATTTCAGGCAGGTCTCAAGGTCTTCCCCAAGAAATCTGATGCTGTGTCTGCTTTTGCTTGTTTACCCAACAATCCTATAGGGCTAACCTCCTGGGTGGAGTGAACCACAGACTTCCTTAGGTCGTTCCTGCTGCAGAAGTGATCAAATCATACATTTTTAAATAGTCAATAGAAACTCTTCCTTCAGAAGTGGTCATGTAGAATAGTCTTTCACATGTAGCTGAAATAACCTATGACAGTAGAGATCATTAAAGATAGAAAATGCTTCTGCTGAGGTGGTTTTGCAGGACCACAGCAAGATGGGTTATAAGAACTGTGCAGAACAGAAGTTTGGGGAGCACTTCCTCATCCAGCTGAAGAGGATCCTCTGTGAGGATACTTGCCATGGTGACTCCTGTTGCCATCTGGTACAAAATGGCCATTTGCTCAGCAGATAATGTTTCAGTGCAAGCATTATTGCATGTCAGGATCTTAACACATTAGGGTCGTGGTTTTTTTCCTTTTTAACAAGTGCTCTGTCTTGAATGTGCAATAACACATTCCCTTGCCATATTCACCTAGCAGGCTATGAAGTTGGGCTAACAGCAAGGATAATTCACACAGCTATTATAGCTATGGTCTAGGTCTCAGATACGATGTTTCCTACATACAGTGCCTTCTTTGAATGGAGAGCTCAGTAAGTTTTTGAGGTATTCTCTTAGATATGACAGCTGAGTCAAGTGGCTCTTCACATCAGGAATGTAATTCTTTGAAACAGACCTTGACTTGAAGTAAATCCTTCCCTTACTTTTCCCTCACGGTGTCAACCTATCCATATGAATTCCATGTAGCTCTGAGTAACTCAGGTGTATACTCAGAATACAAATACATATAGTGGTGCTTTTAGAAGGCAAAATCTCTAGGTTGAGTAGTTTTAACACTAGCTGGACAAGAAACCATTAAGTAATGTGACATGGATTAAGTTCTTCACACCAGCCAGTGGTAGGACTCAAGCTCTTCTGAATTGCCCCAGAAGTTTAACTTCAGTACAACAGCACACCATTAGAGAAACATGTATTATGTTGATTTGTGAATGATGAGAGCAGCAGCATTTATGTCTAGTTCTTGCTGAAAGGAATCATGACTTTCCTGAATTGCATTATTTTGCATTTTCCAGAACTGACTGTTTCTGGGAGCTTGAACAGATATGCCTCTGGTACATCACCTTCCATGTGTGGAAAATTGGAGTTAAAATTTGTTTGCCTTTAAGTTAATGTTCAGATTGACATGTGAAAGCTGAAAATAGAGAACAGAGGGTACCATTTTCCTACTCTAGTAAAAGCACCAAAACCTCCTCCTTCTGGTGAGGCTGATCTGGTCATGTGTTGCTTATGGTTGTTCCGCCACACATTCTATAGGGTTATATTCAAGTGCTCTTTCCACCCCAGCACAGAGTTAAATACCATTAACAGAACTATAAGCGCCCTTTTATATTCAAAAGTTGAGATGCAACATCTGAATATTGACGCTAGGTTAAAGGCAGTTATGCATCTATTATCGATGCTGAATTTCCAAACAAACAGACATTCTTCTCTTTTTAGGTACTTGCTAGAACCTAAAATTCAGAGAAGCTGAATGTAATTTGCTGTCACCAAGCCTTCCCCCTTCAATGGAGTAGGGGTAACTTTTCCTGTAAATTCTCTTGTCACCAAAGACATGCCTTCTGGAACATTATGTCACTGTGAGCACTTCCTTCTCCCATGATGCTATTACATCATGTCCCATTTGATATCTTTGGGAATGATGTAATAATACAGCAGTTTGACATGCCACAGGGAGAAGCATTTCTAAGAGGGTGCTATGGTGATGGAATGGATACCTATATGAAAATCTTCCTTTAATTACCAGCAAGACTTGAAGCATGAGCAAAACACTATCACATATTAGGAAATGCCTTGTTGAGGAAAAGGTAATACTTCAGTTCTCTATGGATTAATTAGACAAGGAGCTCCATCCAGGACCCACAATTGTTTACTTGAATAGTTTTCAAGCAAACTACAGTGTTTCAACTGGGTTCTAATTGTGCCTGTTGGACCCATTAAGTTGTAATCAGAGCAATGCTGTACAATTTTCCCCAGTGCTTAATTAAACTGATGACATAGTGCCCAAATCTTGCTAGCAAGCAAGACCACTTGATTTTTTCACCATCTCTGCCAGAGGTGTTGCATGTATATTGTTCAAAGTCAGTGGGGTCTCCTATGCCTCACTTACTAGACTTACAACACCAAGACACCCCAGACTGGTGTGCATCTTCGCTCCCCCTCATGGCTCAGCCCTGCAGTTGCCCACAGAGGATCTCATAAGGCTCTGGAAATGTCAACTGCTTTTCAGTTAGGCTTATTTCCTACAAAGGTAGTTTTCTGAACAAGGGTAAATGTGCAGCACTTGTGGAAATGCCTGCACCTGCAGCCAAAGGCACTTAAAAGACCGGAAAGCTGTCACTTAACTGCTGTCCACTTCAGAAAGCACTAAGCACAGCAGGAAGCTAAAATGAATGGTAAGGTGATTGCATCTTTTACAATTTCTTTTCATTGCTGCTACTGCTGCTGCCCTCTCAGTGATCTGACCTTTTATTATTTGATCTTTTTTTTTCCTTCTTTTAAAGCTGAGTGTTTCTGCAACAGGATCACCCCAGCAAATTTGGTTGTGTAAGTGCAGAAAATGCAGGGGAGGAAGGGAGGGGTGGGGAAAGAGAGCTTCTTGAAACTTTGCAAGGAGGCTCACAGATATCTCAGGAAAATAAGGAAGAAAAATGCAATAATTTAAAGGCTGTTCTGTGCATTTCTGAGAAGAGAGAGTGATTATTTGTACTATGTGGGTTCTGAGTGAGAAGCTAATGCACCTGAAGCATTTAATTGAAATTGTTACAATATTTTAGCTGAATTTATGTATTTCCATTTTTAGTGTGTATAGAACTGTCTAAGAGACCTCTTCCCATGCTTGAAGTAGCCTGAGTTACAAACATATTTACTTTTGCGGGATGTTGAATCTACTTTTACTGCAGATGCATTAAGAACTTTGTGTGAGGTCTAATATGCTCAGGCACGTTATTGTTTGTAAACATGGCCACCTCTGATCGGCAAAGCATTGAATGAAGTCTTCACCCACAATGAAACTGATGAAGACAAAAAGTCTGGTTTGACATCTGATCAATGCTAAGTGCAGCTGGATTTGCTGTGTGAAGGCCGGTGGTGTTATGACTTGTGTGCTACAAAATTCTTGTGGAACCGGTGTTCTTGCCCCTACCCTACTTGTCTTTCTGTGCGATTTTTGTACCAAAGCCCAAAGCGCTATGCAGAATCTGAGCTTACATGCGCACTGTGTCTTGCAGTGCATTATAGAGAAACCCAAAGCTATTTAGTCCATACAGAGCTCTGTGCTCATGTGACTGCACTGCTCACAGGGTTGAAACAACATACAGGCTCGTTATCACTCAGCTTCTCTCCGATATGGGATATCTTGGTGTTGATCTACTCATGTTTCAGAGGGCACCTGTGGGATTAAAAAATGGCAAAACCAACACTGTGGGAAATGTTTGCTGTCTTGTTTGCATTGCACAATGGAGTCATAGAAACTGTAGGGGAGGAAAAGCCCTGCAAATTATTAGGGTTATTTCTGTCATCCAAACAATAGTGGAAGCATCTTTTAATTGCTCTGAAATGTTTGCCAGAAGGTTTTATTATTTAAAATGGTTTTCACAGAATTGACTACCTTTTATTCAGAACTCTGATACCAGAGATATAATTTTCAAGGAATGTCAACGGTATATCTGAAGATCTTGTCTGAAAGTGCTCCATGTTGTAAAATACATCTAAATGAAGAACAGTTGATGGAGGAAAGTTTAAAAGAGAGGCCACAGGGGAAAGCTGACAGTGATGGTACACAAAACCCCCAGATTTTGCAACCTCTTATTTTATTCTTCCAAGACACTATTTTTGCTTGGTGTTTAATTGTAACACTCATAAAAAAAATTATTTATTTGTAATAGAATGCTTAGGAGTAATATCCAAGGATGAGGCCTCCTTTACAATGTTAAATTTGTAGAGGATGAGTCTTTTGACAACCTAAATTTCCTCAGGCAGATAAAGAAATTTGTGATTTCAGTGACACCCTTTACCTAATAAAGCTGTAATGATTTGCAGCAAAGATTTAGAGCAAGTAAACAAAAACTGTAATCTGAATTCAGAATTTGCAGTTTCATTTAGTTTATTCAAGCTTTGCAGCTTCTGAAATCAGTGTAGATATTCTTTCTGCTTGCAGAAGACTATGAAATAACTGTGCAAGCCTGGTCATTCTTGAAAATGTTAAAGAGTACGTAGTAAAGTAACAAGGACAATATGGGAAATCATTCAAATAGACAAATACAAAATATTTTATAAATATTTTGTGTATAGCACGATCAACTTGTGTCAGACTGACCTTTTTAGGCACTGATTTTGTGTCTGATAAGTTGTTCTCTTTTATCTGGAAATAAAAATTGCAGATTCAAAAAAACCTGCACTTCCAGAATTTCATCCCACTGCTGAATTATGGGAAAAAACATGTACTTGGAAACTGCTAACATAAAACTCAAAAACCATGAAATATTTCCCTCTACAATAATAAGCTAATAATTGAGAAAGACTGGATATTCCACAGTACATTTCTCCACATGGGATACAGTGTTGATCTTTTAATTATTAAAAACAATTTATTCATTAAAATATTAATATTTGTAATCTGTCACCAGGTATAGTACCCAATCCAAATTAATTGTCTCTAGTACCACACAATGTTGTACAACAGGCAACCCCCTTTAAAGAACTTGCACTTGAAACATGTAGTGTACACGTAAAGGCTAATAGGCAAAAACTGCTGGAGTGTTGGAGAATACAGATAGGACAGTGACCTCCTTTGAGGTCTAGCAGAAAGTGCTGAATGAGAGCAGGTACCTTTATTTTAATCTCTGTCCATATCTTGAACCACAGGCCCATCTGACCTCAATGTTTGCAATGCCATACAAGCCCTTTCCATTTATACTTTTTCTGTACTGCAGAACCAGCAGATTTTGCTTCGCTCAGTTGATCACCAGAAAGCTAGTCAGCTATTATCAGTGGGAATGGGAAAGGGAATACAAATGGAAGTGGATGCAGGCAAGCACACCAGTGATTTTGTTTGAAACTGTCCTTCTACTTGAATAACTTGGGTGCTGCAGGTTTTTGGTGTGTTAGGTTTTTTTTTTTCAAATTTGTGAATGGATGCTACTTCAATTTGTGAGTCAAACATGGCATTATTGTCTAGGTAGTACTGTCAGGCTCAGTAGAGCAAACTTAGACATGGCAGTGCATGCATTTGTCTTATTTCAAGGCTAGATTTGTACAGTTTCTCATTGCCAGCAATGCTCCATTTTGTTGCCACAGGATGTAGGTTCATCTGAGTGTGACAACCACTCATGTTGACAGTCATCTAGCTGTAGCCCTTCCATTTCATAGTCAAGTTGTACTGACTTCTTTCTTGCAAGGGTTTCATGTGCATTGCAATGGTAGCTTGCCCTTGGAGAGAGGAAATGGGAGGAACGACAGCCAAGGTCACCCTTGAAGCCCTTTATGAAAACTAAAAGGTTGTGTGAGCTGTGCCCTCTCCCACAGCATGATTCAAATTGGGTCTGTTGTGTGAGAGGACGCGCCCAAGGAAGGAAGCAGAAGCTGCGTCCTGAGTGTGCAGCACCCAGGGGAAGGGATTTTCCAGGCTTGGGGAAGTGAGCCTTACAAATCGTGCCAGCAAGCAGGGCTTAGCTCGTGAACTGCCAGCTGCCTGGTTCTACACCTAGCAGGGGAGCAGCAGTTTGAGTGAACTCATACAATCGATTTGCTGCTGTTTCCTGACAAATGAGCCTGCCCTTTATTACCCCTGCTCATTGTCTCAAAAGGCAGATCACTGCTCATGTAATTCTTCCCTGCACTTGCAAAGTACACTTGTTATCATTCAAAGTGTTCTGTTCTTTTACAGTTTTTAAATTTATTCTCTTCCCCCACACCCTTTTTTTTAAAGTTTAGCTGCCTTCTACAATTGAAATGTGCATGGACCTGCAAAATGTGCGTGGATCTGCAAAAATTTCAGAGTGTGTCCCAGAGTCTCTCTTCATTTATTGGGATTTTCTGCAGTTTAGGAAATACATTCTCTATGCTATAGAAAACTGGAGGACCAGTCCACCAGCTGAGGTTGAGAAGTCTGAAGTATGTTGGTGGGGCCCCATTTTACCCCTGCTGTCACTGTACTCCTCGCCCACCTGCCAGGTAGATGGAGAAGCAGGCTTGGAGAGAGGACCCACTCCCATTTTCCCATTTGCATGGCTGCTTCTGTCTTTTGAGCTCCTCCTCTGATTTTAGTTAACCTACTCTGGGAAGACTGTAATACTGCGGAAGGACTAGACATAATTGTCCCATTTTGTACTATCATTGCTCAGTCCCCTAGGCAAGTCCACCTGCCTCCCTACAAAATTTTCCACCATTTACTGTCTTTGATACCTGCCTATCTCCATAAAGATATCAGCCATGATTCTCTGAAAAGATATGAATATCAGCTGCTGGAAAATATGCATTCCATTGAAAGCCATGGCAGGTGTCCGTGTACCTCAAAAAACATAATTGCAAAAACACTGCTTTTTGAATACAGGGAGTCTGGACCAGTATTTTCCTTGGTTGTGCTAATGGAACCCTCTTTCTCCCTTGAATGATTGCCAAAGTGTGAATGAAATTTTGATTCCAAACCTTTATGTTATTACTGTTATAACAGGTTTGAAGGTTAAAAAAAAAAACAAAACAATAACCCGACATGAATGACTGCCTGGTCTCTTCAGAATCAATTATTGCAATTCAAGAGACCAAAGCACTGTAGAATGATTGCAATCCAGAGTAAGAGCCAGAGTCCAATAACCAGGTATCCCTGAGAAAAGGGAGCACTTACTTCCTCTTTCTGAACTGTCTCAGAGAAGAACTAAGAGCAGGTAGCTTCAAATTAGTCATAGAAATGACCGGAAGAATTAATGGTACAGTCCTGATGTGAGAAGGTGCAGAGGCTGAACTTCTCAGAAGTTGTTTGCTGGTTTAAAAAAATTATAGCAATGAAAAGAACTGACATCTTCAAATTCTTGCAAATGATAAATGAACCATATAAACTGGTTGGATTTGATAACAGTAATTCAACTTGAGAAATATGAATTAAGAAACTCAGATAAGTTTTACAAGGATGCTTGAGCATTGATTTGGTATTCTGAGCTCCCAGAATCAGTCTCATACCTGGCACAGAACTGGAAAGCAGAAGATCTGCTTTAAAGTCTACAGGTATCTAACAAATATTTTTGCATTTACTCTAGTCTGAAGCCTCTCAATTCTTCTACATATTTTCCTGTTTCTGAGGTCTGGTACAAATAGTAAATTATAACACCTGATATCATTTTAAAACACAGATTTTTATTTAATTCACAGTAATAGACCAGGGCAAGTGACTTCTGATTATTTATGCCATGTCATTCTATAGAGTCTCTGTAACATAAAGAAACCTACAAGAGTATGCTCAAGAGAAAATAAAAACGTCTTGTGTTTTTAGGTAGGTTGTGAAAGAATTGTGAAAAAAGTACAAGGAAAAATTCCTATCAGAGCAAGTTCCAACATTTGCAGAGGTTATAATGGAAGTAATCCTTGGTTATGGGCAGAGCCAAGAACACTGTGTATTTATTAGCTTTCATGGCATACTTTGTCTATATTGTTAAATAAAATAGGCCCAGCCAGTAAATTGGAGCACTGGATCATCAATACTGTTGATGACTGCTTTCTCCATACATCAGCTAATACTAAGAAAACACCCAGCTGTAGTTTGACATGTGTATGTGCCAGGTACCATTCTCACCAGGCAACAACTCTATGGACAAGACTTTGCCAAGTTTAGCTCCATTGGTTATACAGTGTCTCCCACCACCACCCCAGAGCCCTCCCTTCACTTCTGCAGTTACCCTCTTTACTTGAGCAGGCCCCTTTGAGACAAGGAAAAGGAATGCTGAACCAAAAGCACAAGATTGGACAAGATGATACAGGCAGCACAAGCCTTAGGCAGAGTCTGGGGCTGGCTGTGCACAAGCAAAAAGGAAGGAGTAGAAACTGGGAATAAAAACTGATGTAGAAGTGCAGCCAAGTCCTAAATTTAATCAGAGATTTGTGATAGATGGACACAGACTGCCTGAACATGAACAACACTTCATAAATTAAAAATTCATTAAAAATGTTGGCCCTGTGTTAATGAGACCCATTAAAAAGATTTAGTGGGAAAAAATGCTTGTGTTGTGAGCAAAACTTGGATATGTCAGTAACCAAGGTCTATAGGGATCCACATTCTCTAAAGAGTTAAAAGTCAAGACAAAACATAGAATAGATGCTCTTTAAGGAAGCATCTTCTGCTTGTTTACTGAGTGGTCAACATCCTTTGTGGGAAAAGGATGTATTCAAAGGCCATCATAACACATATACATAAAAAGGAGGGTGTACTCTGGCAACCTTGAATCTAGTATTTCCCAGCTTTTTAGTATTTCCTTTGAAATCTTGTTTTCTTCTTTAACTGAAATGAGGGTTTGAGTGTTAAAATGAGCGTAACTATTTCTCCTTCAAAATGTTCTGTGTTGGATTTGAATTTTATGCAAAAACTGAATGCAAAGTAGACTTGTATATGTATATGTCTGTAAGTGTGTTGGGGGGGGGTATATTGGCTTAGGAATTGAATGAACTTTAAAGAATTATAGAGCAAGTCGTTTGCCCAACCAAGAAATGTCCCTTACATATAGTAACAGCATCTTAGAGTTTGAAACAGATTATTTCTGAAGCAACCTGGCATCACAAAAGCACAAATGGGAAAAGTATTATTAGATGAAACATGACAGCAAGCTCAGAGCAGGAGTGTCTTTGTTTTTGTCCTGGTGTTTTTAAGGAATAATGTATTCACTGCATGGTGAATTTTTCTGAACTTTTAGCACATGAGACCTAAGGGACTACATGTCAGAGAGATTCAATTAACCAAAAAATTAGTGCTCAGAGATGCTTGATTTTAATGACCATATTCTTGAAATTTTAAAGTGAGTAAAACACATTTCACTGTTTCCAGTATGTAAGCCACAATGCCTTGGAGGGAAGGATGACACGAGGAATTGCAGCTTAAGAATATGGCTGATTTTTCATGAGAGACATAAAGGACCAGCAGTGAGTCTAAATTGCCTATGAGTTTGAACAGCTACCTAAGTTTCTGGAGATAGCTTGATTCTTCTGTTATTCAGAAGACGTACTTTTGGTATGAAGTTGGAGATGACCTCGTACCATCTCAATTCACTCAGAGTGGGGTTGAAGAGTCAAGGTTTTGGCTTGATCTGTTTGTGTCCAAATATAAGGCACTATTGAAAACCATATATGAGGCTTCGTTGCTGGATGTTTTCTCTGTTATCCTGAAAAGTCTGTGTTATTTGAATTCAGAATATCAATTTCCTAGGTATATTGATATAAGTGGAAGACATTCTGCCTGAGAAAAAGCAATGTCTGTGTATTCAATACTCACGCATCCAAGCATCAGAGACTTGATAATGCTGCTATTGCCCCATCTTACAAAAGATGTCAGTCTGCCCAGTACAAACATTCAAAAATTAGACTCAGACTGCAGCTGAGATGTTTTGAGCTTCTGCCCACTTTGAAAGCTTTAAAAATTTTAAATCTGTTAAAGCAAAATTGCAGTGCCCATCTGATCCTATGACTCAGGAGAGGCCTATATGAAAATAGACTTCCATGGCAGCTGTGATAAAGTCTTCCCTGGGGGAGAGTTAGAGAGTACCTATATAAGGACTAGGAGGGAAAACTGTGGAGAGACACAGGCATAAAGCAGAGAAGGAGTTTTGGCTGTCTGCTAACCATCTGCATCTAGTAAGTAGAGCTGCAGCCGTGATAGAATTGAGGGATATGCAGCCCCTTCCACAGTGCTCTTCTCCAAGTGTAACTCTCAGTCACTTCTGCTACTTTCAACCATATTCAGTTCAATCACATAGAATTTATTCCTGTCATGATAAGGAACTGAGAGCGAAATCACCTTTTATTTGGTCATGAGCACTCACTACTTTCTGTGCATGTGACATGTGAGGGTGTTTTGTGAACAGCTGCTGCGCATGGCTGAGAAGAGGTGGCTGTAATCTGAATTGTCCTCAGGTTGCTACATAACCAGTAACATCTGTTAGCATTGCTATGCTTTGCACTACCCAGCCTCATCAGTGGGGATATTTCCTCCCATTTCACTTCATTCTTGAGTTGCATTAATCAAAAGTCAGTCCTGCTTGTAGTCACCCAGGACCTATCTGGCCACAGTTATCCATCATAGTTGATACCTACTGAATTTCACTTAGCTGTAGTAGTAATATTGTCTCAGCATTGGTGCCCAGAAAAAGAGAACATGGATGGTGAAAAACAAAGGAAGTGGCTAAATGGGGTCAATAAGCATATAGAAATAATAATAATAATCCTGATGGGCATGCAATTTTGCCTTTAGCACAGAGTGGAATAATAGTTAGCTAAAGAGAGGCCAGGTTATGAACTCCATTCTGCAGCGGGAGCAGCTATGTGAATGGAGTCCAGTACATAGAGGTTAAGCCTCTGACCCAGAGCCGCTTTCAGCCACTGGAAATAACATCCTGGAAGAGCAGCAGCAGCATATGGCTCCTCAAAGGAATTTTGCAGGCTGCAAAGTGGGAGAGCAGATTGTTTTTGATGATATTAGATCCCATCTGCTGGGGCTATGTTAGTTCGGTAAAACCAAGTCTTTAGCTCAAAGTTCAACACTGATATACCAT
Source organism: Egretta garzetta (assembly GCF_000687185.1). Taxonomy (NCBI): domain Eukaryota; kingdom Metazoa; phylum Chordata; class Aves; order Pelecaniformes; family Ardeidae; genus Egretta; species Egretta garzetta. Next base: position 3,195,083 of record NW_009259102.1, on the reverse strand, counting down.
GCTGCCCTTCGGATTTCCAGTGTTATTGTTTGATCTTTGTGGAGATCTTTCCTAATGAGCAGCAAATTGCTCCTGGACTCCTCCAGCATCATTTCAATAAGTTTCATCTCTTTGATCTCTTTTGCTTCTTTTTTTTTATTTCCACATTCTATAGGTAAATGAAAAATGAACAGGAGATGGAAAAGCATGAAAGCAAACAAAAAATTGTGCCCTCTCCTCCTTCTTCTTGGTAGAGAGACCCATGAAAAATAAATTCTAAAAACTGCAACCCCCCAAGTTGTGCATCATTACAAATTAAAATTTGTCTATTTCCTTATATAAAATTGAGAGTTTGAAGGCAGTTTTTACTGGTCATGCAGGTCTCTGAAGCTCAGCAGAATAAGACGACTTCAAAAGGAAATGAAATAATAACCAGCACTCATTCCCCTGTGCATTTTTTCTAGCATGTCTTTTTCTCAGACACTATTGAGTAAAAAGTTAAGCTTATTCCCCCCTTCCTTTTATGTTCTCTGATATCTTTCACAAGCTCCCCTTAGATTATGCTTTTAATACTATGATTCTTATCAGACCTTGGGAAACCATGACTTCTCCCATCAAGTTATTCTGTTGAGTTCAGTAAACGTTTCTATTAAATACAAATGTCTTTATGTGTGTTCATACTCCTGCAGTATATATCTTGGCCAGATGGTACCTGACTTCACTCAGGGGTGTTACAAGGTGTGGTTGGAAATCAGTGTTTCATTCTCCATATGCCAAAACCCAAATCGCAAAAGTTTTCCATACCCTGCATATGTGCTACACATCAAATATTTGTTCAGTGGAGAAGACAGAACAGTGTGGGACAATCTGCTCACCCTGCAAATGGCTTGGGAGACTGTGAGCGAGCAGCTACCATAACGGTGCGGTAATATCAGAGCTGCCTGTGCAAGCTTTGAAACCTCATCAGGGAGAGACAAAAAGCACATGTTTTTGTAGCATTTTCCTGGCCAAAAGCATGCATGCCCCTGAAGACACACATAGACACCCTTGGGTTTGGGTTTTTTTTTTCTTTTTTAACTCTGTGCTACTGAGCCATGTAATTAGCTAATCTGTACTTACTGGCATGATAAGCAATGATATTTCTTTAATTAGAGCCATCGTTGCAATTTTATTTGAAGTAGTTCACCATGTAATTATTGATACTTGTTAGGAGAAGGAGAGAGGGAAAGGATGAGAGATGTTCTTTCCTGCAGATGTGGTAAATGCAGAGGGTATGTTGTGGTGTCATAGGACACTGTCACTGTGGCAGTAGAGACTGTGAGCAGACTTGTAGGTAGAACGCAGGAGGAGAATAATACAAATATAGTAATAGTTCCTGGGGAATATGCGCATTCTAGTAAGTGCAATAGCAAAAGAAAGAGCAAGATGGTAGAAAGCAGCAATACATGCATTTCTTCTCCAGGCCTCAACTTTCATGTGTGCCTTTCTTATCAGAAAGGTAGGTCAATGGACAGATCCATCCATTCATTCCCAAATAAATGTATTTTTATATGTCCCAGAGTCAACCTTTCTGTCTGTATGACTTGCTCATCTTTTCAGTTTACCAAACACTGTGGGTGTAACTTGCTAGTTTTTCCTGGAGATGAAAAAGCAGAGTGTGCATGTTAAATGAGAGAAGGAGGCACAGTAAAAGAACATAAAGTGTAGCTCTGTGGTAGATCTTATTTAACTATCTGCAAGTAAATGCTGGTATTTTGTTTAGTCTGGTACCTTCTGAGCACATGCATGCAAACCGGTACTCTTATGGCAACATCAAACACTCATATCAGACATTATCCAAATTTTGATGCACTTCACAGCAGTAAGAAGTCATAGCTCCACTGTGTCAGAGAAGACATATGTATAGCCTTAGCCTTCTGACTTTCCACAATCCTTTCTAACAAGTGACACTTTTCATTAAGCAATGCAGTGAAGTGCTGTAAAATGGGCAGTGAAATTGAGAAATGAAGGAAAAAGTAAAAAAATTAGGAATAAAGTATAATCTATGATTCACAAATATTGGAAAACCCAGCACTTTTTTCCCACATCTAATTTGTCATTGTGTATCTTACCATTATCCATTCATCTTTAATGTGCAATGTATCCTCACACACTCTCAATAACTTTTTTCTTCTTGGTTCTGCAGTAACCAGGTAGAAAGCTTTTTGTTACAGGTGAAATTTAAGGTTGAATTTTAAAACAAGAAATAAAAAATATAGAGACGACAATTTAATACCTCAAGTATGACATTTGCAGATTTTAAGGAAATGCTGATCTTTCTCCTCGTAGCAAGCCATCACGTACACCACGCTTTTCTTCTACGTCAAGACTGAGTAAGAAAGAGCTAACATACATGTTCAATTTCAACATGTGTACAAATCCTATAAAATCAGTATTTGTTAAAGCAGGAGGTTAATTGGAACACTTTGTAGTAGAAAAGGAAAGGAGTGTCTTGTACTGTACAGAAAGATACTTTAAAAAAACCCTATATGATTAAAAAATTACAACCAGTTCTTACTACCCCCTATAACATTACAAAATCTTGCCTATACTCTTTCATAAAAGCACACACATGTCTTCCCCGGATGTGTCCTTTGCCTTTTTGTAGCTGCTAGGCAATTTCCAGATAACCACTTCAATCTTTCAGATAGTATCAAAAAGCAAAAATTGCGCAATTACTTAAGAAATACTTTGAGAAATTTCTTGAGAATTTTTTTTTTTTTAAACCATCAGTTGTTATCTGCTAGCTTTTCCTACCTTCTGCCTTTTTGAGCACTTTACCAGCTTGCTTGTGGGACCTCTGTCTCCAACCCAAAACCTGGAAGCAGCTAGCTTTTAGCTAAAAGAGGTGCGTGGAATGGTAGTGGCATGCTTACATTGCTGTAGGCAAATTGCAGTTGTGATTCTCCTTAGGCTCTGCAGGTAGTGTATATAAGTATAGATATGCACATGTATTATTTCCTGTATCCTCACTTTGAAATTTCGCAAGGAAGGTGTTTTTTCCAAATATATAATCAGGCCAGATGTCAGAGTTCATCTGAAGTTTTTGTATACTTTTCAGACTAACAAAAATAGAAGGGATTTTTTACAGTGCAGAAATAACCACTCAGTGGGTCAGAGTTTTGTTTGGTCTTGGCCTCTGTGAAAATGAAGTTATACTACTTAATGAAGTACTACCCTCTGAAAATAAGCATAATTTAGAGATATACATATATATGATTGCTTGTTTACAGAAGACTGCTGGGGTTTTTTTTCTCAGGAATTATTGGGAAAAGGAGAACATAAGGAAGCATATTTCCACAGGACTGTGAGAACCTCACTTTTCTCAGATAATTTTGCTCTGAGTAGGGTGTGAATCTTACTGAAGCAGTTACCTAAAGCCTTGCTACAAAAATTAAAAATGTCTGTCACATGATAATATGGTGTGGTTTTTTTAAAGGGAGAAACATTCAATTTTTTTATTTAATGTATCAAGTACTGCTTGAAAAAAAAAAATCCTTGCTGCTAATGACTGCATTATAAATCTTGTCAGACAACTAAATTAATAAAAATGCTTTAAGCAGTAAGAAGAATGCAGTATTTCTCCGGGAAAGCTTTTCTATCACTACTATTTCAGGTCTACAGCAACACCACTATCTCCCATTTTCTGTATAAAATAATTAATTGTAGTTATTGAAGGTACAAGCTAGCCAGCTGTGGATTTAGAGAAATTCAGCTAACTTTTAAAAAATCAATCTGTCTTGATAATAAAAAAAAAAAAATGAGAAAGCAGTGTAGTGAAGTTTCAAGGAGGTAGCAGTTAGTTTAGAATATCTGAGAAGTTCTTCCCATTGAAGGGAAGAAATGAATCGTAAAAAATTCTCATGATAGTACCTACTTTTCAGTGCTGGTTAACACATATACACATGCGTGCACACACACACACACACACACAAAAAAAAAAGCCTTGAAGCTTTTTAAAGCAAACTCTGTTCTTAAAAGGAATAATTCATTCGTAAGAAAAGGGACATTTTTCCTTTGGTCTTTTTACAAATAGCAACTGAGTAAAAGCCCAGGAGTTTCAGTAGGAAAAGTAGTAGGTTCAGGAAGTATTTAAAATATCAGTACAGTATGAATTTTTTACTAGAATTAATGGTTTGTTTTTGACATTTGACAGGAGTTAGCTGATGAAGCCCTGCAAAACCTTGACCTGAAAAACTGTAGCAGATGTCAGATTAGTTCTCAGTTCCCCTGTGAGTAGTTTGTCCTTGTTTACTGTTAGGTGTTTTTTTGGGTGTCTCTGTCCCACCTTGAAAAGTGTGAGTGAATTATTTTAATCAACCAAATAGAGCTCAAAATCTGATCAAATCTGAATCCACTGAGTCCACAGTCCTGCTGCACTGTTGAATAGAACCTTAGTGTAGACTCCTTTGCTCTGCCTAAGATACATATTTGGTTCTGCTTACTTGCCCGTTGAGGGACTGAGGAAAATTTGCAGCGAACATTGCAAACAGCAAATATTATGGTATGTTTTAAAATAGCCGTGACTTTTGCAATTGCATCTTACAGATATATAATACTCAGGTGTTGGAACCAAGTCCCAGTTTTGAAGTTCATCACATACAAAAGTCTGTTAAAGTAGAAATAGGAATACGTTTTCACCATGCTGACAAATAATGTGAATAATTCTCCATAATTATAAAAAACATTGTTGAATAGATGTAACCAACTGTCAGCAAAAGAGTATTGAGGTTTTTTAGCTATATTCTATTGTAATGCATGAGCACACTATTGTTTATGCTCTAAACAACTGACTATAAACCATTGCTCCAGTCTGTGTTGACCAACAGGAAGTGACTATACCCTGCAATCACTGAAAAAAGTATAACTAGGCTCTGTCAGACAGTGGTCAGAAGTCCCATTTCCACCTGCATTGCAGTCTTTTCATGAATGATCATTGTAAATCTCAAAACTGAGTCTGAAGTGGCTTAAAAGGTTTGCAAGTGCTGCCCAGGTAGGCAAATAAATAAATAAATAAAAGGGGAAAGCACTTTGCTTTTTCCCAGTTAGCTCACTTAGGAGCTAAGAAAACACTAGCCTTACCACTAATTGAGTTTATGTCCTTTTAGAGTATTTCTTGGATCAAATTTTAAGAAACACCTTGATTTTTTGCAGTAAAATTCACCAGTTCAAAGCCCATGTTATAAGGAAGTCCTGCCAGCTCTCATAAAGCACCTTCAGTACAGCTACATGAATCTCTCTGAAGAGCAAATCAGAAGAGAAATACAAAGTCACTCAAGAGAAATTCACTAATCACTGTTCACTGACCTCGTGCTTTGCTTTTTCTTTAATTGGGATAAAGCAAAGTTTTAGGTTTACAGGTAACAACATTTTTTAAAAAATTGGGCTAACATGCCTTTCCTCTAAAAAATCAAGGAAGTAATAATTGTAAGAGCAGAACGGCACTTGACTAATGATAAAAAAGAATCTTGGTGATTAGCACACTGTGCTGAAACTTAAAAAATATGGATTTCTCAGCTCAAAGGCAAGTTTCCTTCAGGGCCTTGAAAGAAGCATTTATCTTACCTTCATGTCAGTTCTAACACCTGTAAAGTGAAGATAAAAGAAATATGTTTCAGCCACCATTTGTTTTAGTTTTTAGAATGGAGAGTGTGTAGGCTGAGGAGTATAAAACGTAAATAATGATGGAGCGGCAAGAATTTTAATGGAAGAGTCCATGCTCAAAACATTGGGCACAATGTCCCCAAATCTGTGCATTACCTGCTCATTATCAGACTGTAAGTAAAACTATTTATTTACTGGAACATGTGATGAAACTAAAACTTCACGGGATTTTAAGATGACCTGTACTTAAATTCCAGGATAACCTGGATTTGACAGTTGTCTGAGAAAATAACCTGAAAAGAGGTCCAGCTAATTCAGTAAATGCTCTGCTGCTAATTCCCTACCTCACTCTGATGGTAACAGTGCTCTGAGCTATATCAGGTAAGCTCACGCAGGATAGGTGTGGGCAAAGCCTCAGTTCCACTCTTGATATAAGAAACCTGCTAAGAGATTTGTTTTGCTGGAATTTGGAGGATAGAACAGAAGTCTGATTAAAAGGTCATAATGGTCCCTACCTTCCTTAAAATTTAAACTCCACCTGATACATTAAAAAGAAGTTAACATGGGCTTTGCATTCAAGTAATTAGCTAAAAAATATCCACATACAAATTCAAAAGCTTCAAATAAGAAAGGTTTTCCTGTACACTGATTAATGAAGGTAGAGGTTGATCCTCACTGTTGTTCCAATGTATGGCTTTGTATGGTAACATTAAACTTCCTATTTCCAGGCTTGACATTTTTTTAACAAGTTATCTGCATCATAATACATAAGTCATCACAAATTCACACTGCCATAGTTATGTTTTGAAAATTTCAGAGATTAATAGTATCAATTGCCTGTTTTCAGAAGTGCTCTCATTTGGGGTTTTGGGGTTTTTTTGTCACTTATAAAAAGACACCTATTATAATATCATTTCAAGTCCCACTATTAGAAGAGCCAAAGGCTTTTCTTTGGGGGCCCTGGGCTTTTTTGTTTTCAATTAAAATGTTAACACTGACATAGCAGTACATGCTGTTCATTTAAAAAAGAAAGCTGTACCATCATTTCCATGATGGCCTTCTTCTAGTCTACATATCACTTTCCATTTTTACTAACTAAATCATGAATATAATCCAGTGTTGCTAGAGTATTTAATTACTTCTCAGCAATCCTTCAGTGCTGATACTTGAGTTTTCACTGTCATTGGCTGAGGAGCATAGGGAAGAGGGATAAACCACTGTGCCTCGTTTAATGGAGCACAGGCTGGGAGCACTGTACTGTCAAAGAAGCCTTCAGCCAGACTCACCCTACAGTATAGTGTGTTCAGAAAGGTTTGCTTTGGGGTTTTTTGCCGTAACTGTGTAAGATGTTGAATAACTGGGCACTTAGGCCATTTCTGTGCCTTAGTGAAAGCAGAGTTTAAATATTCTTCCATCTTTGCAGCACCTCTGTGCTTTCTTCTTTCTAAAGTCACCTTTTAGATTCAGCATTCTCTCTGTTCAGAAGCAGTATCCTGTTGCTCTCTGGACCTGGTCACCAGCAGAGCTTTAGCAGCTTCTCTATTCCCTCTCTGTTATTCACTGCCTTTGTAGGAATAGGAGGCTGCTGGGAACAGGTGGATTACAGTAAGATACGGCTTTGCCAAATAGTTTAAGAATAGAACCCCTAATATCATCTTTTTATGGATTTTCTGTGATGGATGATTATCTTTCCTCTGCAACGGTAATAGCCTAGCATTGAAGAAGGCTGGATTTATTTCTCTCACTCAACAAGCCTAATCAGGTGTGGCAGAAAAGGGGATAAAAGTCCTGACTGGCTCTACAGAATGAGTGAGCTACCTGATATATGAGTAAATATGATGTTATCAATCAACAGGCACCATGAATGCAGTCAATGTTAGGGTCAGACTCACTGAGAGAAGTATAATTTCATGCTTATGTAGATCATAAGTCCACTGCTTTTCAGTCTATATAGGGTTGCTGGATTTCCTCTTTGTACCCTTCCTGTGGTGACGGATTTCTCTCTTTTTCTCTCAGTCACACTTTGCCCCTACAAATACTGTCTACTCAGCACAGTGTTTGAAGTTCAAACTGTTGTTCTCTGAAGAGTAGAGCATTTCTCCTCCCAGAACACATAATAAAACTAGAAAGTTTTAATGACCTATTCAGCTTTGAGACTTTGGAAAAAGTGGACCCAGACAGGAAGAAAAAATGGTTGAAAAAATGGGTTTTCAGCCCTTCATACAGCCCTTCATAGTATCTTTCATTTATAATTACCTGGCACAGGAATTCACACAGGCCCTAGCCATGATAACTGTGGCAGCAGAAATGCAGGGAGTTATCAGAAATAGAGACCACCTTGAGCAGCAATAGGCTAGTGGGTAACTATGTGAATAGATGCAAAAGGATTTCATATACAAAATACCCATTCGTCCGCAGTTGCAGGAAGACATGGCTCATATATCCAGCCTTATAAAAACAAGCTTTCAATATGCCAGGGCCTTGCCACAGTTTAAGCAAATAATTTATATTGCACTGTGGCCACTTTGTTGTAATTTCCTATCACTCTGTATTCCTTTGTGATAACCAAGTTATCTTGGTCATCAATGTCTTAATACCATCACTACAGAAAAGACCTGATTTGATACCTCCCTCTTTGTCATTTCTGTCCTCAGTTGTTCCCATACATTCAAGGCAGCCTGGGCCCTGCTTCCTTTTCTCCCTCTTAAATACCATCATTTCCTCATTCTTCTGCCCTGTCTAAAGGGTTTTTCTCTCACTACAAAGTGACTAGCACACCAGTCCTCTGCTGAGTTTCTCAGATGTTATTCTCCAGTAGGTTCAAAATATTGCCACTATAGAGAGTAATTCCCACATTAGACTGATAAACTTTTTCATTTTGCAAAGCTCTCTTTGATCATACTTTCAAGTCCATATATTGTCTAATTTGCACCTATGCTTACGGTTTCATTCCATGTTCTCTCATCTGCTCCTGCATAGCAACAGAGTCAGTTTTGACTTAATACATTTTTGATGTCATTTGTATCTTCTGTATCTTCTTCCATGATGTGCCATTGCCTAGAAATCTTGATTCCTGAATCTCTTTGCTTTGCAATTGTATGTGCTTTGCCAATATTTCTACAGAAGATAACCCCTCTTTTTTCTTTGCATCTGTGAGAAAGAAAGTAGGAAAAGGAGCAAAACCAACAAAATATACTTAAAACTATGAAGTATTTTTGAGTACTCTGTGAAATCATTTGCTGCCTTCTCCCAGACATCTGCCTTCATGATTCTCACCTATCTTATAATTTTGAATTCTTAGAGTGAATTGACTTGGATTTGCAGAGACAATCCAGCCCAAGAGGGTTCCTTCCAGAATGGAAGTCTTTCTGTGTAAATTTGCCTCTTTATGAAGGTAATTTATGCTGAAGTTCTGCATTTGACCATCTTACTCTCAAATCATTGTTGTTTCAGTTAAGTACTTTTCAACCTCCTTTGGTTGCTCACAGTATCAGTTACAAGCTCATCTAACATATTTTTAATGCTGAATTGGACATCAGGTGCAAACCTTTTGGAATGAGATCTGTATTTATGGTCAGCTACTACTAGCAGATCAAACGTGAGTACATTGAAGACTATAGTGTTTATTATACCTATTTGCTGAAAAGATTGCTGAAGTATTTTCAGCTGCTAATAGTTAAAATGGGTACAGCTTGAATTATTCATAAGTAAATCCTCAAACCAAGTCAGTGCCCAGTGGATTTAGCTATTTCATTTGTGTCCATGTTGATAGGCCACAGTTGTTTTCCTAATCCTTCATCTACATCTTTAGCTTCTGAATTCTTTCTTGTGATAACTGAAAAGTGTCATGCTACTGGACACTGTTAGTCTTTTGATTTTAATAAGTGTTCTCAGTACAGGGGAAAAGAAGACAATGATACAGATTTTTATCCTTATCCCTTAAAATATGCAAAGGGAAAGCATGTACTCCCCCCAAAATGTATATACAGTATATTCAGTGACCTGAATTTTTGAGCATCATCTCTAGAGGTGCAAGTAATTGTTGCATGATGATTATTCTCATCAGCCTAAAGCATGAAAGCAATTGAGTGAAAAAAATCCTCGTGTTATGTAAAATGATTACTGCCTGTGAGCCATAATAAACAATGATGTTCTCACAGTGGTGATGCTAAGCAGCAGAACAAATGAGTGCAGCCTGCTGATTGTGCAATGTCTTGATCATTGCCAATTGCTGTAACCCCCAGTAAGTAAACGTTTTAATTATTGGGGTGTCTGCATGATCCATTTCTAAAAGGAACAAAGAGGAATGCTGAGAATGCACCACAGTTGCCTTTGACACCAAGTGACTTAGACATCTACAGCCCTAGGTGTTTCTCCTTGTTGTGCTTTGCTTCTGCTCTGCAGGATGTCCAGAGGAGTGTTAAAATGCAGCCATGAAGGAATGCAATGCCAATTTATATTCAAGAGGTTAGAAATCATGATCCAAAGTATAAACAATTAAAAAAAATTCAGGAGAGCAGGAGGAAGGAGATAGGAGGAAAGGCTAAGTTTTACGCATACAATGCACGACAGTAACATCACCATGACTTCGCAAGGTTTATTTCTTTACCATTTCTACAGACTGGGCTTCATCCAGAAATTCATAGAATTAATAGTGTGATTACCATATTTAGAAATTCAGCTAAATGCTAATCAGAGAGCAAAACTGCTGTGAAGTGTCATTGAATACATGCAGAAATGAGATTTCCCATATATTCCATGACGAATCTTCCTCTATGCAAAGTGGGGAGGAACCATGATTTTCAAGTTGAAGAACAAGACATCAGTTGGCATCTATGGTAATCCAGATCATCAGCTGCGTTGAATAATGAGTGCTGAAAATCAATGAAAATCATTATCTGACTAAGGTAAATTTGTGCTAAGAGCTGCAATGTAGCATGAGAAGTCTGCCCTTAATTTTAACTGTGACAAAAGTCAGATCAAGTATCTCAGCACTGCATTATAGCTGGCATTGTCCATGTATGCCAAATAGCCTACGAACCATAATCCTGTTTTCAAAAGGACATTCAGCACTTAGAAACTGAAGACTTCCTGAAAGTCAGACAACCCTTCTTGTTTCATTTTTTCCCCTTCTGGTCAATGTGAGATCACCTCCCAGGTGCTGAACCCATCCTTGTAAATGTAAGTCCTGAAATCACAAGGTTTTTTAAATACCTTTGAAAATCTTATTACTCTGCCTGCTTTGTGGATTTAAATAGTATAAAATGGGAAGATGGAGAAGAAAATGACATTTCTTAGCTGTATCACAGACTGTCTGCGCCAGCCTTTCAGTTTTTAAGGACAGACCTTTGAGGCAGGAACTCTCTGTCTCCCTGTGCATAGAAAACATTTAGCACTGGCTGGTGCTTTTAGCTGCCAAATGTATTAGATTTTTTGTTCTCTTTGTAGGATGATAACATGCATATAAGGTGGCTTTATCAGTCCCAAGGAATACTACTTTCTCTCTCTTACTCATTTTGAGTAGATCACACAATTTTTCCTCATTAGACTGTAATTGCTCTGTAATTATTTTAACTACAGCTGGGACAATAAGTCTTGATGGAACAGTACCTTAAAAGGAGCACTGAGGATTCAAAAAATCATCTCCTCACTTGATTTTTATTACTTCTCACCTCCTCCTGCTGTAAGTATCACAAAAGGTCACAATATCAGAAAGGAAAAGGAAAGATTAAAGAATTTGAGTCAGGATGATCACCCACATGCCCCTCCAGCAACGCATCCTCTCCAGAAAAGTTATATGAAAAGCCACATTTTGCTGGATACATTCTGGGGAAAAAAAAAAAAAAAAGAGAAAAAAAAAAGAGTAAATTTTGTGCTTTGCATTCCTCATAATGAAGTTCTTTCTCCAAATGCATATTCACTCACCGGCACCTCACTTACTAAAGCAGTTATCAAAGGACTAAGAGTATAAAATAGGAAAAAAAAAAACCTACAAGGCCTTCACAAGGGTACTTCCAGCTTTACCTGCTAGTACTTTCTGCTTTCTTCTGTAAGCTTTCACTAATATTTCCTGAATGCATCTCAAGGTCTACTTGTTACAAGGGAAGGAGACCCTTTTAGCCTTATTCTTTCATACACAGATTGTGTACAGTATTTCAGGACTTGGCAGGACTTGTCACCCCGTGGGGGACCCAGGCTGGAGCAGTCTGCACCTGAGGGACTGCACCCCGTGAGAGGGAGGGACCCAGGCTGGAGCAGTTCGTGGAGGACTGTCTGCAATGGGAGGGACCCCATGGACCCTGGATCAGGGGAGGAGTGTGAGGAGTCTTGAAAGTCAGGTCTTGCCTAACCAACCTGATTTCCTTCTACGACCAGGTGACCCGCCTGGTAGATGAGGGAAAGGCTGTGGATGTTGTCTACCTGGACTTCAGCAAAGCCTTTGACACAGTCTCCCATAGCATTCTCCTGGAGAAGCTGGCAGTTCATGGCCTAGATGGGTGTACTCTTCACTGGGTAAAAAACTGGCTGGATGGCCGAGCCCAGAGAGTCGTGGTGAATGGACCTAAATCCAGTTGGCGGTCAGTCACAAGCGGTGTCCCCCAGGGCTCAGTTCTAGGGCCAGTCTTAATATCTTTATCAATGACCTGGATGAGGGGATTGAGTGCACCCTCAGTAAGTTTGCAGACGACACCAAACTGGGCAGGAGTGTTGATCTGCTTGAGGGGAGGAGGGCTCTGCAGAG
>NW_009259102.1:3117054-3182071 GCF_000687185.1 Egretta garzetta | reverse complement strand
CTTTTCCAACCAAGGTGATTCTATGATTCTATGATTCTATGAGTCCTGCCCTGAGGAGGAAGGAGCAGCAGAGACAGCATGGGATGAACTGACCCCAACCCCCATTCCCCACCCCCTTGTGCCACTTGGGGGGAGGAGGGAGAGAAACGGGGAGTGAAGTTGAGCCTGGAAAGAAGGGAGGGGTGGGGGGGTAGGTGTTTTCAGATTTGGTTTTATTTCTCATTACCCTACTCTGATTTGATTGGTAATAAATTAAGCTAATTTCCACAAATCAAGTCTGTTTTGCCCCTGATGGTAATTGGTGAGGAATCTCTCCCTGTCCTTGTCTCAGCCCATGAGCCTTTTGTCCAATTTTTCTCCCCTTGTCCAGCTGAGGAGGGGGAGTGATAGAGATGCTTAATTGACACCTGGCATCCAGCCGGGGTCAACCCATCACAGCAGCCTTCCAGGCAGTGGGGCCAGACACACATAAGCTTTTTAGCTTTGTACAGCAGTTAACAGAAGCTCATTTTTGTGCTCCTTTGTTATTTCCATAAAGTAATAATTTGCATTCATGTAATGTAGATTTATTTTCTTTATAACAAGGACAAACAAGTCCTCTAATGTGAATTGCACGGTCTGTCCTGCCTCCTCCTCTACCCACCTCCCATGCTTTAAAATTCTGTTTGTGCAGAATTGCTGTCTTATGGGTGCCCTAATTTCTCCCCTTTTATTCCCATCTCATTCATTAAATGCAATCTGATGCCTGTGCTTGAACTGAATTCCTAATTCAATGAGTCTTCTTTAAAATACCTGCAAATCAGGAACACATACTTGTATGAAGTTGTCAGGTAACCTTGCAATCTGAATCTCTTAATAGCAGATTTCTTGCAAGTGATTTGCTTTTGAAAGTGGTGTGTTTGCAATATATTATTTAATGACTTGAATAAGTTTTTCATTTATGACTAATTCAGGCACCAGATTCATTTTTGGCATAATTCCACAGGTTTCAGTAATGGATTGGCCTAGAGAGTTTGTAAGAATCCTGTTCAGCTTTATTGCTTTAGAATGTCTTGGAAAATGGAAGATCATGTTCCGAAAGCTGTGGTTAAATGAGCTTTAACATGATAATGCAAGTGCAATTAATTCAGATACCTTGTTTTTCTTCTGTGGTGCTATCACAAAAAGAACAGCTATGCAAGAACAGAGATTTCAGTGGAAAAGATCCTTCTAATGTCTGTTGCTTTGCTTCGATGCAGACACTCCTGTAAATGGCTACTGAGCTCAGCTTGCAGTGGAATTCCACCTGCTAATTCATCTGATCTTCTGCCTTGTAAAGCAATTACGGGATACACCAGATTTCTGCTTACACAGCACAGCTGCCTGAGATATCACAAGCAGCACACTCCGTGTTGGACTTATTCGAAGCGCAATACCTATGTCTGAGGAGGTTATGACATAATTTGAAGTATATAAGTTGGTGGCAAAGGGATTCTTTCTTTGCCGAGAACATATTAGGGGCATTCTGAGTGCTTATTTTACCAGTGCTGAGTACTCATTTTTTTTAAATAAATCAATTCCCTCAGTTAATCCTATTTTTCACTTTTTCCTTCCTCCATTTGATTCCTTATTCCGTGTGTATGCTGTGCCATCGGTGGATGCTCACATGTCTATGCCATGTTACGCTTCACATAGGTAGTGTCTTTCCTTTCCTGTTGCACCAAAAGATGGTTTCAGATTTGCCTTACCTATTGTGTTATAAAGAAAATGCCCAGGGTTCACGGGCACTTAGTATACTCAAGCAAACAGTGGACAGGGTCCCAGAAGCTGTCTTAAACCTACCTACCTAACTGAAAAATAGTAACTACTACCCCACTGCTGCTCAAAAGGGTGTCAATTTGAAAAGTATTTTGACTAACAGCTGAATGTTTAGCACAAGGAAACTCACGATGGAAGGAATGACATTTTCAAAGAGCATGTATGTGCCCCAGCTGGCATGTGAGCCTGGTCATTGTATCAAGCACCAGGGGAGGAAGCCAGCCATTAGCAGTGCCATAGTGGAGTTAGGCATCACATGGAGCTCTTTGTAACGTGGCAAGAAAGATACCTCAAAACAACATACAAAGCTTGAGTCAATACTATGGGAAAAATATTTTCTCACTTGCTTCCTCATATAATTTTCTTGAAGTTACTGCAAAACGTACAGTCTGAGAAGCCAGCAGTGAGATTCTCTTGCGAGCCAGCTCTAAGCCAGACACTTGCTGGATACAAGCCAGCAGGAGACAGCCACAGCTGACATGAAAGCTATTTGTGCTGGATGTGCTGATCCACTGTATGCATCACATTGCAGTTGGTTGGTGAATTGGTAGTGTTGCCCTTTTAGTAAGACTAACAATGATAAAATCTTGTCTTTTTCTGTGTGCCTACAGACTGATAAATGTCCTTCCCATAACAGAAGCTCTGCCAACCATGAAAAAAGTATCCATAGAGACTCTTCTTCCTCAAATAGATCCATGAAGATTTGCAAATAACATACATAGCAGTTCTTTGGAAGTGCCAAATATTAGGGGGGAGTTTTTGCAGGTGGCAGGAAAGAGAATAGAAATTCATGGATTATTAAATGCAAGATTTTACTGACAGCTGTGGCCTTGTGAGTATTAGGGGAAGAGAAAAAGTTGCCCATTACCTGCAGTCATCACTAGATAGGGTTCTCAGCCACAACAAATCACTCCCTTTTTAAGTGTATATGATTATGCCTCACAGACAGAATGTGGTCTACAAACCTGGATGTGAAGAGGCTTAGTGTAGTCTGTGATCCAAAGCCAGTTAAGTCAATGTGGATCTCAAGTAGAAACAAGGTACTGAATCTTACTTACAGTTTATGGCTGAACCAAAGCTCCACAATGACTGAATTATTCCTACCCCTTTCTCTTTGTGATGGAGTACTGGTAAGCTCTGAGAACTTTAATGAATGAATTCACTTTCAAATTATTCAGTCCTCTAGAGCCAGTGCAGGACCTGAGCATTTACATCCGATCACCTTGCATTAAATTGGGGGAAAAAATGGCTAAGCCAAAGATTTTAAAGTTTTTCAGGCTAAGAAACAGCTTTATTTCCAGACATCTAAGTTTCAACCTTGCTAAAGCAGTTGATTTTTTAATTTTTTTAAATGCTGCTCACAAAATATGAAACAAAAATCCAGTGTGGTTTCCCAGGGCTGCATTACAGATTGCTCTGAAATTCCTAATTGAGAGAAAACCCCTGGCTTTGTAGAGTAAAGAAACAGGCTGTTTTGTGCTGATGAAATCCCTCCAGTATTCTGAAGGGCACCACCTCATTTTTTTTGCATACATATTATGTCCTCCTACTGATTCCATTAGTGATTCATGGAAATTATACCTATTAAACGCAAAAATATTCATGGATCTGATTGCTGACATGAATTTATTGGTTACAGAGACACTGAGATACCAGCTGTAAATCGAATGAGACTTTATTGTGTGAAGTTAAAACATGGTAATAGGATGGTATTTTCTTTGGACTTTTGAATCTCTGCAAGGTAAAATTATTTCTTTTAGGAAATAGAACAAACTGATTTAGTGTGTTTTGTTGAGATAGTAAATGACAGAGGAGCAGATTTCCTAGCTAGAATAAACAGCAGAGATCTGTAGGGTGTGCTGGGTTTCCATCATTTCACATGAGCTGCAGATACATTCCTTTGTATCCATAATCAGTGTATGCAGATATTTGCAGCCTGGCATCTGCAGCCTGGCCTTTGAGCAGGGTACCAGCAGCATCTCTTATTTGCAGAGTAGCACAAAGGGCATGTAAGAGTGTAAAAGAAGGGATGGGAAGAAAGCATTAAAGTATTAATAGAGTAAGCTCTTGTCAGGCCTAGTTAAGATCGATAGAGGGTAAGTGAGATTATAATAGGAAGTTTGAGTAAGCAGCCTAGTGCATTGTATGTGTTAAGAGGCATCTGCATAAGTAGGGAACCATGACTGATACCTCCTTCTCCCATCTTCTGGGTTTGAGTTTGTCACTCTTGTCTTGGCTCTGTGTGTTGATTCTAGCAGAGCTAGCAAGGTGACCTTGCTTCCCAGGTTGACTGGGTCTCTACATCTGAGATTTCAAATGTTGCAGCAAAGCACATTCCTCATTTTAATTTTTTGGGCTTGAGTCCATTGCAGAAGTAGAGATTGACAGAAAAAGCCATCATCATAGTATCTCAGTTAACTGCTAGGTAATTAAAGCTACATTATCTTCTCTAATCTAGAGATGGTAAAGATTCTGATAACAGAAAAGATTGGCCTTGTGGTCATCTAAGATTAGACACAAGACACTTAACCAAACTGAAAATGACAAATTTTGCAAAGCTCAAGACACGCATTTGGAGAATTATTAAATAGATGAGAACCTCCAGCTGATAAATAGGGCGTTCTTTTATATAGCACATGTAACACCTTCTCTGTACGTATTTCTATGATTCTTGGCAGTGCAAAACTAAATAAACTGAAATAACAAAAGTGACACAGAAACAGATTTGTATTAAATGGCTCACTAGTGAAGCTAAGCCTATCATATGTGACAGCCAGGACGAGACTGGATGCTGGGATACTGGCTTACCTTGCTTATATATCCTTTCACATGCCTGTGGTGGTTAAGTTCTGCTGACCTTGCTTATAAGAAACTGCTGCCTGAGCTACAGATTTTCTGGCAGTACATCTCGAGAGAAGTGTTTAGCTAAATTATACCAAATCATTAACTGCAATCAAAGGTATGATCAGTTTTCTGCACTAAGCATAATATTCTTACTGAAAGGGCTCTCAAGGAAGATGGCTAGAACAAAGCCCTACACGTCTGTATCAGAGCTGTAAATGCAAACTGGCAGATATGGCTCTTGCATATCTTGAACACTCCTTTTAGCAGGGCATTGGATCCACCAGTCACACTGGAGAGCTAGAGGTGACTGTTCCTGCCTAAATCATGATTATGTTTAATGTTTTTACTCCAGAGAAGGAGTGTGATATTATAGCAGAACAGATTTCTGTTACTTCCCCATCTCTGAAGTTACCTATAGGAAAACAGTTTCTGTTTGGGGTTTTGTTTGGGTTGGGGGGTTTGCCTCATTTATTTGGTGGCAGAGACTGGTGTTTATAATTAGGCTTTGGTATTTTACTTCTGAAGATACCAGAGGTTTGAGATACAATGTGGCCATTTATCATATATAGTGCTACTGTGACCTCTCAGTAGAGGAATTACTGAGATATACACAGGAGAATAAAGTATTTTAAACAGAAAGAAAGTGAATATACATTAATATCTGTTCAACAACTTCTCCTACATTAAATATACATTTAAATTTCATCTTGAAAATCTTTCT
The DNA here is from genome assembly GCF_000687185.1 of Egretta garzetta. Lineage (NCBI taxonomy): Eukaryota > Metazoa > Chordata > Aves > Pelecaniformes > Ardeidae > Egretta > Egretta garzetta. The sequence goes on along the minus strand of NW_009259102.1, from coordinate 3,176,709 downwards.
GAGCTTTCCAAGTTGAGGATTTGTACTGTTTGATATGGGTTTGATATAATCCAAATCTCTGAATGCAGTTCTATAGACTTTCTAGCTTGCTATTCTTTTCTAAATATTAGCTGTATAAAACATTTCATTTCATGTAAGTACTTTTCTTCATGACCATGGATTATTTTTCACATTATTTTTCTCCATCCATCCTTTTTATTAGCCTTCTGCCCCATGTGCTCCGAGTGTTGCTGCTCCAGCTCCATTTTAAAATCTGGAGCTTGACTTTGCTTTCAGGAAGTCCAGAGGAATTTTGTTATTAAAGCTCATGAAAATGCAATAATGGATTCCTTTCTTTGTGGATGTACTTAATTTGCATTCAGGCTCCTTATTATGTTAGATAAATATGTTCAAGCAATCTAACTTCCCACGTGTTTGCTCCTCAGAAGTAACTACCCTGAAATACTGATAACACCAGAGGTGAATGGTACTGTCTTTCTGTCTTATAGACCAAGACTTTATCTTCTCCTTTCATCCCAGTGATAAGTGCTTATCAACAGAAGCAGGCTTCTTGGCATGACTCTGAAGCCACCAAGTGTGTGGTCCCCAGCAAAGACATATTAGAAGCAGGGTCCAGTGTATCAGTCATAGTGGTTTTAATAGAAAGTGGATGATGAGGAAATATTATATATGGTTGACTGTGGTGCCTGAGGTTGATAAGCCCCTCACATAGGCTTGTTTCTCACTGCTTTGAACTCCTTCCTACTCTGACTCTGGTATGCTGATGACAACATGGAGAAAAACAATGAGAAATATTTTCAATTGAATCAAAAAATAAATATTGCATTCCTCATTTTTCCTGTAAGAATACTTCTAACTGCAGTGCAGCTTTCACCCCCTCACAGGATCAAAGACACAAAGATAAGAAACATCTGAGTACATGTGGTTCATATTAATAAAAACGCCCTTATAGCATTGTCTGCAGCAAAAGCAAGAGCAGCACTGGCTTTGGTGGAACAAAACAACAGGCTTCCAGTTCAGAAATAATCACAAGATTTAGGCTGTGTTTTGCAAATGGCAAAAATACCTGCATTTCACTGTAATAATACCACAAATTGTTGTTGTGTAAGTACAGGAAATGGAAGGCTTCTTGGAAATTAAAGTGGCTGGGGATGGGAAGGTGATCTTTCTTTCCCCATTCCTTAGTTAACTCGTACTTAAAGCCAACCAGTCCTAACCAGTAGGCATGGCACCTCGCACGGGAGCTCAGGCATAGGGAAGCTTGCAGCACAAGAGGGAACCACACCTCCTACTTGTCCCGACCTCTCTGCAGTCAGGCTCTCCTTCCCTAACTCTCAGCTGGCTGCAATAGCTCTGGTCTCCCCCCACCACGTGAGGGAGGGGGAGAGACAGGACCCCCAGCACCATTTGAGGAGGACACCCTGGATGAAGTGGTCAGCACACAGGACATAGGATGTCAAGGCAATACCATTTGCATATGTGTGGTTGGTGATACCAGTGCAGACCTACTGTGCACACGTTGAACTGCGGTACCAGTCTACAGTCCATTGCCAGGTGCATGGCACAACGTGTTTAGCAGAGAGTCAAGATAAATTTTTATGTGAGTTACAGGACTGCGAAGAGGCAGCAGCTAACACTTAGCTGAGAGCTAAAAGGCTCTCGGCAGTTCATGCTCTCGTGACAAGAGGCTGTCAGTTCCCAAAGGGCTTACAGATCAATTACACAAATGAGGAAAGCGGTCAGAGGAAGGCAGTGTTGAAGAACTGAGAATGACAAAAGACCAAGAACTGAGAATTACTCTGAACCAAGTGGTGCATCAGTGACAGAGGCCAGGTACATGCCTGTATTTCCTGAATCCCAGTCTGAGTCTTAAAATCTTTTTGCACATCCCAGTGACCTTGCTATGAGACTCCATCTTTCTTCCCAACCTGCAAAGATTTGCTGTTTAATGAAAAACATTAACATATTTTTCTTCTGTTTGAATCATAGATTTTGCCGTAAACACTCTGCTGTTAAGCAATATTTTTCTTGCTTTTTTTGTTTAATTTAGCTAAGGTGGCAAGTCCTATTTTATGCATGGATTATCAATTGAATATATAGTTTATAGTTTGTCCAACAGAGTAATCAATTGGAAAAATTCAGTATCTTTCATCTTTCATCTCTTTCCTTCTCTCTTGATCTTTTTTTAAAAGAATAGATGTTCTTTTGTCTCTAGCTTCTCCCCCCCTGCCCATTCCCCCAGCTCCTTTACTTTTTGGTCATAGCCTCTCCTGTGTTACTACGTTTTTACTTTCATTTTATTCCCCCCTCTCTCTTTTTTCTTCCCTTTGCTATTTTTTTTCTCCTGTAGCATCCTGTTGCTTCTTAGCATACAGCTTCATTCTTGCAGGAGGATTGCCTCCTGCGGGCAGTGACCTGTCCTTCCCTGTATCTTGGTCCCTCCCCACAGCTCTGCTCCAGTAAAGGAGATGGAAATCTGCCTGATCTTTGAAACGCAGCACTGCTGAGAGGTTGTCAATCGTGCCTTACTGTGTGCATGTTGACTGGAGCAGCAAAGCAGAAGAAAGGAAAAGGAAAGAAAAGAAAAGGGCTCTAGGAACCATGCCTCTGCCCCTGATGTTTGCAAACCAATTCCTCTGCATCAAGGCTAACAGTTTTCTTTGCAATGTTAAAGCTGATTCCCAGAGAGGGTCCTTTTCAGTCTGTTGATTTCAGGCTGCATGGTACGCTGACAGCATGTGAGGCCTTGTGCTAAACCTTGTGCTAACCCTTGTGCTCACCCAGCTGCTGAGATTTCATCCTATTATTTATTGTCTTATATTATTCTTACTAAATGTTATGACCTGAATTGTGCTTGCATTTGATAGTACTGCAGTTAAAATATTCTTCTTAAATGTCTCAGGATTAGCGATGTGTGAGTGTCAACAATGAACTGAGAGGGCAACTTCAGCCAGGGTAGGGGAGGTTGAACCAGGTTGTTTGTTTGTATCATAATACATTGGAAGCAGTGATTTAAACAGAGGAAGGTGTCACAACAGCATGCTGTGTTATAAATATCCATCAGGAGCAGAATAATTCAACTGGCCGTGGCTCTAATTTCACAACCTTCAACCAAAGTAGGTAATACAGTTTTGTGTAACGTTAATTTCTGGTCCATCCCAAAGAGGAAAATGAATTAACGGCAAGAAAAGCTTTGCAAGAATGAAGGAAGATTTGTAGCCTGTGGGCTTTTTAAGTGTATTGGTGGAGGAATGGTAGGAGTCTTTGAGTAACAGTTAAGATTTTTTTAAGTTGTGGTGACAACCGTAAGTTTGTTTTGATCAGGGTTGATCAGTAGCATCTCTCTACATTATAGAAAGAAGATAATCCCTTCGTATGGGTAATGCATCCTCTCTGCTTCCTTGCTCTAGCAAGCTAAAGAAATCAAGGTCAAGATGAGTCTGAAAGAATGTATTCTCCGTTGTTCCTTTCTTTTCTCTCACAATGGTTGAAAATTTATTTTCTCAAATAATAGTGATTTCTTAAAGATTTCAGTATTCATATTTTGCCTGAAACCATCTGTTCTGTAAAGTCAGTATTGAAATTCTGACAGCATTCATTAAGGACTTATCTCAATTGCACTTCACTATTCTGCATGCATTAAAGAGCTCCAAAAGAGCAACCAAGAGTAATGAGTAAAAACCTGTTGTGTTTTTTGTTTTTATAACCATGCCATTAAACTGTACTGCCTTGCAGATTTAAAGAGCTCTAATATTTCAGGAGTCAGTCACTGAATCTTGAAAAATTCACACTGAATTTCTTCAGAATTTCCACAGCGAACTAAGTGTAAAAAATGGGACTTTGCTAGTGAAAAAGGGGAGATTTTTTTTCTGTGGATGAAGTGCAGTATATAAGGACGGACCATAAATGAACAGAGTATCTTCTCAGGCCTGGTATTGAAGACCTGAAACTCTAAAAAAAATGACCATATAAAACTTGGGGAAAAAACAAGAAAACATCTTCCATTGAAGTATTTTTGAAAAAAACAATCTCAAGAACATAATTTGCTTTGTAAATAACATACATATATTTTCAAGTGCCCTGTAAGAAGGAAACTTTCAGCAAAACTTCCAAATGTTGCTGCTTTTTTGTTTTTTTGGTGGGATCCACAGTTCTTTTGTGTTATATTGCAATGTTTTTCTGTAGCTTCATCTTTCTGACAGAACTATTTCTATCACAGTGTAACGCAATTCGTTATTCTTATAAAATAAACCCTCTCTTTTCAGGATGAGATAGTGATGCATCACAGAGGGAAGCACTCCAGCTTGTAGAAATCCCAAATCACAGAAATAGGATATAGCCAGGATAATTCCAGTGAGGCACCATTGTGTCTAGCATTTTGGGCATCAGTCAAAATGCCAAAGGTTTGCGGGAGGAGGATGCATGTGGTTTTTGCTGTTTGCAAGAGGTGGGGGTTGGCTTTTGGTGGGTTTTTTCTTATTCACGAGAGGAAAAAAAGAGAGTTCTTTCCTAGGGCAAAAATAGACCGTGAATAAAATATTAGGTTTTGTGAGGCTCTAGTTTATAAAAAGCATGTTAGAGAGAGGTATCTGCTATTGTATGAAACTGGCAACACTACATTCAAAAAGTAAACATCATTATTTTTCTTTCAGTACCAGAAGAAAGGTAAACCACTCAATTGCTGTGGTTGCATAGAGAGGCCCCTGGAATGGGGACAGAATGCAACAGTGGCTGAGCACTGTTCCCACTAATGCCAATAATAAAAAATCTTGTTTATCTGAATGTGAAAATGAGCTCTTTAAAAGTAACATGCTACAATATTTTACAACTGCTTAAAGGGTACCTACATCTGCATCTGAAATACTGCAAAATCTGTCCCTTCCCAAAAATGAGGTTTTAAATCAAATCGTATTTGACTCAATTGTTTTAAAAGAAGAGAATAGAAAAAATGCAGAAGAAAAAAAATGGCCCCTTAATATATTTGTCTTACTAAGCCAGTAGTAAAAGAATCGCATCTGTGCCCTTTTCAATAGTTGCTGCATTATTCTGTTTGATGCACCCGGTGTGATGAACAGCACAGAAAACTTCCTGGCTTTTGATTGAGAACTGTGTGGTCTCAGAAAGCCTGCAGTCTTAAAAAACATTTGCCAAGGACATACCTGGTTTATTTAATGAACAGGAAACAGTGCAGTTGACTAGTACTGACCTTGCCTGCAGGTACCGCATCCCTGAAAGACTGCGAGGAAAAAGTAATGGACAGTACGATGAAGTGATGCACAGCTGGGCAGATGCTGCTGCGAAGAACAGTTGCCTGATTTGGTAGTGCTGTATTTACTTTGGACAGGTTTATGAAGTGTGTTTGTGTCTTCCAGCAAGACTTGGGAGCACTGCTGCTGCCATAGGTTAGCAGGGACACCTAGTGGCTTTAGTAAATTAAACTGGGATTGCTTCTGCCGGTTGCTGATAAACTCGCAAAGAAAGGAATGGAGCAAGGAAAAAGCTCGTAAGGGAAGGAAGCCTTTTGACGAAAGGCTCTCAGTGCCTCTCTGCTTCAGTGTTATGTCTCAAAGCATTTTGCACCACAACCCTTCTCTGTACTTCCTTCTCGATTCTATGAAGCAGGGAAAAAAAAATGCATGTGTGCGTTAAGTACTGTGACAGGCTTTTCAGGAGAAGAAAGAGGGCTGTCCGCTATTGCATGACTGCTGTAATCAGGGTTCACAGAAACAAAAAAGCAGGACACTTAAAATCATGAAATCCACATGCCAGCTTTATTATTTTATCAGTATCAAAGCAGGGAAATGCTGTTTATGCCCGTGTTTCTGGTTGTTTGAAGTAAACCATTTTAAATGTAATGCAGATAATGGTTTTCTTTTGTCATATAGGTATTATGCATGAGCACATTTTTCTGTCTTCTGGGAATAAATAATTCCCACTAAATCAATAATCCTTATGAAAGTGAGACCCTTAAATGACACTTGAGGAACCTTTACATGTAAAATGCTTTTCCTTTAAAGCCACAGGTCAACTTCTAGGTGAAATTTAAACCGGTATATACCCAGTGTACAAGGTCACCTTGTACTGCAGCTGATAAAAGCAGCCATAGCAGGTTAGGCAGGGCTTAATCTAGCCCAGTATTATGACTCATTTGTTGATGGCAGAAACACCAGGTGTGTCCCAGTGATAAATGTGAGTGAGATGCAGTTTGCCAGGGTCCTGGCTGCCTCCTGAAGAAACCAGGAAAAAAACAAGGTGTCAGAAGGTTAGCAGAGTTCACCAAGCACAGGACATGGCTCTGGAGCTGCAACCCACACTTGCCACCTTTGCAGACACCAGCAGCCACAGTGGCTGCCAACACAGGACAGGGTTACACAGCCATTTAGCAAAAGCTCCTCAAGAGTTGCCAGGAGGGCATCAAGATAGTAAAGAAAAAACAGGATAGGTGGCCCAAACCTGGTGGTGAAGAGTCTGAGACACAATTGCAGGGGAGTTGGTCCCTTCAGTCAAGAGCTTTAAAGTGAATGGCGTTACATAGCAGATAAATAATCAGCTCATAGGCTTTTAAATCAAAAAACAGAAATAGGAGCTGATCCCATACAGTTGGAACAGGAGTTGGTTAAGACCTGTCAAAATCCTGTGTGGATGAATTTCAAACAAACAATTTTTCTCAGCAGATAGCATTCTCTGCACCAATGTTTTAAGGGTTTGCTGCTGTGTCATGTTCGGTAATGAAACACAACCATTCACATTATTAGAGAAGGCCACACAAAGTGCCTTTCTTGAAACTGAAATAGTCTACAGAGGTTATCTTCCCATAATTTCATTTATTATAAAAGCTAGAAATGGCAGAGACCATAGCTGACAGCAAGCCTTGTTACAAAATCTGTTTCCACAGATGACAACAGACTGGTTAGCTGTGATTTCCCCTCCTTTGGCTCCATCAGATAATGTAACACAGACCCTCTGAATCCTCTTCTTTCAGCATATGTGTATTAACACTAGACTGAATAAATTATAAGCATCCTCTGCTTTCAGACACTTGAACACTAACTGTACAGGTTTCAAGGTTGTTGAATTTCACTGGTCCTCATAAGCATGTGATTTCCTTTTACACCTTTTCAGCATCACTGTATCTTGTTATACAGCTTCTTAAAGATCTGTGCACTGTTCCCCATGAGGGAGAGAGGTTTTTCTCCCAGTTTTGGTCAAAACCTCCCCAAATTAGTAGAAAATTTGCCATTGACATTAATGATCTTCTGCTTGAACCTCAGCCTTTGCTGCCTTTCATGGTTGTATTCTCAAATCAGTTTTATGGTGTGTCAGGTGATGAAGGGCTCCCCATATCATCAGTTAACCAGTGACTGGAGTTTAAGAAACACTACTCCAAAGTGCAAGTGTTGTAATATTGTACAAAGACACTATCCTGTCTCCTGAATAAGACTCTGTTCCTTGTCTCTCCCACAAGGTGCTCTGAAAGGAGGCCTGAGAGTAAGCACTTGGGAAAGAGAGTGTTAAAGGTTTTGTACTCTCATTTCTTGCTCTGTCTACATCCAGAACCATTTTAAAAATCTGTATTTTTCAGATTACAAGGAATATGCTTCTTCCATTACATACTCTGTTAGCAGCATTTTGCTTCTATCTTAGTTTTTATTTTAAATATGAAGAAGGGTCAGTATGCTACTGCACCACTACTATACAGTAATACCCATAAAACTCTGGATTTTCACAACTGAATTTTGTGTTACGGCTTTATATGTTTATTAAGACAATAAAACATTTTAGAAGAAGGAATGTATTCAATTCTTCTTTGCAGTATTCCTTGTTCTAACACAAGCATTACCTACCTCTTGCTGAAGTTCTCATTGCTAATATGGCTTCATTCTGATTTTATTGCACTGTATGAGAACCAAAAGTTGTTCTAGGTATCGATGCCAAATAATGAATGGCTTCTTTGCATTAAAAATTTAATGTGCTAGACTTGAACTGGAGAAAACAAAGTCCAATATCACAGTTGTTTTGAGATTTCATTATTCTCCTCAGACTGAAGGACTCATTTACTTGCTTGGTTTATGCTCATTTTTTTCCCTATGCCTTAAAACTTTTTAGTCTCACCAGTGGTGTAAAGAGACTTTGAAGTCACATGAGAACCAGGCTGAATATATGTATGGAAATACTTATTCATCAGTGTCTTGGTAAGTTAATGATAAAGATATTTCAAGTAGTATAGCAGCTGTTTTGAGAAACAGGGTCTAAATCAGAGCTGAAAATAATGTATTCAGCATTTCCTCAAATGGCACATATAATTTCATGCAGATATAGGTGTACATTTCCAGATAACTTGTCATGTAACAGAGATACACAAATATATTTGGCATTTTTTGCATCACTTCTGAAATTTATGGCAGGGAACAGGTTTTCCTGTTGGTACATTAACAGTATGTTTCAAGTAGAATATGATGGAGGGAAAAGTTTATAAATTATATACCAATATTACCCAGCAGGGAAGTGGAGTGCTGAAGAGGCCAATGAAACAGAAGTGTGAAGTGCTCAACTCTAATGCTATCTTAATTAAAATTGGTTCTGTTAAAGCCCTTATACTTCCAGGAGCTGCCTGCCATAGACACTTCACACTTCATATTGCGAAAGTGTAATTTAAAATTTGAGACAAGGGAGCAAAGTTATCACTTCCACTGGAAAAGCTACGAATCACACATAAGTACAAAAAGCGGTGCATCACCTTGGTGAATTAGGGTGGTAGCATGCAAGACTGGCTTTTGGGGTCTCTGTTACAGATGTTTAGTCAATTTTATTGATCACATCTCAGACTAGCAAGTGCAGTATATACCTATACCTGTCTAAAAACAGTTCCTGATGCTCTGCCTGAACAACTAGCTAGCTCCAGAAGCCATGGCAGGACACTGTCTAAAACTTCTATGAATTAAAACTGCAAAGGTTTGCTTTTCTGCAAAGAAGGACATACCTAAAACTCCTCATGTAAATTCAGATAAATACCTAATTCATAAGGTGCTCCTTAGCAATGGGAGTCTTGTTCGAACTATAGCTTGTTCATTTTTTGCCCCTCGATGCTTAGGTCTGTGCATTATTGAAATAGCAGCCTCAGCCTTAACCCATTTACCCCGTTTTGAGACACTATGAATTTGAAACGTAAATCTCACAAGAGGTTGGGTTTGGGTTTGGGTTTCTTTTCAGTTTCTAGAGCAATTATATAAGCTTCAATTATTTGTGTTATAGGATTTGTATAAGGCTTGATATTTATTCAGAAACAACACACTTAATGTTTATATTAGTCCCAATATTTTTAATTTGTAAAGGGCTTTTCTAGGAAGGAAAGGCAAGAATAAAGACAGCTTTTCTTCCTCAAGGTCTTAGCAAAGTTTCAAGGCTCCTTTTGGGTCACCCTTTTGAGAGGTGATAGAGGCAATGCTTACCAATCAGATGTTGTGTACATGCTGTCGTGCCATGCCAGGCTTATTCCTTAAATGTCATTTTTACAGTGTTCTGAGTGCTAAAAGCCACACAGTCAGAGTTTGAGCATGCCTGAAATGTAACTGAGCACAAATTCACTGCCTAGGCTCATTCAGTCAGATGGTATTATGGTTTGCTTTTTATAGCTAAATAAAACATTTGCATTGTTACAAAGTTAATAATACAGGCACGGTCATTAAAAGGGAGGAAGGGAGGAAGAGCACTAAGCTTGAAATGGTGGTCCAGTGAAGCAGACAGATTTGGGAAAGCTGCTCCACACGGCAGAAGCCTTGGACCAGAAGGTCCTCCCACCAGCGCTGCCAGATTGTGTGAGGGGATGCAGAGGACATGCATGCTAGCCAGGAAGTGGAAAGTGGATCAGAGGCAGATACATCTAATCTACTCTCTACCACCTCCTCTGTGCTCTTTTAAGGATGCACAGCCATTCCAAATTATGGCCATTAGCCAAATTGCTGTTTGGAACTGCTGGGGGGGGATTTCAGGTCTGCGTTCAGATTGCCATTCCTATCTCTTCTGCGGCTTTTTCCCCTTCATCGTACCCCATGTGAAGTCAGTGATTCATTCTCTTTTCTTCCCTCCATATGGCAGGATGTATCAGAAAAGAAGGAGAAATGCTCAACCAGAACACATTCTTTCAGTCCCAGAGGAGGCAGAGGGGAATAAACAGCATTTGCAGCTTATTTTCTCCTCTTTATGTTTGTGCATAAGCCAGAAGGTTCGGGCTGTTTCTTTTCCCTTCCAGTGGCAAGGGCTGGCCACTGAGTCCCGATGGTATGTTTGTTTGAGTGATAAGCAGATAGCAGCACTCTTTGCAACTACCTAAAATCTTCTTCTGTGCAGTTGATAGTGCAGAATTCAGTAAAATGTTGATCAAACTCCAAGTTGCACTCTTTTAACAGCTGCCTGATGCTAACTTCATCTTACAAATTCTTGTTCATGAGTTTTTTACAGTCAGTGGTTACACATCGGTATTTGGATGCAGTTGCCATGCAGAAAATAAGATAAATTAGCAAGACTGAGCCTTTCTTAAAGGAAAACTTCAATGTGTGTCAAGTATCAATAAAAATCAGTTTAAGCAAAGTTAGACAGAGCAGTGTCTAAAAAGAAAGAACTGCCCTCTTTATTGATGGTAACTATATATGAATCAACAGAACCAATGCAAATTTACTAGCATAATTTCCTTTCAGTAAAATAACAAGGCAGATATTGACCAACTGTCTTAACTGACTTGTGGTTCAGCATTACATTTCCTAACTGCGAACAAAACTGGCAGCCAAGTGACTCGTTTAAAATGTGTTTGTGTTAAAAAGAAAATGGGGGTACTGGTATGGAAGAACAAACTATGCTCACAGCTTGGTAGATAGATATAATGCATTTTCTTCATCAATGATAAGTTTTAATCCACAAGAATTGCAGTTGAAACTTCACAGAATGACCAACCATACTGTTTCCAGTGCTTATCTGTACATGGTGTTCTCATGGTTTTGTCTCAGATAGCATCTAAGTCATCTAAGAATCCTTATTTCCTTAAAGATTAAAGTGACCTTCCCACTCTGGCTGATATTTCATACATCTTTAAAATAAAAGGGGGCCCAGAATCTTGTGGGCTTTGTAAGTTTATGTGGTCCATTTCAGAAGTGATGCATAGTGACAACCTACAAGCGGTCTGTTGCAAAGGCTCAGCTGTCAAGCTGCCACATCTTCAGCCACAAAACTCAGCTTCATTTGATAATGCACCAATACGTGCAGATTCTTTCACTTCTATGTTGCTTTTGGGTGAAGGCTAGACTTCAGTCACTTAAGCATGACGGTCTCTCACTGTAAATACTTACTCTGCCAATCTGCCCTTCTTTAGACATAAACTAAAAGTATGTTTAACAAGTGAGTTACTTTAGTTTCCAAATTATCTGAAGGTTACTTAAAAGTTAAAAACATATATGCATTAAAATAATCCATATGAAAATGAGTCAGCTTTCTTTCAAATGGCTTGGGCTTTAATTAAGGCTCATTATTCTATTTTATTCACCTGATGGACCCCAAAAGGCACAAATACAGTCTACCCAACTCTGGTAACTGGTATTTAGTGCTATTAGCTGTTTATCATGGTGCTCCTTTCCGTTCTCCATAGAGCAGGCCAAAACTAAGAGACAGTTGAGAGACCAGAGACATGGTCCTGTAGTTGGTCCTACTATATGCCCCATGTCACTGTGCAGGGATCTGCTTGGATAATATCAATGGGATGTTAAGGATCCAAATCCTTAGTCTAGGAACCAGAGAAAAACATGGACAGCAGCAGATGCCATACTGAACACCCTCTTATGTTAAGGAATTTTCAAGTATGTTGTGATTCTTTCAAATGCCAAAATAAATCATGGAATCATAGAATCATAAAAATGTTTAGGTTTGAAAAGACCCTTAAGATCTTCAAGTCCAACCACGAACCCAGTACTGGCAAGTCCGTCACTAAACCATGTCCCTAAGTGCCACATCTACACATTTTTTAAATACCTCCAGGGATGGGGACTCAACCACTTCTCTGGGCAGTCCATTCCAATGCTTAACAATCCTTGTGGTGAAGAAATTTTTCCTAATGTTCAATCTAAACCTTCCTTCATGCAACTTGAGGCCATTTCCTCTTGTCCTATCGCTTGTTACTTGGGAGAAGAGACTGACACCCACCTCGCTACAACCTCCTTTTGGGCAGTTGTAGAGAACGATAAGGTCTCCCCTCAGCCGCCTCTTCTCCAGGCTGAACACCCCTAGGTCCCTCAGCTGCTCCCCATCAGCCTTGTGCTCCAGACCCCTCACCAGCTTTGTTGCCCTTCTCTGGACATGTTCCAGCAATGCAACATCTTTCTTGTAGTGAGGGGCCCAAAACTGAACACAGGATTCAAGGTGTGGCCTTACAAGGGCCGAGTACGGGGGAAGTCTTTGTGTGAACGCCCGGTTCATCAAGACCTGCAAGCAGACTGCAGAATAAGGCATTCTGAATCACTGATTCAAAGAATAGACATAATATCCATTACTAACTTTGTGTTCTTCTCTGTCAGACATTGGAAGATAATTGAAGTGTGCAGTTTTCCTTACTCAAGTGATTATCAGAGCTCCCAAACACTGAAAATGAAGCTTGGGCAGGAGACTTCTGAATGACAGCACTGAGATTTAGCCTGTGCCATTCTCAACTATCAGTTTCCTACAGAAGAGTATTATATTTTATACATGTGCACAGATAGCACAGTAATTCTCTACTGTTTACTCTCCACCGCATATACCATTACCCGTTACTAACTTGTCCCACACTGCCACTGCATAAGCAATGGCAGACATTTAGACCTCAGTAATCAGACCCTCCCAGCAAATCACAAAACTAGTATGAAGTAATCCTAAAATTTTGTAAAAATAATGTTGTATTGTTTCCTTTTTTCCTTTTTTATCTTTTAGAACTTTTTGTGTGTGTTTTTGTTTCTGTATTTTAGAGTTCACAGTTCCTCAAAGTCAACATTTTGAAATTACATCTGTAAAAGTGGGCTTGGTTTCTCTAACTGGGATCCAGAAGCTTAGCTTAAAACCTAGAGGCTCAAAGTTTATCAGAATTGGCATTATCATTGTACTAAATGCATCTATGCACTTACAGAAGTGCACTATGTTTTTTTCCTGTTTCTACCTCGTAAGTGTATGCTTTGTATTATACTGCCTGATTGACGATGGGAAGGCACATTTTCTGATTTTTTTTCTAGCAGAAATAATTAGGTTTAAATGACCCTATTAAAAAATAAATATTTTCTATCATAGATGGAAAAATAAAAACCCAGACAGATATAGGAAGCTTAGAGAGACAGAAATTGAAAAAGAACCATCATCTATTGAGCAGTTACCCTTAACCTGACTTCATGTATATGAGTCATCCTGTCGGATTCAGTAGTTCATCTGCTTTTAAGTATTATGTGATATCACTGCCTTTGAGGGTACAGGAACCTGTGTGGAAGTGAAAGGGCGTTTTATCTAAAACCAGTTTATATAATAAAGAAAGAAGGAAAATCCAGTGCTCTGATCTGAGATACCCACTGCTGGTAATATTTTAAAAAGAGTATGTCTGTATCTTCCTTAATTACCTGAGGAAGTCCCATCCAGCTGCAGGAGACTGTACCAGACTCATCAAAGCTTCAGAAAAGCTTACAAGCTTAGGGAAAGCCTGACAGTGAGTAAAATCTTACTATTATTTAGCATGTGTCTGACCATACACTTTGTACACAAGCGCATAGCCATCGGCAAAATTACTTGCTTGAGGAAGTTAATTGGAATTTGGTTCACAGCATTTGTGCTTCCAGTGATATTACTGGCAAGCTGCCTTGGCTGCAGTGAGAACAAGATCCTTTTCATCCTCTTACGTAGTAGAAAATTTAGCTGGAAGTCTGTGAGACCAAACACTCAACTGTCTTCAAAAACTGCAACATCATTTCAGCAAGCCATGCCTGTATTCAGCAGCAGGATTGCCATGTGACAACTCACCCTCACAGACTTGAGCACACCAGAAGGGGGTCTTACATCCATGATTGCATGAGAACCACACCCAGGTGTGCAAGAGGCACAGGGGTCTCAAGAGTTTTCAGTGCAAGACACAAGTTGCTTCAGCAGTGCTGAAGTGATTCACACCTTCATGCATTTCAGCCCAAACTCCCACACTCTGAGCCCTCTCCAAGAAAGAGGAGGCACAGAAGAGCACACATTTGCACCAGGGAAGAGGACAGTTCCCACCGCTCTGTTGAAACAAGGTCTTTTGAAGCAACAGGCTTTGACCAGCTCTTTGGCCAGGCACTTTTTCAAGTAACACAAGATACCAGAGATATGTCCTCACATCCTGACAGAGGGTGGTTTAGTGAATAGACATTTACTGATGTTACCCATCATTGACAGTTTGACCATTAACAATGTTGTAAATCTGGGTTCAGCATTCAAAGCAGACATAGTAAAGCCGTAATGTTATGATTAATGTTAGGCCAGATGCTAAAACCTTACAAGGAAAAAGAGGTGTTTTCCATGAAATAGCAGATCTGATCACAGGTGTGTATAGGAGGCCGGGGACATCCTTTCAGCAAATCCTCTATCCACAGCCTTAAATTGAAGTATCCAGTTCTTCTATCATGGGATGTAAGGCACAAAGTCACAAAAAATAAGGGCCTCAACATAATGTCTAATGTCACTGCCTAGTAAGAGACCTGGATAGGTTGATACCGTGTTTACATCCCAGATAAATTAAATATATAGGAAAAAGAATAACCTATGAGCATTCCTGTATTCTTTACATCAGCTGCTTTCCAAAAGGTGTTGAGCTGAGCTCAGGCAGTTGCACACAGGAAGAGGAATACCTAGACTTTATTGTGATGGGACTGATTTGGTTATAGTTTCAATATTCACTATCAAAGTGTTACTTTACTTAACTTACTCAACACTTTGCGTCCTCTCTGTTTTGAAAGAGACTGAAAATGGAGTTTTGGCTGATTGCTATATTATTCTAGTACTCATTCAATTGTGGTATATGATTTCTTATAAGCAAGAAGTTATGATAACCTTAGGAAAAAAGAAAAACAGCAAATCATTATTATTTTTACTTAGCCAGCAAAGACAATATCATGGAAACACTGAACACCTTTCACAGTTTTGTATCATCTGCCAGGGTGTGGTATCGGTTCCCTCTAAATTTATAACTCAGTTCTGTGCATCTATAATTACATGCATAAGGCAACAAATATTCATTGCTCCTTCCCCTTTCCAAAAAAAAAAAAATCCTAAAAATGTGTGAATCCTCTGAATTTTGCACAGCACTTGGTCTTTTTCTTTCCCACAGCAATTAGAGAGAGAGAGCCTGTCTTGAGAGTCCACCAGGTGTTTATTTCTGACTGTTCTTATTCTCATACCAGCTGCTTCAGTAACAAGCAGAGGAGTGGTCATTGCTACATTTTTTTCTTCTCCCTGTTTTCTTTTAAGAAGTTAGTGAAATTGCAATGTTTTTGATACCGTTGGATACAGAATCAGGAAATCAAACAGAAAAGCATAGAAAGCTTGAAAAAAATTTTCATGCGGAAGAAAGGGAGCTGGTTTTGTATTTCTGTCATACACAAGAAAAAGGATTATTGCTTTACAGAGGATTTGCTGGGCTGTGAATCATGTAAAAAATGTTGAAGTAAAATCTGGCCACCCAACAAAAAAATAGATATACTGGGGGAATCTGTGCAGGCCCATTGTTCCTTTCTGAGTATCATTCTTCTGCATTCTTAAACACAAAATCTGACCCTGGCTGAGATGCAACTGTGAGAAACAGCCTGAGTATAGTCTCTTGAATGGTCTGACTGTGTGTAGCCCTGAACACCAATAACAAGTCATGGATCTAGGGAGTGTTTTAAGGGCTTTGAGTTTGGGCACAATCAACATATTCTAAGGTTTATGACTTCACATAGTACATGTGAACAGCTAGAGGTCATGAATACTAATATGGTATATGCAAAAAAATGATACCCTTCTTTAGATACACTACACTGATTGACTTTACTATGGGGGAAAGAGGGGGAATCATGTAAAATACTGGCACAGATAACCATTTTGCAGTAGATATGTATGAGTGAAAACTATTATTTTTACAGGTTTTATTGCATTTTTCTGTTAGGCATCCCACTCACCAGCTCCTGAGCTATGAAGACTTGTGCATCTGGCAATTTCATACCATATGGAAAGTTAACTAGTGGTAATTCCAGTGAGATTTATGGCAATGTGCAGCCAAGTTTCTCTACACTACTGATCAATGGAATTCGGTCTGTTTGAGTCATGCAAATCTCCATCTCACTGTGTACGTTTCAAGGATAAAATGTTATCTGAGTAGCTTTTGCAACCTCGTTGAGATTAATTTCTATGAGCTAAGATGAGGCTCACAGAGTATCTAAAGCTACCCAAAGACACCTTTAGATACCTAAATGTATTTTTGCTCTTTACACCTCCCAGTTGAAACAGACAGCTTACAGCATGTGTGGCTCTGGCCTGTAGCTCGTTTCCCTGTTAATTATTTCTCAAAAGAAAGTAAATTAAATGAAATTCCAAGGGAAAAAAGAAACCCACACATTTTTATTTTTAATCCCCATGCTAAATTTACTGAGCTGGGTCTTAGTGTGCTTGAATGAAGAAGCCAGTAGATGTGTGGTTTGGGGATATTAGAAAAGCTTTTGATACTGTCTCTCATAGTATCATTCTGGAGAAAGTGTCCAGCACACAGCTAGGCAAGTCCATAATACTTTGAGTGAGCAATTGGTTGGCAGGTCAGGCTCAAAGAGTAAATGGGCTTACATCAAGCTGGTGGCCAGTCACCAATGGGGTTCCCCAGGGGTTTTAGGGACCGTGCTCTTTCATGTCTTTATAAATGATCTGGATGCAGAAATCAAATGTACATTAAGTTTGCCAGTGATACTAAATTAGGAGGAGCTATGGAGTCCCTCAAGGGCAGAGAGGCATTACAAAGACGTCTGGATAAGCTAGAGAGCTGGGCAATCACCAACCATATGAAATTGAACAAGTGCCAGATTCTCCACCTGGGATGGGGTAATCCTAGTTATACGTATCAACTGGGGGAGAGAGGCTGGAGACCAGCCCCATGGAAAGTGATCTGGGGGGTTTGTTCATGATAAGTTGAGTATCAGTCAACAGTGTGCCATGGCAGGCAAAAGGGCCAAGCATGTCCTGGCGTGCATCAAGCACAGCACTGCTAGCTGGTCAAGGCAGGTGATTGATTGTCCCAATCTACACTGTGCTGGGGCAGTCCTGCCTTGAGTCCTGTGTGCTGTTTTGGGTGCCTCAATATAAGAAGGATATCAAGCTATGACAGTGTGACCAGAGGAGGGTGACCAAGATGCTGAAAGGCCTCGAGGGCAAGACAGGAAGAGCAGCTGAGGTCACTGGGTTTGTTCAGCTTGGAGAAGAGAAGGCTGAGGGGTGATCCCATCACAGTCTGCTTCCTCAAGAGGGGCAGTGGAGGGGAACTGCTGATCTCCTCTCTCTGGTGATCAGCAACAGGACACGAGGGAATGGAATGAAGCTGTGTCAGAAGTTCAGATTGGACATTAGGAAAAGGTTCTTCACTGAGAGGATGGTCAGTCACTGGAGCAGGCTCCCCAGGGAAGTGCTCACAGCACCAGTCCTGTCAGAGTTCAAGAACTATCTGGGCAATCCCTTTAGTCATATGGTTTAGTTTTAGGTAGTCCCTAGTTTTAGGGAGTTGGACTTGATGATCGTTATGGATCCCTTCCAACTTGAGATACTCTATAATTCTGTGACTGAAATCAAGATCATAGTAATTAGCCCTAGTTGGGGAACTTTTGAAAATTTCAATTGACAAAATAACTGGTATTATCCTTATACATACACATACAAACAAACACTGTTCTTATGATCATTCTTGAACTCTAGATCATTCTAGCAATGTTTGTCATTGGATAAGTAATAAAGCTTAAGGCTGTGGTGAGTTTTCTAAATCAAATTAATTATAGGTTACTGGCAAGGAGTTTGGAGAAAGTCATATCACATATTTCAGAACAGAGGAAAAAAAAACTGCCAGCATCTTTTGCTTCATGGATATTCCTTCATTTCCTGATTCAGAGGGCATAATCCTCCCCTCAGGATACAAGTAAAATTAATGCCTTTTTTATTTTTCCTCCGTCTTCACAGAGATTTTGCATTTATGGTAGTGTATGTTCAGAAATGACACAGATGTGCAAGATACCCTCCACTGGAGGACATGCAGGAGGATCTCCTGTGCACAGCTCTGGTTGTATCCTTCCTGTTCATGCATCTTCTTTGCTTGCATGTCCCTTCCTATTCCTGTGTCCAGTAATACTGAAAAAATACAATGCTTTTGAGAGTGAACCAATAACCCTCCTTCAGTTCTCCTCTTTTCTTCAATTTTTCCAGCTTCTGTTTTGCCTAAGTGACACATCAAACTAGAAACTAACTGAAAGAGTGAAATATTACGTACAGCCTTCATCAAGGGTTGCATCAATGCTTGCTGTAGTACAAAATTTTATTTCACACAGCACCTACAGTAGCTTTTGAATAAGCGAATTTCAGTTGATAGCATGGGTGCCTTCAGTCTTAAGATCCCAAATGATACAGTCTCATCTGGATTTCTTACAATTGTCTTTGATATTAATGAGCTTTTAATTAGGAATAAAACTAAGACATCATTATCAATAGATGTATCCATGCAGACTCAAGCATTCATTTTTTATTTTATGTTTTTAATTAGGCCATCTGAAAGTGCTCTGGCAACAGAAAGATATTTTAACATTGATTTTATTTAGGAGAAGGACAAGTGTGTTATTCTCCGAGAGTATTATTACAGATGGTATAAACAGTGCTCTCCTTTAAAGACTTCTAAGCATACGTTCATTTTTGTGCATGCTAGTTTGCATGAACATAGAACTGGTTGAAAATTATCTGTTGAAACTGTTTCTTGATAGTATATTATGTTTTTAATGAGACACAACTGTTGTAGAAAATGTCTTAAGGGAAAAAAATAATTTACTAGAAAACAGGTTTTCAGCAAAAGTTAAAATATTTTTCAAGAGATAAACACTTCTGATTTTTGTAGAGTTGTACTACACAGCTATAGAGTGAGATAGAAACTACACTGTAGGCTAAGTCTCCATTTCTGAGCTGAAGTTTGTAGATCTAAACGAGGAAGAAAACCACTGCAAAGGTGATGTGAGTGTAGTTCAGGTTGACAGTATAGTAGTTCTATGAAGAACTATTGCAGGTCTCCCAGGACACTGTAAGACAGTGGATGAGCTCATAATGGCTGCAAAAGAAACTGGGCAATGCAGTAGTTACGGAGATCGTAGCTTTGCACCATCTCATTGCTGGTGCAGCACCCAAGTGTCTCCTGCCAGGTGTCAGTCTTTGGAAATCATTTGTAGACCAGGAACAACTCCAGGACAGAGCACCACCCACTGCAACTGCGATACATCAATTTCTCCAGGAAGCAGCAGGAGTACTTAGACATAGACTACCTTCCAGAAAGAAAAGAAAGAAAAAAAACTGTTTTCTGACATAGTTTTAAAACTATACACAATTGCCCTTGTAACTAGAGCTAGCACGGTAGGGCAGATGAGAAAACCCCATATGGAAAGCTGTGGGGTTTAATGCTTTTTTTTGTGATTAACCAGAAAAATAAGTGTGCTTGGGATATTATGAAAGTATCACTTGTCTTTTGCCAATAACTAAAGGAAAGAGTTACTAAATATATGCTAATTCAAACAGCAAAGGCTCTACCTTGTACAAAAAAAGTGTCAGGTCTGACACTAACAGAATGAAGTACAGATTTTCAGGAAATCCCTCTTACCTCCAAGGAAACATATAAATATCAAGTCACAAAAGTCATGAGGCAACAATCTCCATTGTCAGGGTTTGGAAAGCTCTTGGAAAATTGCTAGTGATACCCTAGCAAAAGTGGGTACAGATTTCAAGAAAATGGGTAGCAGCAAATGCTCAGAAGAATAAGTTTCAAGTGTAAAAAGTAGTTTCATCGTGAAACATACACCTTTCTGACTGCTTCACTACCTACAGCACTGCTCTGACACCGGGAACCCTGCAATGGATCAGGCTCAAATCGAGGGCTTGATTATGAATCTAACCCAGGAGAAAAAAATTTACAATAAAATTTCAACTATTTTGTGTCTTCCACATTCTGTCTCTTGCTTTTCCTCGCTATCTCAAAACAGAGTCTTAGTTCAGTCTATGTTGACACCAGTAGATATCTGGAGTAACATTCATGAAGTATGGGTATGACTAAAGCAGACATTAATGGTTGTGTCTTGTTCACCTGACAACATGCCAGGTCTTATTTGTGAATGTCCTACCTTGACCCTTCTGCAGGCTGATTTTGAATCAAAATATATTCTAAGAATGCCTTTGGCAAACAGGAAATCCCTAAGGCAATTCACTGTTTTCTTTTCTCTTGAGTGTATACATTATGATCAACTCTATTTTAATTCAAAGTGCAGTAGATTTGTACAGCTGTCCCTAGGGTATCTTCCTTATCTGAGTCATTAAGTTGCTACAGTTGGGTCTATCACACAATTTCTTCCTGCATAACTTATCAGTGTTGACCAATCAGCTGAAATATATCCCTTCTTTCCTTTGTGTCACCCCCCAAGTGTTGGCCACAAGTTTCTACTAGGAGAGACACTCTGAATTCAACAGCATTGTATCAACAGAGGGCCTTCTGACAAGGACTAAGAAATGTGTTTATTCACTTATGCTTATTTTAAATGTACTAGACCACATGAAGACAGTCCTCAGCAAATATGCTCCTTGTTTTGACTGATAAGGTTTTGGTGCAAGATGTAGAACAGTTGTAAACACACTTATTGAGGTGGAAAAAACCCACACAGTTGATGGGTTTCATTTTTCCTTTTGTTAACCAGATGAATTCTACTGTAATTATGCACGTAATTACACATGTAAACCCCACATTTTACTCTAATTACTTAGCACAAGAGGAGATGGCCTCAAGTTCACCGGGGGAGGTTTAGGTTAGACATTAGGAAAAATTTCTTCACTGAAAGAGTTATCAGACACTGGAACAGGCTACCCAGGGAAGTGGTCAAGTCCCCATACCTGGAGGTATTTAAAGGACAGGTAGACAAGGTGCTTAGAGACACGGTTTAGTAGTGGACAGGTACAGTTGGACTTGATGATCTCTTACAACCAGATGATTCTATGATTCTAGGTTTTACAGCTTCACAAGTGTATCTTGTCTCACCACCACCATGTGTGCTGTATGCACATATGTTTGAAATTCTTGTCTTAGTACAAAAGAAAATATGTTGGTTTCAATTTCTTCAGATTTCCCTTTTAATGCAATTTTTAGATATTTTCAAATAGTTGGAGCTATAAACTTTAAATTGTGTCTACCTCCAGCCAATATTTATTAATGTTACCCTTGTAAAATGCATTTGGTTTTTCAGATGTACGTGGCTAAAAAGGTTTCTTAAAAATATAAGGTATTAAGTATTCGGAGCCTTTTGGCTTTGAGTCCTGTTATGAAGAAACAACAGCACTTGTAGTACTAATTGATCAATCTCTTAGCTTTCCTGTGCGCATGCTTTAGCCTCTACATGCCATGACTTGTCACCAGGCTCTGTGTTGCTGCCTTAAAAAAATTGCGGAGACCCAAGTCAGTAGATTGAAATTGTTTGAAACCCTCCTTGGTGACTGGAATTACAGGATTGCAGTCAACATTAAAAATTAACTCTACCAGACCCATACCCCAAGGAGTACCATGCAGTTTTGGTCTCCCTTTTGTCCTGCTTAGTATTTAGATAGACTGCTAGGGAAAAGAGTCTCACCTGCCTTCATTATATGGCACATAGATGACACATTAATCTGCCTGCCTCTCCTAATAGCCAACAGGGTCACTGTATCCAAGCTTTCCTATCATGTGTGTGGCTAAAATAAAAGAACAGCGTTTGGTGTTAAATCTAAAATGAAATGCTTATGGACAGAAGCTTGCAAACTATATTGTTAAAGTTACCGCTGAGTGTCTCTGTTTACAAAAGGTGACAGTCAGCACATTACCAGCACAGTTTGTTTTTTCTGACAGCCATAGAGATCTCTTTAATGTGCATGGAATTTGATGGAAACATCCATTTATAACAGGTTATATCAATGACCTTTCTTATGAAGTCCTAGATCCAATGTAGATTGCTTGTGGCTTCCTAAATGAATTACTGAAGTGGGATTCAATTATGCTTAAATGTACTAGACCTTGAAAGTCTACTACTGGTCCAGATTTAAAGCAGCTTGCTTTTTTTTTCCAGTAGCTTTCCATCACTGAGTTCTTCACTCACTGAAGCTTAGGAGCAGATGGATGTTAGAATTAAAATATCAGAGGGAATTCCATCCCTGGTTTTCAGCATAGGAGATACTGTCCAAGCAACAGGGGTATCATCTTTACTGCCATGCTCAGACAGTTTTAGAAGAAAGACTGTTTCTTTCAAGATGAAGAAAGATAAACTTTCAACCTAGAACTGCTGACAAAAACTTACCTCCCTTCTCTTTAATTAATGCAGTTAGCCTTCCTACTGATTTAGTTTTGAGTTAATGTATTCAGACTGCATTAATTAGTGCAGATATGAAAAGCAAATGTAGTATTTAATACTTTCACATTCTCTTGTCCAGTGCCCTGTTCATGGCAGCAGAGCTTTCTAAGGTTCACCTGCCTATATAGACTGTGAAACACAAGGTCCTCTGAGATAATGAATCCTAACTTGCAAGAAATTTTTACTCTTACGACTGCTGCATTCCACAAGAGCAACAACTTCAGCTTTTTCCTCATCATATGGTTTCCCCTTCTGTCCTACAACAGCTTTGCCTTTCTTCCCCTGTGATAAGTTGTTCTCAGTATCTGGAACATTAAAATCCTGCAAGAATCGTCAGTGAAACAGGACTTGATGGATTTTTGCTTAGTATCAGTTAGGGTTAAAGTGACTTAAACAAATGTGGACTCTTTTAATATAATATGCATAATTTTTTAAGTCACACCACTCAGCAAACTACCATGCAGAGGTACTTAACACCAAGTCCAGGCATGGAGTTTAGCTACAATGGTTGGGTGCTCTTACAATACTAAGCAGCCCTCAAAGATGTAGTACAAACTACCAAGAAGCTGCACTGGTTTTAGAGACAGAAGTCTGTACTTTCTTCATTATTCCATTATCACGTTAGGTGTATCAACACATCTGTAGTCATGGTAATTCTGCTATTCTTGTCTTTGCCACTGAATATTTACCTCTTAGGGACACCACTTTTCACCAATAAAATAAGAATACTATTCATTAAAGATGAGTGAACAACCTAGCAGAAGCAATTTCACCTTTCAAAAATTTGCTTCTGCATTCAGAAGGAATTGATGGCAGAAAGGATGTGCTATTCACAGTAGTTCACTAATTTGTTCAGCTAAGAATTCTTTGTCAAAAACTGTGTCTATGCAAATATTTACAATTTTTATGAGGTAGTTGATTGTGTGGGTATGATAGTAGTGCTACCTTCCCTGAATGGTTGACTTATATCATTAACCTATGCAAAAAAATCTGAATTGTACTTTACCTCCAAGCTTCTTTTACAGCCATTCACATAATTGTTTGTATAAGCTTTTTATAAACCTCTTCCTCCTCAACTTACCAACAGTGTCAGTGGGAATGTAATTTTGTCTACAATTCTTGAAAATATCTCCACTTTCTTTTCCTGTTACTTATGCATGAAGTATCTCCTGTGAGATAATCCTTAAGGTTTATTATCTTTTCCTTCAAATTTCTTCCTGAGATTCATTTTCTCTGTGACAACTACAAGAAATTGGTAAATCAATCTTAAAAACATTGGGTTAGAAAGAGAAGGTGTACTGGTGGCTTCATTTCTTTGCTTAATTTCTGACGATCTGGATTTCTAAGCCTTCTACAGGTAATTTGTATAATCATATGAATTTATCGTTGTGATTTTCTTACCTTCTGTTATTTGGCACACTTGCTTCTTTCACTTTGATTCAAACAATAATCTAAGCATTTGGGGTAAAAACTATCCCCACTTGTTTAGTTTTATAGCACCTGGTGCAAAGATTTTAACCACTCTTTCAATAATACTAGTGGATAAGACACTGAAAAATTCCTCTGCTCAGTATTTTTGCTTTTTTTCCATTTCTGTATCATGGCTGTTATAATGGGATACTGGTTTGTGTCTGAATCTTAGAATTATAACCAGGGTACCTTTGGAAACAAGTACTGTTTCTTCTGAAAACAAATGTAATTTAACTGTGGCTTCTGAGTTGGTGTTCACCCATGAAGCTTTTCCTGATGACTTAGTATAATTGAATAACCAAATAATTGAATCTGAAATTTGTTTCTGATTCAATGAATTGGCAGACTAGTTATTGTTGTTACTATTCAAGGTTTCTTGCAAACTATTAATTATTGGAATGAAGGTAGACAGCTACTTCATGTTTTGCATTTTATTTAAACACTGCAGTGTTTATGAGATCAATGAAGGGAGGGAAGAAAAAAATCTCTACATAAGCAAAAAAGGCTTGATTAAAGATTCAGGAGAGTTAGTACCCCATAGCTCACTCAAATCGTTTCTGAGATGCTTTGATTTAAAGAAAAATCCTCCTTTACAGAGTGTATAGGCAGGCTTGACTGGGCCTGTGATGAAGCTAGGTTTCAATACACTCAACTTAGATAATTTGCTGGCACAAGGCCTGGTGAGGCAAAGCCTTTGCTACACATTGCCTCTTACATTGAAAGACTATATGGCGGGAATGTCAATATTGCACAGTCTAGTCAGAAAATGTCACAGTCAGGATTTCATTTATCCTCTTTTTGGCACTGTGTCTCACTGTAAGAACATTCCTAAATACCTAATATTGCCATGTTTCTTTTTGTCTGTCCCTAAAACCATCTCATTTTGTCTCTGTCATCTTCCCAGCCTGTTCACAGTCATCCACTGCACAAAAATTCTCATCATTGCCACCCTTGTGCAGCCCAGCAGCAAGGACTCCTCACCTTTCCTGCCCTTACCTGGTCTGGTCCAGCATCGTGGGAGAGTGTAGGAAAGCCAGATGAGCCGGTCTTCCAAAATAATTGCAATAGGTGGTTGATAGATATGGTTGTGAGTAAAAACCTTCCCAAACCACACTGAGCTGGGCAAAAGTTTGCACCACACCAGTAAATTATGCAGTAGTTTTAGCTGCTCATATTCAGTAACTGTCTACTGAGTGCGCGAGCAAAGGTGTTTTGTTGCAAAGGTTTGAGCAAAGGTTTTGGCTTACTGCTTGCTGAAGTGTAACAGATTCTGACAGAAATGGCAACGACAGGACCCTTCATACTCCTCAATACCTGTTCCCTGCTCCAAAATATAGGAATGCTAAAATTCAGCAAGCAAGAGGAGAAAGAAGCAATCTTATACAGGAAGAACAATTTACTTTCCCTGAGCACAGGCTTATAAATAATCCATCTTGATACCTTACACCTTGAATAACATAGACAGATATAGTTTAAGACACCTTCAAAATAGGGATTTCACCTGGTTCTTAGGATTAGCTAGTAGCATTTAGGTGAATAATCAGTACGACTCAGATACATGTCATACAACGTTTCATCCTAGAATATTTGATACAGTTATGTTTCTGAAAAGAGAATCTTAGAAAAGAAAGTATTAAGCAAACTCAACATCAAGCAAAATTATCATCTCTGATATCACCCACTGGAATTTTTAATTGTCTGAAAGGCTGGGAGAAGGGGAGGGAAAGGTGAGATCAAATCTACTAATTTGGAGAGCATCAAACTTGCAACTAATGACAGAAACAGATATTCTGACTCTCGGTGTTTCTGGCTAAAGCTTGGTCCCACACAGTACTGGAACATGAGATCGGATAGGGAAAGGAGCCTGGTCAAATGCATTCTAGCTTTTAGCTACAAAGGCTTCAAAAGTAGTCTGAAGGAGGGACAAGTGGTACAATATATAGCACATTTGCATGGCTTGACACATTCCAATCTATGATATTCAGAATTGCACAGTATTCTGAGAGAGCATCTGGTTGGTTTTTATTTATTTTTTATTACATTTCTTCAATTTAAAAGCTACAGGGTACTGATACATACATATTCTTGTAAAGCATTTACGGGTAGATTCAAAGCTGGAGAACTTTGTGCAAAATGATTTGCATTTCAAAGCAGCAGAGATGGCTGTTTGGGGTGAGATTACACAGAACTATCAACTAATAACTTTAATGAGCTTTCTTAATTGCATAGCTGAACTTTGATGGAGGTCCTGTGTTGAAAAAGAATATCAGCCAACAGTAACTTGACTCTTGACTTTGGGCTTAAGAAACAGAGCAAGAGAAAGACAAAAAGGAGGTAGTTAGTTAATTTTTATTTTTTAATAAGAAATTTTTTGATGTATTTATTTCATTTCCCAGAGTGTACCAATGTCTGTTAAATACCCCAGAAAGGTTGGGAAAACAATTTTACATGTTCTCATTCACATTCAAGCATATAAAAACTGCCAGTTCATAATTATTTATTATTTTATTAGAATTTTTATGCTAACAAGCTATAATTTTAGACAGGTAGTCCACAGTGCAAGACATAATACAATCGCAGAGCAAAAAGATACTTTTGGCTTACGTGTATATATATATGTATACTTGTGTGCATGCACTTTACTTTTTTTGTATGTATGACAGTGAAGAAAAGCTTCACAGAATGATGCAAAGAAGGATAATGAGGTAATACTGCAGATGATTAGAGGGAATTCCTATACTGGCAAAGGATAAAGTATGCAGGTGCTGGTTGTTTAAACAGGAATGAAAGATGTCATGTTGAACAGTGTCGCTGATAGTTCATCACAGTACCAGTGAGGTTGCCAGTTAATTAGCATTCCATAAGTCTAAAGAATGTGGGAAATAATTTTTCACTGCAATAAATCATCTTGCAGTAAAAAATATCTTCTAATGCTATCATTTCATTCAGATTTTTAAACAGTAGTATTGTTGTTTAATGGATGTATAATAATAAGCAATGGTGATCATACTAACACAAAACATACATTAGGGATGAAGATGTACCTTTTCAAAATTTTCTCTCACTGAAGGCCCAAGGGAGATCCTGCTAGTGATGTTACTGGACATGTTCTGAAGATACCGCTTCATGCTCATTAAATTCAAATTGGACCATATGCAATAGCTGGTCAAAGTTCACTGTAGGCTTCTCCCAACATTCACCTTGTCCTGTGAAGAGTCAAAAATCCTTATGTTGCCCATATTTCCTTTACTAGACCTTTTTACCTTTTGATCATTATTCATACAATGAGGTAATGTTATATTTTTTGCGTAATGAAGATAAAGTCATTTTTGCACACAGCAGTTCAAAGCTAAGGGTGTAGTCACAATGAAAACTGAAATAATCCATTTAATTTATGCTTTCTTCTAACCTGTACTTATTAATCCAAGTAGTCTTTGTTTTTCTGACTTACTATTTAATATAACTTACTATTTTTCCTTATTGATGTGTAATTTACTCCAGCTTAAATCTGAGTTCTGAATCTTGCTTGCCCACAAGTGCATAGACACAAATGTGCACACCCTTATAGATAAATGCATATCCATCTCCATCTGTGTGCACATGCTCTTGCAGAAGGCAACTGTTAATGTTTGAAGAGCTTTATTAACACTATTTTCTTTATTCCAAGCACAGTTAAAAAATCCTTTTATCTTTTAAACTGTCCGTCTTCTACTTCATACTCCTCAGAAGTTTTAGTTACCAGGTGGCTTGGATAGCTGCAAAAAGCTTTTCATATTTTTACTATCTAAAACAAACACTCCAGGGGAGCTTGTCTTCCACTGAACCTGTTTACTTTGTGCTTCATACATTAGGTGAATAAGGTAGGAAATTAATTCCCTGTGTGCTAGAAGTATCAGTATGAAAGCAGTAACCTGACAGACTGAGCTCTGAAAGTAATGATCAGAGTACACGAAAGCCCCTTTGATCTGAATTCATTGCAAACACCTAACTCACAGACCACTATAGATTTCCAGTTTTAACTTAGTGCCTAATGAAGTGTAGTTTATCTCTGAAAACCTTTGTCACAGCTGGACGTAACTAGCAATAGTTACTTGCAAGACTACAACTTAAGGGGGAAACTAAACGAATCGCAGCAGGTTGTCCTTCAAGGACAAAGTTGAAATGTGCTTTTATAGGTAGTATAATAAAGGACAGTCTTCATCCAGGTCCCTAGACTACCTCGCAAAACCAGCATGCAATTTGCCTCATATTATTAGTCTCTGCATAGAAGTGTCAGAGTGGAAAGAAGAAGCCACAGCAGTCAAGAGTGAGGTTCTTCCACAGAGTTATGAAAGGAGTAATATGTCTACTGTTCATTTGTAGTCAGTCAAAGAATATAATTTATATGTGGGAGGATTTCTTTTATGATACAATCCACATGTCTGTGCACAGATGAACAAAACTTGACTCAAACTTAAGTTGAAAACTTCTGAAGCACTAGCCTGATGATTCTCAAAGCCCAAAGATGCAGGTCAGGCAATGAATGCCTGGCCATTGGGTTAATTTTGTCATTATGGGTAAGACCAGCTGGGCAATAGTCATCTGTCTAGACCTAAGAGGAAGTTACAGGCAGGAGTTACATAAATGATTTTACAAGTACAACTAAAATGAAGCCCAAATTAGCCAATCTGGAAAAGGTCTCGCAAGGCCTGAGGCACCTTGTTAGGTTTATTCATGTTATAAAGCCCGATTTCTAACACTACCACTTGGCCTTGTCAAGTTGGCTGTACCACAGGAGTTAAAGCACTTCCATAGTCCTTGCAGTGTGCCTTACTCTGCAAGTGTCTCAGACACACCTTCCTTTGATGAACACCAACATTATTCTTTTTTTTTTCTTCTTCTTTTGAAATGGGTTATTGAATGTCTTCATTTAGTAGCTACCCTTTAAAAAGTTTCTAGCTTTTGGTGAGTAAACCTGTCAAGTACAGCCTTTAGAGAAGGGTAGTTAATTTAATAGAGATTATCCTGGCTCTACTATCCTCAGTTTTAACGTGAAGGCAGGAATCAATAAACCTCTTATTAACCATGAATTCCACAGAATCTGTTGTGCTTCTTTGGACATTGTGCAGCTTAAACACAGCCAGCTCACCATGTTTTTCTCTCCCTCAGAGCTAGTTTACATGTCTTGAAAGCACAAAGATGTATTCTGTAAATCCTTCTCAGGTCTTTGGATCTAAAAATCACATAAAATCTCTCTGTGCAGTAAAACCAAAGAATCAGTGTGTCCTTAATACAAATTCTAATCAGAGATACACCAGTTCTTCCTTCCTTATCTGAGCCATTGTGTACGTGTATGTGCGAACAAGCTCCATCTATTTATAGCTGTAATGTATGCAATAAATGTTAAAAGAAATTTTTTCATTGTCAAGGAGCTCCTTTTCTTGAAGATAATACATCATTAATGTTTGCGTTAAAACACTGACGTGAATAGGAAAGCCAAAAGCCTAGTTTCATATCACCTCACAGAGGCCCAGTGCTGTAAACTTATCACAAGCACGATTAGCCTTATTTGCAGAGTGCATGGTGTTTACCTCTGCACTAGTCATAGCACTGTCTTGAGGAGACCCGCTCAGAGTGAGACAAGAATAAAACCTAACCTCCTTTACTGTTTGCAGTAGCAAAAGTTGTTTTGTCTCCTCTGACATCTGGAGGGGAAATGCTGGATAAATAGATCCTTTGACAAGCCCAATGATAATGAGGGGAAATACGCTTGTTTGTTGCTCTTGCCATTCACAATAGGTTTTATCATTTTGTTTCAAATGGAAATACATGTGTCTGCTTTGAAATGGTACTGTAAAATTGGCAGAGATCTCCTTTTGCTGCAGGTGTAACTTCTCCCCTTTCCCATCCTCATCCCCACAGGCCCGTGACGGAGGGTTAGACCGGATCAGTGGAGTCATGCGTCACACAGCTGTATCATGCTGGCAGCTGTTCCTGGGTCTGGCTGTGCTGCTAGTCTTCATGGGCCCCACCATAGGCTGCCCGGCCCGCTGTGAATGCTCGGCACAGAACAAGTCCGTCAGCTGTCACCGAAGGCGTCTGATGTCCATCCCAGAGGGCATTCCCATTGAGACCAAAATCTTAGACCTCAGCAAGAACCGACTGAAGAGTGTCAACCCTGAGGAATTCACGTCGTACCCTTTGCTGGAGGAGATCGACCTCAGTGACAACATAGTTGCCAATGTGGAGCCTGGAGCCTTTAACAATCTCTTCAACTTGCGCTCCCTGAGGCTGAAAGGAAACCGTCTGAAGCTGGTCCCCCTTGGGGTGTTCACTGGATTGTCAAACTTAACAAAGCTCGATATAAGTGAAAACAAGATCGTCATTTTGCTGGACTACATGTTCCAAGATCTGCATAACCTAAAATCCCTGGAGGTTGGGGACAATGATTTGGTTTATATATCACACAGGGCCTTTAGCGGACTGCTTAGCCTGGAGCAGCTCACCCTGGAGAGATGCAACCTCACAGCTGTTCCAACAGAAGCTCTTTCTCACCTCCACAACCTCATCAGTCTGCATCTGAAACAGCTCAACATTAACGCTTTGCCTGCATATGCCTTTAAAAGACTGTTTCGCCTGAAAGACCTAGAGATAGACACCTGGCCCCTCCTGGACCTGCTGCCTGCCAACAGTCTGTATGGTCTCAACCTTACTTCTCTCTCCATCACCAACACCAACCTGTCTGCAGTCCCTTACTCTGCTTTTAAACATCTGGTTTACCTGACACATCTAAACCTCTCTTACAACCCTATCAGCACCATTGAAGCAGGCATGCTTTCAGATTTAGTGCGCCTGCAGGAACTCCATATGGTGGGGGCCCAGCTACGTACCATTGAACCACATGCTTTCCAAGGTCTCCGATTCTTACGTGTGCTTAATGTGTCCCAAAACCTGCTAGAAACCCTAGAAGAGAATGTATTCCATTCCCCCAAAAGCCTTGAGGTCCTCTGCATTAACAATAATCCTCTGGCCTGTGACTGCCGCCTCCTTTGGATTTTACAAAGACAGCCCACTTTGCAGTTTGGAGGCCAGCCACCGATGTGTGCTGGCCCGGACAGTGTCAAAGAGAGGTCATTCAAAGACTTTCACAGCACAGCTCTTTCCTTTTATTTCACCTGTAAGAAGCCCAAGATACAAGACAAGAAGTTGCAATACCTGGTAGTGGAGGAAGGGCAGACGGTGCAGTTGATGTGCAATGCTGATGGGGATCCACAGCCCACCATATCCTGGGTTACCCCACGTCGGAGGCTGATCACAACTAAATCAAATGGAAGAGCCACTGTGCTGGGAGATGGCACCCTGGAGATCCGATTTGCTCAAGACCAGGACACTGGGATCTATGTTTGCATTGCAAGTAACGCAGCTGGGAACGACACTTATTCGGCCTCCCTAACGGTAAAGGGGTTTACTTCAGACCGTTTCCTTTATGCCAACAGGACCCCTATGTATATGACAGACTCCAATGACACAAGTTCCAATGGAACTAATGTGAACACCTTCTCTCTGGACCTTAAGACAATATTGGTGTCCACAGCTATGGGCTGTTTCACATTCCTTGGAGTGGTTTTATTTTGTTTCCTCCTTCTTTTTGTGTGGAGCCGAGGGAAAGGCAAACACAAAACCAGCATTGACCTTGAATATGTCCCTCGCAAAAACAATGGTGCTGTGGTTGAAGGGGAGGTTGCTGGACCACGAAGGTTCAATATGAAAATGATTTGATGGTATTCTGCTAGCAGTGCTTTTTCTGTGGCATTAAAACCAATTAAACCAGCCTGGCATGTGGAATTGCTAGGCAGAAGCAGCTTAATGCAGCTGTCACTGTATCAAAAGGTTACATGAAAATGGAAAGACTATTTGTGGTTATACAGCAGAGCCTCCAGACCTTGAGGCAGATATGTCAGGGCCTTTCATAGAACTGGTAAATTGTACTAACTGTTTGCATTGCAAATATTGGCATTCTGGGGATATCAGCAATGAACCGCTGGCTCATGCTCATGGACAATTGTTCAACATTTTCTACCACTACAAAATGAAAAGAAAAAAAAAAGCCTACAGTGTAGGATTTACATACTTAAAGAAAAAGACACATTTGTCTAAAACATACTCTACAGTGAAATTTGTATCTATAGATCTCATTTGGTAAAACCTTGCATCATCCCTTCTAGTTGGTTTGACAACACAAAAAATTGGTAGTTTTTTTTAACCTACATCTATACTGTGTACATTTTAAAGCAATACAAATGAGAGGTTGTGCTTTTAGATATCCACCAATACTGACCCAAGTGTGATGTCACTCTCCTTTTAACTACCATCTAACCCAAATTAGACTCTTGTAGTTACCAATTAGAAATAACATATTTTTCTCCTCATGTAGAAGTTCAGAGATGAACAGTCAAGAGCAAAAACGCTCAGCTCTGTTGATCTTCTCTTCATATAAATACAAGGCATGTGCCTAGTTTTGATACAGAATGGAATATTTTTTATAACTGTGATATCACACTGGACCAGTTTACTGTAACATAGCCCTGGATCTCACCCAGGGAAGGCAACCCACTAGAAAAAGCTGGCATAGAGGAGTTGAGTTCTACCTTGAAGAGAGAGAGCTGTTTTTGTTAGCCCTGATTTTAATTTCAAAGTTGCTGTTAAAATGTTAATGTGTACTGGGCAGAAAGAAAGAACGTAATACATTCTGCATACTCCCTGGAAAATATGGTCATCTTACAATTTGTACGAATGAATTAAATCATACAAAAGGTCTGCTACTAGGAATGAACTCTTCTCCAATGCCAAGTAAACTACGGTTGTCCATGCATAATATGGGGATTATAATGCTAAAACAATGTTTAAAACATGATAGCCTCAAGAAGGCTAACATACTGCCAGATATAATGAACCTCTAGCCACTGTCATTCTCATCTTGTATATTTGTAGATAACACATAAATGCAAAGCTAATTTCCAAGAACAGATTACTTAGCTATTCTTGATGCCATTTTAATAACTATGTGGTTATGTTTCTTTCAGGGGCAGTATCTTAGAGCAAGAGGGGCAAGTTTTTCCAGGTTTTAAGGAAGCTTTTTTAATGGAGACAAGACAGAAGTGGAACGTTAGTTCAGTACAAGTAACCTTTTTTGTTTTATGCCTCTAAATAAATCCTCAAAAGGCTCAGAAATGAAACTTTTTTCTTTATCGTTGATACCACTGTTCTTATTTTGAAATTCTCAGCAATGGGAAGATAGAGAATTGTTTAGCCACCTCTCAATTTTCCAGCAATTATGAGCCATAGGTTTGTTGCTAAGTGGTTGATAAAAAATACAATTTATAAATGATTGGCATAACCTGAAATAAGGATAATGATGACTATGTACACGTTCAAAATGAATATGAAAATATTATAAGACGGAACATTCAATTAATGTGATTTATAAGCCTGTGTCCAATCTTAAAATTAGATTTCAACACTTTGAAACCAAAGTCAGGCTGACCTATAATGGGATGCAGGTGCTTCTAAAATTCGTATCCACATTCTTTGGCAGAGATTTTCGAAGTAGGATAAAAATGTCCCATTCCTATCAAGGGAAATGTGCCAAAAGTTGTAAAATCCAGCTGTGCTCCCCAGGTGTACCCTTAACATAGCTGTAGCACCCAAGGCTAGGCAGTTTTGAGAATCTCTCTTCTTAGTGGTTGATCTTTGGTTGCGTCGTTGCTCTGTTTTAGGTTGCCAAACTGAGGAGGATGCCAGTGTTTTTAGAACTTTCTTCACTTTAGTTGGTTTTAAGTTTAGAGTTGGGTTTTCTTGCTTTCTTTTTTTTATGCTCTGAACTAGATATTTGGAGATTTATGGAGATGCTTGAGACTAGTCCTCTTTGTTCTATGACAGTTTGTAGAACATTAATAAAATGGAATAACCCCTGACTAAATTCTAACACCTGGGAAATTATTTTTGCTGAAATAATAACCACCGCACTGAAGTCCAAAACTCTACTGTACCTTAATGTGGGCAGTTAAAGAAACAAATGGGGATAAAACAAAATGTTTCTGAACTGCCCATTGAAGACATTTGCATGTGCCTTTCCCTTGTAATTGTCATTTTTTCAACTAGTAATCTCTTGCCCCTGCAGTCATTTCATGTTAAATGTTAAAATCAATGTTAGAAGCAAAAATTCTCCTAAATTCTAGACAGTTGCAGCTGATTGCTTCATATTAAGTGACACAATAAAAAAAAATCTCAGAAAACCCCCTAGAAAAAATGTGCTTTTATGATTAATTATGAATTGCTGAATTCCTCTGTTCCCTTAGAATGACTCTAAAAAGTGATTGCATTGTTAGTGCATTGCAAGGATTTCTGAGCAGTCATGTGCTTAGTTACCTATGTGAAATGTGTGCTGGTGATGAAAATCACCACTTGCTCCTGCTGAGCCCCACCTTGCAGAGCTGTCAACGTTGTATGTATTGCCTTGAGTTCAGTCAGTATTCAGTTTTTAAGAATCAGTGTTTGCTCCCTGCCTCTAGCAATGTTCTACTTTTTGCAGCCTACCTATTTCACCATGGACTTGGCAAGGCATATGGCATCTCTTAACAAATGTGAGGACAGCAGGACTCAGAGACAAGCTTTTATCTTGCTCCACATAGTCTTCTTTATATGTATTCATAGGACACATGCTCACTGTGGCTGTTTTAGGTGAACAAAGAATACAGTGTCGGGGTCAAACCTAGATAAGCACCTTTTTGGCAATTCTTTAAGAACAGAGGCTGAATGTCTACTCTGCCTCCTGAAGGAGTCACTTCTTCTCTGCTACAGATCAAGGAGATACCACAGTTTATCTTACTGCAGGGGAGAAAAAGGACTGGGCTGTGACGAGACATCTGACCCAGGTGGCTCCCCTATCATATATTCAGAAACAGGTGGACAGTGAGTACCTGCCACTAAAAGAGGGAATGAAGGTATTTCCCCTACATCTGACTTGTATACTGGCTGCCCCCCACGCTGGCACAAGGCCAAGCCTGAAGTTACTTGGTGGTAAGTGCAACAAGATTCTGAGAAGCAGCAATAGTTCCACAGAAAAGGAGAAAACTGAAAATGTCAAAAACAGCAGAGCAACTTGAGAAAGCAGGTACCACAGTATCCTTGTAAATAATTCCTGTAAGAGCAGCACTGAGCCTCCCACAAATATGTTTTGACGTCCACTTCCACAGACCGGTACTCCTCTTTCATAATGGATGGATGTACAAGTGCTCAGACTTCCCACAAATGAGTTAGTAAGGGCACTGCAGCAATGTATTATGAAAAGAGTTTGCAATAATGCAAGGACAGATTAAGACTAAGCAGCGCTGCACCTCAGCCTTATTTTTAGGTTTTGAGCTGGTTCTCTTTTTTCCCACCTTCTTCCTTTCTTATAAACCTGGCAGCATTCTTTTCAGAAAGGCTTCATCCACAACCTCAGCTCAGTTAGATTCAGAGTGGGAGACTGCTTTTACCTTCTGTTCCCCCCTCCCTCACCATTAACTCATACTCCCAGTGCCAACAGGGTCAACAGCTCCAGATACAACTGAAATCAGCCAGGAAATGCTGAGCCCCTAGGGAACTGCTGATACAAGCTGATGTCATTAGGTATTTTTTTTAACTAAACTTTCTTTTAATTAAGTTGACACCATTGTCACCCTGCCATTCAAGGTTTCCTTTATTTATGTGAATCACAGCTATCTTTTTGCCCTTATTTCTTGTGTCATGGTATTGCATCACCTATAGAATTATAGAATAGAATCATAGAATCACTTTGGTTGGAAAAGACCTTTAAGATCATTGAGTCCAACCTTTAACCTAACGCTGCCATCCCACCACTAAACCATGTCCCTAAGCACCTCATCTATCCTTCTTTTAAATACCCCCAGGGATGAGGACTCAACCAGCTCCCTGGGCAGCCCATTCCAGAGCCTGACAACCCTTTCAGTGAAGAAGATTTTCCTAATGTCCAGCCTAAACCTGTCCTGGTGCAACTTCAAACCATTCCCCCTGGTCCTATCATCCGTTACCAATGCTAACAATTATACCACTATAAAGAAAATTAAGAAAGAAAGACATGTTTACACCTTCAACACCATCAATCGTAGCTGAGGCATACGAGACACCATAAGAATAAAGATTAATATTTAATGGAAAGTCTTATCTAAACCTTCCGACAGAAAAAAAAAATGGTGTGGAGGAACTTTGGGATGTAAGTCATTTTGTGACTGATTCACATCAAAGATATGTAAAAATAGACTTCCTTTTACACCATGTCTAGATATCTGGTTTAGATATTGGATTTGTCCCATAAATCTTTTGGGATGTGTGAATGCCAGCAGCCCACATTTAACTCATAAAAAAGACAATGCATTGGCTGAAAATCCAATAGAGCAAGCAGCTTCTGGCTGCTCAAAGACAACAACAGCTTCTAGCAAAGACAGACACAAAACTGCAGTCATATAGTTTTGCCTCATCCACTACTGCATTCTGTGAAAATAGGGTCCATTAGCCAGTAATAAAATGGACAACCCTTACTCATTTTTCTTCAAAGAGTGCAACATCTGTGTAAATAAGCTAAAGACTATTTCACCTCTATTCCCAGCAGTGGAACAACCAGAAAGAAGCAAGGAAAGGGGAAGCCTATTCTGGCTGATTTGCTAATTATCTTTTTCCCCTGAATAATCATAGTCTACCTGGGGCTAGCATGATGACTGCTCTGCCATTCCCATCCCTTCAGCTCACAATGTGGCTTGACATGAAGTAACAGGGAAAAGAGCACATGGTCAAGCTATCACTCCTCCATGAACTGTAATTCTGGTCTCTCAAATAAAAGAATCAGTGCAACAGCATTACCTTAGAAATTGCAGCCTGCTGCAGCTGATCTTTAGTTTTGCCATAAAACAACATGTGGGAAAACACTGGATACATGCTTTCTGACCTCATTTCTGTATCCTAGATGATTGCTCTTTGTGCTAAAAGGAACTAAAAAAGAACCAAAAAATCTTTCATCCTGTAATTTAAAAGTCAGTTGTGCCTGGAGGAGTTAAAGGAACATCTCTGGAAAAGGAAAAGGGCCTGATTGCTGGAGAATCACTGAAATAATGAATGAGATTTTTCAGGTTAGCTAAGCAATTTGGATGCCCTGTTCCTATCACCTGTAGTAAGAATTACAAACTCAATTCCCCTTGGCAGCTTAGAAGAATCACAGCCAGTTGGTTCACTGATACACGCTCCCTTTGTCTGTCTCCTAGCTCTGTCCTCTTCTCTTCTCAGTTTCAAGTGACTGTCATGCCAGATGAAGATCTCTGGATTTGATTTAGTTTGACTGTATGTTCACACACCTTTTGGAATCTAGACCTCAAAGCAGGATCTTAAACCCTCTTCAAGCCAAAAATAAAAATAAAAAAGGAAGAAGCAACTTGAGTAAACTTCCTCCTGCAAATGAAATAAACCAGCTTCTGTGAGATTCTTGTTACTGAGATAGCTGCATGCTAAAAACAATCTGCAGGTTGAATGAGTCTGTGTCTTTTTTTTTTTTTATTTTACTAGAAGCAGGTGGTTGGATATAAGGCCAGCTGAAAATAAAAATCTGGATTTATAGCCACAGCAGAATAAGGAAAAAGCTGGCACAGTCAAGAAAATGTTCCATGCTATATCAACTTAAATTTAAGGACACTTTATCCTTCGTATTCAAATAGATTATAGAAGAGTACAAAAGAGCAGACTTCCACTTCATAATGTGATTATTTGTATTTATTCAAACTGGTACCAAAATTGTTATGAAGCAGAAGTGCTGAAGCAAAAAACTGAAAACAGATTTTCTACTCTAGTCAGGCAATATAAATCAGGAGAAATCCTCTTGACACCATTCTGTTACCCCTTGGTCACACTAGAAATTTGATAATGGTTTTTTGCTTTCTACTAAGTGGGCTATAGTAGAAAATAAGCAGAACTTATGTTTTAATTATTTCTCACCTTGTAGCATACCTTTTATTCTGGATTGCTTTAATACTAACCACTGTTAACTGAGCTGAAGAATATGAAAATATAGACTGGGAAGAAAAGAAAAAAGGCAAAAGAAAAAGAAAATCTGTAACCTTAAAGAAGTCTGCCTATTTCTATGTGTCGTGTTTGCAAGCCAACAACATTATCTCCTCACACATAAGCCAAGAACAATGGCTTGGAATTTCAAGGCAGCTGTCAAGATGGTTGTCAACCTGTACACATGTTAATAATTTTGATCTTTCAGAAAACAAAATATTATTGCTTCTTAAAGAATTCATTTATGCCGTTTTGATACCTAAAAAGCAAATGACACTTTGGCTTCATTACACTGGGCACTGTATAAGTAGGAAGCAAATTACAGCCCTGATCTGGTGAGCTTACAGCCATATAGTAGGAAGTTGGTTGGTTGGCTTCTGAGCAAGTACATATGATAGCAAGTCTCTCATTGTTTGGGCTGGGGGAATGCCATAGTGCATATATATTAAATTATCATCACACTTAACGAAATCTATTTGCAAGCACATGTAGTTCATATGTATATGTTTGTGTGTGCAAAAAAAAAAGAGTTATATTTGTTTTGTTCTTTTCTTACTTCAGGTATTAAATGTATATTGTTTTTAAAAGGTGACAAGGTTAACCAGAAAAATGTGTTGTAATTTATTTTAATATATATGATCATGAGTATGGATGGGAAATGAAACAGCCTTGCTATTATGGTCCATGAAGCACATGACAAGTCGGGTTTGTCCATAAGTTCGCTTCATGTTTGAGCAAAATATGCTAATATAATGGAAAAAGAGAAAAAAAAAAAAAAGCAAAAAAAAAAAGCTTTGTCAAGACAGTTGTCCTGAATGTCATTTTAAAAGTTACTTTAGGGCTTATGTCATGATGTGTATCATACTTATCCAAAATGAAACCCAAATAAATAATTCCATGGAGTGGCAAAATTTACTGGGAAAAGTGAAAAAAACTTACATTGCTTCCCCTATTAAAGCTGATCACTTTTTTTCAAGGGGTGGTGGAGGAAACTAAGATGAAGAAAATACTGTTTTCTCAGCACCAGAACCAAGGTCCTTAGGGCCAAGACTTCACAACAGGTAATCTGCTCAGACCCACCACTCCTGAATTGAGAATATAAACCATCTTTCCCTCCTCTTTCATTGCATGGAGCCCTCAGAAACAGAGAAAAACGTAGGTCACATTCAGATGTGCTTTGCGACTTATTCTGCATGCAAAGTATCAGTCCACCTGTTTCCTCATTTTCACTTGCACAGTGTGTACAGGTAATTGATGGGGATACCAATCAGGCTAATCTTGGAAGAAAAAAAACCTGCCACTTACCAGCACCATGAAGAGCACAGCAGAAAGATAGATTTCACCAGCTGTGTGTCACGTGGAAGGCAACCAGTGCTGAGAATCTGCATCTGAAACATGGTTTCTAAGGAAATCACCAGTATTCAAAATCCACTGTAACTGCATCAGAAAAATTAAGTGGTGAAAAGTAGATTCTGTTGAGCTTGAAAGTTATTCCAAACCCCTGAGGCTTGCCATGACCCACCAAATCTTATTGCAGAGATCAGCTTTGAAGAAGGACGCAGGCCATAACCTAAACTCTTGCTACTCCCACTCCCAAGGCTCGGTACTTTCACTGACAGAGAATTTTGCTTAGGCTTTCTGGGATCATCTGAAATAAGATTTATCAGCCATGAACCCATTATCCTCTAAACCAGGGTCCTATTCACTAGAAAGGGAAAACAAAGTTGTTATTGCTACCTCAGGGAAGGGAAAAGCAGGCTGAAATCCTGCTGGATTGCTGGGAGCAGAGATAGACAAGGGCTGAATCTGAGCTCTCCTGTGCCTCCTGAAATCTGTCTTATCTTTCTGCATTTGCATTTGACACCTCCAAAAGGTTTTGTCTGTTTTGCACCACTGTACCCTCCTCTGCAGCAGAGTGTCAAATGAAACTAATATCTGGGCTAAACTTAACTGTAGAATATGGTAAGAATCTGCTTTATTTTCATGTTCTTTTATTTTCCTTTTATTTGGTAATCTGATTGGCTACTGCAGTACAGCCTTCATTATGACATGAAAAATAGTCATTGTTTCTACCACTGCACTGAGAACATTGAATTTGCAAAGAATATTGAGTTTGTTTCCTCAGAAGGTTCCCCTACCCTAAGCTTTGGATTTCTTTTATGCAATTCACATTACTTTTTTGGGCTACCTGCCACTATCTCAAGAGGTGGAACCCGTTCTTATATCACAGGATCTAATGTGTAATTTCCAGTTCTTACAGTACAAGAAACTACTAGTTTTCTCCATGACAACCAGGTAGAGAAAAACACCGTCTCATCCGTCAATCACCGATAAATTAATTAAAATAATTCATATTAAGGCCAGGGTCTAAACAGAAAATATGTGCTTTCCAGAGCTACTCTTTTCCTAAAAAAAAAAATTGTAATATCTGTAGATAACTTTTAACAAACACCCCTTCATCTTTTAAAAAGCATCCAAAATTTTCTAGAGCACAGTCACTTTCATAAATTTTTGAGAATATTTGTACTTTTACAGATCCCCTATAAAAGATTTGTCTCACAGTTAGTAGCCCTATATTGGATACCACAGTAACCTTTAAATAAACAAATCTTGGCATCCAAAGTTTACTTTAAGAAATGCCTGGGTTTAACATTTTTGTATTTGAAAAGGATAGTGGGAAATGGGAAATCACACTATTTACCAATTAATAAACTCAATTCACAGAGACTGAGTTATTCTCATATGGGGGAATGCTCACAGTGAATTTACTGCAGCATAAAACCTTTCCACATAAGCTGTAGATGACACTCTGTAAAAAAAGGGCTTTATTCATCTCCTGCACTATCTGGACTAGGGGAGAGGCTGGTAATTCATGCTGGGAAAGCACAAATAAATTTGAAACTACTGGATTAAGAAATACAGAGTTATTGCAAAGGACCTGACCTTGCTTTCTACAGACTCAGCAGCAGGCTGGGAGATTTGGTCTAAATTCCTTCTTTCCTAGATATAGAAGATTCCCCATGGAAATCCTTATTTTCCCTCTGTTCTTAGAAGGATACATTTCAACCTTAGTAATTGAGGGGAAATGTAATAGAGTAGGAAGTTAGTAAAATACAGGGTTAGATAGTAGAGGAGAAAAGAAATTAAAACTTGCATAAAATTATATGGCATTGATACTTAGCACCTTGTCTAAGTAACTGGCAAATTATTTGAGTTTGCAGGACTGGTTTATTAATTAATAGCTAGCGGATACATTCAGCTACTTAAAGGTGTAATAACCAGCTGGAAGATCCTATTTACCTCATCAGTCCCTAAGTGGAAGTTATATTTTTCTGAGCTATTTTCCAATAACTTTGCTATTTATATAACTCAAAAGCACAAGTGATAGAGAGCACACTTATTTTATTATAGGAAGACAATGATAATAAATTTAATCTATTACTTTTGCTACGAGAGCTCTTTGCTGTATGTACAAAGACTAATAGATTACATCCATTATGTAAAGTACTACTATCACTGAAACCAAACAACATCTTGTCTTAAAAGGCTACCAACCTTTGTTGCACCCATGCAGTGCATCAGTTCTAATCCACTGCAGATAATACTTTGCTTTTACATAGAACAGGCGTGCCATGCAAAAGGGTTAGAGACAATAGAACCCTTTGACTTATACAAAAGCTTGCATTTTAATGGGCCTTATGGAATCTTGTGTAGGCTTTCGTGAGTTTGGCAGCCTGTCATATTTTACTAAAGGATATCAGATAAGCATTGCCTGACTTGGGGAAGGCATAGCTATTGGCTAGTAACACAAACAGAAGGCCCAAATTCAGGATTTCTGAGCTCTAATCAAAGCCCCTGGGTCTCTAACTCTCTGTAGAATACAATAACTATATTTACCTTTCAAAAGGAAGATTCTGCCATTTCCCTAAGAACTATAAAGCCAAGGAGTTATGGTGAGGAATGATAATGTCAGTTGGTATACAGTAACAGACATTGTTATCAGACAAAGAAAACCTTTTTTTAAGAAGAGCAATCCCTACTGCCCAAAGTGCTGGAGAAGATGATGACAATGACAGTGGTCTTCCCTGTAGCCAGCACTTCCAACAGCTGTAGAATAGGTGCTCTTGCAGAGCAATGGCAGTATATGAAAAAAAATTGTCATGAAATATGCACTCCAACTAGACTCTGTCTTTTTTGAAATTCAGTGGTATATTGCATAAAAGGACCTCTTAATTCCTCATTTAATTAGTGGTTTTGCAATGCTTGAAAAACATGATTCGTCTCCTAAAGAATCTACGAAGATTTGTTGCGTTGCCTTTGATAGATGCGAGATGCCAAAATGAATGCAAACCACACAGTAATTGTCAGGTTGTCAAGTGTCACACCAAGAACTAGGACTACTACTACTGCTACTACTACTACAAAAATATTTCCATTTGGTCCTTCTACCAAAAATAGGTCCCATAGCTTCTCTACTCTCTAATCAAAATTTATTGAAAGAAAGCTAGCATTCCCAGAGGTTCTCCAACTCTTTAATAGACAAAGTAACAAATACCCACTTTTCAAATTTCTGCTGCCAATGTTTATCATAGGGAATTTGTCCTGACACTCTGTTTACTCTGTTTGCCACAATGCTGAACTGTGGCCAACCTCATCTTCATCTTTTAATCAAGATTTTTTTGCTTATACATGAGCCAAACACTTGGAATTGCCCCATTCCTAGCTTCTGCTTTAGCACTGAAGCCAGAAGAATTTGCGGTGAATGTCAGTGAAGCACATTTGATAGTTAATGGCCAGTTACTGCCTCGCATCCAGCAGTCACTGGGAACTATTTCTGAGGTATGGGCCTATCTGGCACAACTAAAAATAACAACTGGTCCTTGGGAACAAGATTAACCAACGTTCAACCATTTTGCCATTCAAGACCACCATCAACTCAAGTCATTGGAAGGTGTGTGTTCAAGTCAATAAGAACTGAAGGGAGTACCTGCTGAATGTGCATGCCATCTTAGAGAACTACACACAAAAAGGCATGTGAGAGATCAATTTGTCCTTTAAGGCTTAACATACTGAAGCAGAAACCCAAACCACTGCAAACAGGAGGGTATACATTAAAAAAAAACACAAGCATTTTGCTCTGGTGGGCTTGATGGTGTAAGAATGAAAAATTTGAAAGGTGTATAAGAGATATACTTGTTGATGGGAAATTATTTTCTCAGTGTGATAAAATGCTCCCTCCAGATCCTGTCTTAACACAAGGATTCTCCTCTCTCCTTGTTCAAAAAGGAAACCTACAAACCACCTCATTTAGCTACAAATACTTTCTTAAAATGCAGTCTGTTCTGATCAAAAGATCAACCCTTCCTGGATTTTCAACAGCTATTGTAACTGTTTTTCATAGAAACCAACTTTAATTGTAACACTGTTCTGCTACACCCTATTGTCTGTGTCCTTCCGAATTGTCAGTTATCTAAATGAAGAAATAAAAGCTCAAAAGCACATTGTTGTAATTGATTTCTACGTTTCAATCATCTTATCAGAAACAAGATTATGAATTTCATCTGTTGAGGCAAAAAAATAAAATACTTTCCTTTAAAAGAAAAAAAAAGAAAAAAATAAAGATAAAAATCCATTACCGTTTCACTTGTGTTTTTTAAGGCAAAAGCTTGAGGCTGTCATTCCAGTCCTCTGCAATAGTTTTGGAAATATACATAGTATTCCAGTGAGTATATTGATTATAAGGAAAAAAAAAGCTTTCTTTTTAATATTCCAATGAGGTTGTGTTTCCTGCATATATAAATCTG
Organism: Egretta garzetta; assembly: GCF_000687185.1. Lineage (NCBI taxonomy): Eukaryota > Metazoa > Chordata > Aves > Pelecaniformes > Ardeidae > Egretta > Egretta garzetta. The sequence continues at coordinate 3,132,704 of NW_009259102.1, read as the reverse complement.
GTGTCCCCCAACTAGGATAGCACTTGCCATGTCAGTGTCACCTCCCATCCTGAATTTTCCCCACACTTTCCAACCAGTGTTTGACTGGTAAGTTCAGCATGTGGTGTTCCACTCCAGTCCCAGGACCATCAAGTGTAAGGATTTGTCCCAGTACCTTGTCCCCAGGCAAACATGGGGACTTGAGGTCTGAGGGTTGAGAAGCTGCTGGTCCAGGGGCTGTTAATTGCTCCCTGCCATGCTGCCAGCCCTTTCCCCGCTGTCCACTTCTTCCTTTGCTGTTCACCATTGCCAAAGAGGAGGAACATCCATCCTCCTGAAGGGAAATAACTTTTCTCTGCTTCAGAGATGGACATGCCCACAGCCAGCAGCCAGTCCCTTTCTGTCCAGGTACTGACACTTCTGCTCTGCTCTGGTTTCTCTCTGATGTCTGGCCACAGCTATGGCAACCAACCCATAGGGAGGGCAGCTAGGGGGACATGGAAAACAGGCAGGAGCACCTCAGCCAGAGGCAAGCCTTGGACCAACTCTATTTGGCATCTACAGAGTGATTTCTAACAACAAAATCCCTTACCAAGAGGAAGAAGGCACCAGAGTGACCTAATGGGGCTCTGGGACAACATGGCCAAGTCATTAGTGACTAGTGTAAAAAAACAGTACCAAGCAGAAGACAAAATATTAGGGGAGGGAGTGGAAAGGGGCATTGTAGGAGGCCCCAGAAGAGTGTGCAGAGGCACATGTGCTGGTGCAGCCAGAGTGCTGACAGGGTAAGCCCCGATGGCATGGCCCTTTGCAATGGACCCAAGCAATGAACTGTGTCCATGTGGCTCTTGAAAGTCATCCCCAGGCACTGGCAGAGTCTGGCCCAGCCTGGTTTGTGCCTGGACTCCTGCTGAGTGTGTGCATAAGGCCTGGACCATCAAGTGAGGCTTTGGCTGGTGCTGGGTCCTTCTTTGGGGGCTGCTGGTGGCAGCTGTTGGTGCCTGTCCCTGGAGCTGTCACCTGCCTGGTTTGGGCAGCCAGGCACCTCAGGGTGTACTAGCAGCAGCATAATACAGTGGACCAGCAGGAAGCCAGTCTGCCCACTCCGGGGGGGCCTGTCCAGCCCATCAAGTTCTCAGTATGAGTGGAAGATGACTTCAGAGTACAACAAAATGCCTGCAACAGAGCCATCAGATGCTGGCAGCCAATCAGGAATTGCTCCCAGACACCCAGACATCTGCAGCCCTCATCGCCCCATGGCATCCCCACCATCCTCTACACAGCACACACCATTCCTGGCTGAGCAGCGGACTGTAGGGACACTGCCCAAGGTTCCAGTGGCTGACCTCCAGCACAACATCTAGGCAGCCCTTTTCCAGGGCCACCCTGTTATTCTCAAGCCAGTAATGCAACAGGAGCTCCAGGAGGTCTATTAAGCCAAGTAATAGTTCACCTTTGGATCTGGGATACGTGTATTTCTTACGCCAGCCAGTTAAGGCTAATGTTCTTTAAAAAGCTCTTGTAAAATTTCTGCAAGCACTGAAGAGAGAATTACTGTCTCAACAATCCCTGTAGGGATGGACTTCTGAGAAGTGATACCTTTAGGCCAAGAGAAAGGACTTGTGGCTTTGCATTTCCATGAAGGCAAAGGACAAAGATGTTGTTCTCAAATATGTGGCACACAGGCCTGTGAAAGAAATAATTTTACACCACAGAGGCAAGTTGGAACACAAAGGCCAGCTGGATTGAGAACAACCAAAGCAAAGTGTTCTGTGCCCCAGAATAAGCACTTGGCTTCATGGATGGTAAAGCATATATCCTGTTGCTGTTATGAGCATACTGGAAGCTGCAAAATAACTGCATCCATCTTTGGTCTATGTGCATCATAAATCTCTTCGAAGCTGGTGGGGTTTTTATGCCAACTAAATGAAAAGAATTATTTGACTTCCCAGCTAGAAACAACAGAAATAAAAGAGAGACTGGAGCCCCTGCATCCAGCACACAGCTAACACAGTTAAAGCCATTATCACCTGCAAATATTCACCCTGCTCCTCTGCTAGAGGTTATGCACACTATTCTTCCAGAAAAGAAAATGTGTTGTTTAAAAGATCAGTGCCACAGTTTTCTGTTACACTTAAATCCATGTTATGGAAGCAGTATATTGGATTTCTTAAATGTCTTTCAGTGACAGCTTGCATCCTTGTGGGGACATCTCAAAACTCAGCCAGACCTTTCTTATCCATAACTGAAATACAGTTATACAGGAGGTTCTTCTTTGTTGGTGTTTTGCTTTATAATTCATATCTTTCCTGTCTTTGATAGGTTTCATTGTTGTTGTGTCCTCCCTGAATGAACTTTACAGGAAAACTATGAAGCAATACTCTTCTTGTTTGTACATTTTTGGATAAACATACTCTACATCAAATGAAGGCACTAACAGTCTTTATCTCTATAGTCTCTTTAAGCTCTTAACAGAATTGTCTTTTCTCCTAGATGTGTGGCTGGCTTTCTTCATGACAGGCCATGTGAAACTCCTTTTCTAGAAAGAACCTACCAAAACCTGCTTTAGGTGAACCTGCTTGAGCAGGGGGGTTGGACTAGACATCTCTCTCTGTGAGAACCACTCAAGCCCATCTATATTGTTTTTATACAGGACTAACTTCCCTCTATTTAACTTTTACACTTCTTTGGCTTCAGGGAAATGCTTGTAGTTCACCAGCTCAGAATCAGGAAATCAGCCTCCCATTTGAAAGATCACTAGTATTTTTCTCGGGGGTTTTTTTTGTGAGAAGGTACTCACTTTTGATGAGAAGAGCATCATGTTGCACCCTGAATGCATCTTAGCCGCAGTATACAGAAAATAATACTTTAGCTCTTCTCAGGATGCTGTAACATGTGGCAAGGAAATTCACAATGACTGTACTTCATTCACCCTCTTTATATGATTTAGGAGAGAAGCAACTATGGACCACTTCTCAGAATTATGTGAGTTTCATCAGCAGTGTTAGTCTGTGTCATTGCCATGTCTTCCACTACTATCCTTCCTCCATCCCAAACTCCTTCCTATAGTACTCATTTGTCTGAGCCAAACTCCTGCTTTCTGTTTCCTTCTGGTACTTTGGTGCACTCCCATCACCTAGTACAAGTCACCCTTTGCCGATAGCAGTCTCACTTCCTGTCACGCTGATTGCTTTCTGCAACTTTATGCAGTTTTATCCTTGACTTTATTGTGCCTGTGTGTTGTGTTTCAAGAGAATGTGATTTTTATATTTAGAAATTCATTAATATTCAGAGTCTGTGTACTGTACAACCTGCTTATTAAATAATGAGCACATAGCTCGCAGAACTCCCACTCGCTCTCTTGCATTAGTAAGAGCTGATTGTGGCAAGCATTAGTAAATTTAATAAAATTGTTATTACATATTCACCACATATGCCTTTGAAGCCTGTACATGTTGTGCCATGAATGCATAATTAGCATAGGGAACACAGACCAGAATTCCACAAGCCTCTCTTTGGGAATTTATGACACCATTGACTGTAAGAAAAAGTTCACTTATCTCCAGTCAGCAAGAAATTCAATTGAATGAATGTCAAATTTAAGTACATACAGCATACAAGGCTTGAGTGTAATTGTAACTGTAAGATTTAGTTGCTGCCTAGAACTAATGTTTGTACACAGCAATTTAAATGTTACCAGACAATACCAAATTTTGAAATTAAATTCAACTACTTATGAAAACTGTGAGTGATATAAATTGAATCTGGGAACAACATTTACTTATATGGGTCTCATTCATAAAAAGGGCTGGACAGAAATTTCAGCTCAAAATCTTGCTAAAGCTTTGACTGTGTGTAGCACCCAGTCTAGAAGTCTTGATCACATTCTTACCGCCAGAATGATTAGGTTCCTGTACACTGTAGTCATTTGGAATAAATTCCAGGTAGATTTTAGAAAGGATTGGATATGGAGAGAAGAGCCCTCAAATTATGTTGTCATTTTTCCATGCTTGCACCAGATAGCAACAGAAAAAAGGGGGAAAAAAAGAAATAAGATCCAAGACAGGCTGTTTTTCACAGTGTTATTATTGAATCAGTGTAAGATCATCTTTATTTACCTGAACAGTCCTTACGAGAGTCACTCATTACTGGTTTCTGCTCTCACTGGCCAGCACTATCCTATTTCAGTACACAGAACTATAGCCACAAGTGACACTTTACAACTTCATTAGTTTAGGATAGTACCTCGATCTTTAATGCAGTGATTGTGCATACCTTAAGGTTCAGTGCTTACAGTTTTGTGGCTCAAAAGCACGCCACTTTCTCAGCTTTCTCCACCAGGCAGTTACCTGTTGTCCATGCATAACACCGGCACTGCTTGGCTGGATACGTAACTTTCAACCTGCTTTTAAATTAGGATAGTTTTAAACTAACAAATAAAAGTTATTTGTGCTGCTTCAGCTACTGAAATATCTACTGCTATTAGATTGTTCCCCCTGAAAACAATGAGAAGATGGTCACCAGGCTGCAGCGAGGTTGGTGCATCCATTTGCTTGTCCAGCGTGCCTGGCTTCTTAAGAGGAAGTTGCAGGGCACTTTTAGTTTCCCTGGACTGTAAAACAACCAGCACCTCCAAATCAAGGTCACAGACCAAAAGACAGCAGGTCTTCATCAATCTGCCCACCTGTACCACCCCAGCAGCTCCCAGGGCTCTGCTTTTGTATGTAAGGCACAGCATTCTTCCAAACACTTCATGGCATCGCTGCTTTGCCAGAAGTCTGTCGTGGCCTTGTGGGCACTAAGACCATAAATGTATCTAAATGTCAAATGAATCAGACTGTTGGTAATATAATCATACCTCTGATTTTTTAGAGTATTGATGGGGTTTTTTGGTTTGTTTGGTTTGACTTCTGGAGGTTGCTTTGATGGCAAAAGAAATTAAGAAGTTGCTGCTTCTGACAGCATCTCCTTCAGAATATATTTGTAGTGGAGGTTAGGAGAGGGTGAAGCAATGTAGCCTGCCAAGGAATTTACACATCAAGACATACCACTGAAAATATGAAAATGCCAGCTTGACTGTCATCCCCTCTTTCCTACAGTGTCATATGTAGTCAATGTGGGACTCTATTAACATGCATTTGAGAGGCTACATCATGCTGTCTTGGTACAAACGTTTGGGTATGGAACTAACTAATTGAGCTGTTGTTTCTGTCTTCTCTGTGCAAGGACTTTGAGACCTCTTGCTGTTTTTCTTTCCTTTGTGCCCTCTATTTTCCTGCAAACAAGCAAACAGAAGACAGAGAGGCAGAAAATATTAGAGATAGGTCCTGCATAATCATGGTAATTTATGAAATATACAATCAGATTTTTCCAGAGCAGCCTAAGAAATAAAATGAGTTCCAGAAGGGAAATAAAACAATAGCAACAAAATCTTCTCCCGCACTCCCATACCCCTGGCAGATCACACTGTAGGGCAGCATGTTATCTGTTTATTACTGCACCCAGATTAGCAGAGCAAGTGGGTTAGCTACAAGAGAGCAAAAAAGGACCTGAGAAGACTCTTGAGTTTATCTCAGAGGCTTAAATCTAATCATCTATCTCTCTTCAGCTATGCAATGCTTAACAAGAATTCAGCTGCTCAGGCAGGTTTTTAATTGCAATACCGATAGGAAAGACTCCCAAAAGTCTAAACATGTATCCAAGCAATTTCTTTTACCATAAGTGGTTTTATTTCCATAATACCTACATTATTATGACTATCTGACAGTTTACTGCATCCTTTCCCATCCAAGGTGATTCATCTCATTTTCAAAATTTGCTGGAAGCACCCACTCAGCCGCTGACAGGGCAACCAACCCATCCATTCCCAGGTTTGACCTGGGGTAGCTGACAGATGCAGACATGAGCCATAGGCCTGCAGTTCCCTGGCACACAGCTGATCCTGCCCCATTACTGCAAGTCTGAAGCTTCAAGGCTGGTGTTAAGTCACTCCCAACTGACCGGCAAAGGTCTAGAGCACATCTGAGCCCTCAGAGGGCTCTTGCTAAAAGACTTAAAATACTGTCATGTTAAAGGGCACTCCTTTACTGTAAGTAGATTGAATCATCTTCCTTTCGTTTCTTAATCTGCAGATTTTATAAATATCAGTAACTATGTTGTCTGTTTTGGATGCCATGAATCAATGCTTGCATTTCTATTTTTACCTTAATCCATCTTGTGCTAGATGTGATCTAAGTTTCTGGATATCTGCCCATCTACCTGATACACAATATTGTGAACCTGCAAACTATGACCCTGAGGTAAAGAGCTGCACCCAGGAGAGGCAGTGGCAACTGCCATGACTACTGATAATGCTGAAGGCCCATTAGCATGCAGTAAGATGCCAGGGTGCTGTGCTGACACTGGGTGATTACAGCAAGTTTATCAAAATCAACTCCTTGCTTGTTCTTCTATCTCGTCATAGTTGCCTAGGCCCAAAGAGATGAGAAACACAGGGATTTGCTGTAGAAACTTTACTGGCATAAGTTATTGCTGCCATAGGTCACTGTGTGAAGATGCTAGATGTTATTAGAATACGGGGAACTGAAGAGTGATAGGGTGCCTCTGCCTACAGAGTGCTCTTCTAGCATGTTGTGACGTACTATCTCCTATCTACAGTGTGTATGTAGACAAAGTATGATGCCCATACTTTTCTTTCAGCAAGCCCAGGTTGCAGGATGGGACTAGGATGGTTGAGACAGATTTTACACAGAGTGTAAACCACAAGGAGTAATTTCCACTCATTACTGAGTGGCCATTTTCACCTTGAAAGAGCAGCAGTAGGAAATCCAAGTCGTGTCTGACTTGATCAGCCTGAAAACCAGAATAGCTTCTGTCAACATTTTGCTGCTCACTCTTGTTGCTGCCCTCTCATATGAATGAGTACAGCATTTAACACATGCATGCATGCTATTTTTTTCCACTTGACTTTACATTAACACATAGCCTATATATTGGACAACATGTTAGAAAGAACTGTACAAGTGAGAGGATCCAGAGATTTTCCCCTCATTTCTAGTTAACTTTTTTTAAGCTATAGTGACATAAATCAGAATTAAATAAGCCTGTGCTCCATATCTCTGAGTCCTATTTTCTAGTCTCCTCTGAGGAGAGAAATTCACTTCATATTTTGGTTAGTCTGTATAACAGTATTGTCAGGCTTGTTATTCTTCTAAATAGGGTCCAAGTCTCTGTCATAGTATTTCCTAATGCACAATCACATCAATACATTTGACATCATGTTTAGTCTGATGTCCTTTCCAAAGAATAAGATTTTTTTTTCCAGTCTGCTGTGGACATTTTGTGGGTGAAGATTTCACTGGCTAAGCAACAGATTTTCTCCCTTCACCCAACATTCAATATTTCCAGCAGCAGCAGTGCAGGTAGAAAATTGTACAGAGATTTTCTAAATGCAGCTATTAGCAATAGCATCATACTGAACGCTATACCTGATAATGAGGAAAAAAAAAGATCTTAGAAAAAAGCTTACTTAGTAAGTTGGGTAAAAGTATTGGGATTTTTATTAATCCTTCCTAAATTTAGTAACTATAAAAAAAGCAATCTTAATGTTACATATAATTCCTAGAATATATTCCCTTCAGGCAGTGAAAAATAGGACAAACATGTTTCTGAAAAAAAAAACCTGTTTGTAAGCCAGAGCAGTTATTTCATGGTCCAAAGCTGCTGTAGAACAGCCAGAAATATGTTTTGCAGTATGCCCAACAACTTTTCCACTGAAATAAAACACATCCTGGAGTGTATTTGTGATTGCTTGAGTTCTGGCTACCCTAACTCTGTGGAAAATTACATCAGTCCTGTTAAACTTCAACCCTGACTTACTTTCCCACAAGCCAAGTTTCTAGTGTCTGTCACTTCCCAGTTATACAAGGTTAACATTTTAAAATATGACCTGTGGGAAAAGCGTATTTTTTTTCCTACTTCCATAGCTCAAAAAAGTAAGAAAAAAGAGTTAATCCCTTATAGCTGAGAAGAATGATGAAGCTGAAAGATTTTTTTGTCTGAGATCATAATGAGTAATGTTAAAAGAGGGTTGCACTTAGAACTGAAACATTAGCTCTATTGTGGCATCTGCAAGCCCAGGCTTCTAAGTATATAGACAAAGGCACAGTCAGTACATATATGCATGAAATCATTTGAACATTATCAAGATATTTTACTTGTTAAAACAAGGAAATGGTGCATAGCACTTGTTCCTCTCCAGCAGTCTGATGACGCTTTATCTTTCTTTTTATTGTATTTTTTAGGAATATAAACAAAAAAGAAGGCATTCTTAGCGAAGTAGCTTACGTTAAGCTCCCAGGAGGTGATAGGAGACTTTCCATTTTATTCAACAAATAGCCATCAATTTCAAACAGAAATCTGTCTCTCTGTGACCAAAGTCCAGCTCTGTGGATTTCTGTGTAAACCATGCTTCTGCCCCACTCCCAAGTGAATCACATTGTCATGAAAGAGTCGAAAATTAAATAAAGCCTTGCACACCTCTGAAATGTTAAAATCTGTAATTTTATACATTCTAGATATAAAGATAAAATTAAAATGTTAATTTTTTAAGACCCCACCCTGAAGATTCACTCTTAAAATTAATAGATGTCGACACCCTGCCCCGTGAGAGACACTGGCAGCGTAGGCAGGATGTTGCCAACCTTCCATGTAAGGTACAATTCTCTCAAATCACACTACCATTGGTGGAACCAAGGAGTGGCATGACTTTTACCTGCATTCAAAAGGCATTTGAACCATTGGCTGCTGCTGCCAGATGACCCAGACCCCAGGCATCCCTGGCAGTCTGACAGAGCTACAGCATCACTTATGATCCTGTGTTTGCTAACAGTGATTGGGCGAGTTGCTGCATGGGTGTATTGTTGATCGTCTTTCCTATCGCCTCATTAAAGCTCTCTATTATGACATCTTGTCAGACTCCATTGCACTCCACAGGCACATAACAAATAACCCAGCTATAACAGAGGTATGGATCTTTTAGACCAGTGCTCAGTGCAGACCTGTTTGCCATCAGTCAGCTCCATGAATATCAGGGTACACGGAGGTGAGGAATTACATTGGGAACAACCTTCCCAATTGCTGTATAATTCAATGGCTCCTTCTATGATCATTTCTCTCCTGAGGCTCCATCACAAACACCACCACCCTCCCTAGGGATCCAAGCTGAGCTCTCGCCTGTCTGCTGCTCAAAATCATATTATCTGGAGTTTAAAGAAAAGCAAGCAGGGTTGTTCATAAATATTAGCCTGAATTGAAAACTATAAAATCAGCTAATTGACTAGAAACAAGATTCAGAGCCAAAGAGCTGAAATACCCAAAGCAAGAGCCAGAGAGGGAGAGAAGGGCAGTGTTCATCACCAAGTGTTTTCCAGAAAATTGCCTAAGAAAGGCCTGATGCACTGTTTGAGGCTTCCCATGGTTTCAGCTGGGGCCGACCCACAGCACTTCTCACAACAAGTATTGGGTTCCCTACTGCATAACGGGAGTAGCAGGCATAGAGACAGGTCTCCATGCTCCCATCAAGCTAGGCTCCTGAGTCCCAGCCTGTTGATTTCTGTATTGCATCTTGAGGCTACTTTTTAAATTTAACTAAAAATGACTGCTTTTGAAGTGAGCTCTGACTTAATAGTCTGTTTAGGCACTAATGGAGTACAGGGAAAAACAGAAAATTCTGTAGTGGGGGGGGCAGAATAGCCAATCCAGGACTTCAAGGGAAAACACCCCCAAGAGCTCCTATGGGCTTCTGCTGAAATGCAGAAAAAAAGTGCCAGATGAGGGGAGGAAAAAAGTCACAGCTACTTCTTGCTGGAAGAAATAGTCTAGACTCTTTTAAGAGTAGCAAAATCTGGAGGACACCTGGCTTTGATATGATTTCTAGCTCTGAAGGTACCACTGATTTTCCCTCTGACCCTTTCACTTGAAGTGAAGAATTCAAAATTACGCCGAAATATGCAGTGTATGCACAGTGACACTATTATTCTCCTCTAGCAAGTAATTTACCTTTAAAGTTGATCAGGGTACAGATTAGTTGCATTCATCCTGAGTGGGGCAGATTGTGTTCACCTGCCTAGCCCACATCACAGCCATCCCTCACAGCAGCTTGGGTGGTGTTCAGAGGGTTCAATTGAAGAGCCAGAGGTTGGAGGTTAATCACTGCAAATTAACATTTTTTTAAAACCTCAGATGTGATTTCTTTAAGCAGCAGCTGAAGGCCTTGGTGTAGTTGCAGGTAAGATGGTTTGCTTGGTGGGTCTTCTCCCAGTGTAACAGATAGGAGGCCTGAGAAAGAGTCAGGGGGCATGTTAAAGCAAACCTGCTCAGAGAAGGGCTAGGACTTAATGGAGCATCTGAGCAGAGACTTCTCTATACAGCTCCGGAGTGCAAAAAAATGCAGAATGCTAATTTATCCCCAAATGCAGACTGAAAAAGTGTAAGGCAAAAAAGGGATTTCAGTAAAAGAATAAGCACAACCTATTCCATGAAGTCCAGACCACTGTCAGGCTTTCTCACAGCATGTCGTAGAAGAGGTACAGACTTATGGCTGATATAAATCCACAGAACTTCATCAAAATCAGTAGGGTTCCTCTAATTTAAACCAGCTGAGGATCGTGTCTCAAATCTCTTAGTCATAACAGCATGCTGTAAGCCAAGAGAAAATTAGTAGAGGAAATAACACACAAAATTGGTGCTGTGCTGATTTTCTGTGATAAACAACTTATCATAAATATTTAAAATCCATTATAACTTTTTATTTATTCTTAAATACAGTATGCTAATTTTGTAATGCTAAAATCGTTCAGTCCACTTATTTGCATAATTGCTGTACTGCAGTTTGGTAAAAGTTTTGATTCAAGATATTTATAAGTGATAACATGATTGTGTGTTCAGTTGAATTAAGAAAAAAAACACACACAAAAAGAAACCTTTCAATGCAAAATGCATTATAATAACTAACATAGATAAGAGGAAAGAAAAATTGCAATTTGTTTGAGGGCACAGAAAAGCTTTCCATATATTAAAAGAGTCTGCTGGGTGCTAAAACATCATAATAGTCTGAGCAAATGTTGAGTGAGATGCTCTGGGTAGAATGAATAGTGTTGCAGTGATTAAAGTATTAACTGGTGGTTAACTGTAATTGGCAGCAATTCAGCAAAAGTGGTTTTTCCTAGAGATGGGAATAATGGCATCAGCTAGAAAAAAAAAATGTAATCTGGGAAAATATATGAGTGCTGCATATTTTCTGTCTATTTTATGTGTTAAGTGTATCCTCCTACATAGTTACACCCTGTCCCAGGTCTCTGTACATAGCCCCTCCAAACTTCTGGGCTCTTAGAGGAAGCAAGCTGAAAACACAAGCACCTAACAGCCAGTTGGGCAGAATCAGATGAAGCAGTGGTTCATAGCCTGCTGTGCAATAGGCTTTACCAGAGCTTTGTCATTCCATGTTCCCATGCATACAAATGAATTGTAAACCCAAGGGGAGAACTGAATCCACAAATGGGTCTAACTCAGGGCATAGAATGCCTAGCCCCATCTTTCCAACGGTTGGAGGCAGCTCAGCCCTGGAGGAGCACAGGCACCAGCCCATTTCTGCAGGCTTTACAGGCCTGTCCAACACTACCACGAGCCAACATTGCAGGGTGCCCATTTGAGCCCTGCTTAGAACTTTTTACTGTATAATCCAATAGTTCAGAATGGCACAGAATACAGATGAGGAGGAGTAGAAGCAATTCTTTCAGAGGCTTATTTGGAAAAGTTTATTTTAAAAATCTCCCTGAACACCTTTCCACCTGCACCATATATCAGATAATAGCAAGATGACCCATGAAGAAACAGAATGGAGTGGAAGTGCTGGTGGTCAAAAATCACACTGAAAGAGGAGTAGAATATGAAAAGAGGACTGTACAAAATATCCTTGGGAGAAATTTCATGGAAAATTTTCATGAAAAAAGGAGAAGACTGCTAGACTGGAGGCCCCCAAAATCTAAAATTAGTTTTTTCACACATTGTGTGGAAAAGTATGCTTTCTGCAGATGGTTGGAAGAAATCATCATCTTTTTTTTGCATAAAATCTCAACATTTATCAGGATATGAGATAGCTTTGACATTCCACTATGTTTAAGGCTAGCACAGATGAGAGAGACCAAGCAAAAAACCAAAAAGCTCTCAGTATTTAATTGGAGGCTCTCCTAAACACACAGTTAGGTGTTGCAGAAGATAATGTGAGGTGAAGAAGGAGTGATGGGAAGTTGAAGCCTTCATGGTGAATGCCTTCCAGGGGAGAAGAGCATCTCTTGCTGAACATGAAGGAACAGCAGAACTTGAAATAATGTCAGAGATTTTCACAAGCAGAAATGAGACATCTCTACTTTCAAAGGGCAGTACCAGGCAGTAAATATGTCCCTGCGACTGCAGTATCTAATGCACAGGAAGCAGGTTCTGAGACGACCTGTAATGGTCTGGACAGCCGTGATGGGGTTGGAGATGTGCAGGCCTATTCTGCGGTCTGGAGGTCAAGACCACGTTGTGTCCAGCATTAGCAGGGATGGCCACAGTTGGAAAGACTTGTAGCACAAAGATAATTGGGGAGCTATGACAGATACAGGTCTCTAGTGTATAGCATAGCGCTTAAGAGCATGCCTAATTCCAAACACAAATTAAATCCATACCTATTTGTCAACGCTTTCAAGAGTGTCTTGCTTAGGCTTCAGTTTGAAACATGATCGAAAAAACAATGGTGCATATCTATTGGGATGCACCTCACCCTTGAGAGGTAAAAAAGGAGTTTCTGTGTTCTCTCCCATTTAGCTAGACTATTACCTTTGAGTTTACTCTTTCTTATATGTTTGTACAGCATCTGCAGCAGATAAACCTTGAACCTTGACAAATCCAGCACAAGTAGACAGGTATTATGACAAATGTGGTTATAAACTGCAAAGACTGTGTTTGCAGATTGTGTAGGGGCAACAACACAAAACAAAACAACCAACCAGTGGTCTGTTGGTTTTAGCACTACTATACACTTCGTCATTAAGCAAAGGTGTGATTTCAAAGTAATATTTAAACAGCCTAAAATCACACTGTGAAAGGAAGAGGATGGTGACAGCTGCGTAATCTGAGCTTTCTTTTCCTCACAGATACCAGCAACAACACTGACCTGCTGTGAGGAGCAGGGAATATGCTGCTTTTCAGAAACTTTAATTAGTGTTTGCCTGACCCACTTCTTGTGCTGAAAATGAATTACTGTTTTAATGTGTTTATTTTTAAACTAAATCCATAGCATCTGGGATTCAATACTTAGCTGAGGTACTAAAATTACATACCTAGAGTATCATGCATCAAAGCCACCTTCCCAGCGCAAAAGTCGTCACATAATCGCTCTTCAATTCCATTGTCTTTTGCACTACAGGAAAAGGAAGCTTTAAAACACAGGTGCAGTACCGGAGTACCCTGTCGACTGATGCAGTGAAGCAATGACAGTCCCAGACTGGCTGGACCCTCTCAGTTTTAGACTGGACGTCATATTACGTGGGATTTGTTGGCAGCTACAAGCCCAGCAGCCGTCAATGTTCTCTTTGTTTGTGACAGGATCAAGAAAGCTTTCCATACCCAAGTCTCGCTTACTCCCTCCCTTTTTTTAAAGGATACTCAGAAATATAGAGAGTTTACAGAGAAACTGACAACAGCATGAAGGCTAGAAAGCAAGCCAGATGTTCTTGGGCTTTGTTTGCTTTACAAGCATTGGGTTCTTGTGTGCCTAGACTACTAATTCTGATTCTAATATTCTCATTTTTCTATCAGCAGACATGCCGCTTCTGGCATGACTTGCAGTGCTCACTTGAAGCGTTTTTATCCGTTGTTGTCTGGTATAGTCACTGGAAGCTGCTGCCACCTCACTTTGCTCAGTGGCACCTGGCAGACGTCTCCATTTCTCAGTGAAGGGAAAACTCCTGGTTCTTCACAGTTGTCTTCTCACTTCTCACTCAATTATCCTCATTTGTTTTGAAGATGAAAAAATTCCTTGTCAAAATGTATGACTCCTGGATTTCAGTCTGAATTTATTTCTTTGAATGGTTAAGTCCCATATGAAACATATCAGTGGGGTCTATAGTAAATTCTTGTCAGAGGCAAGTAAAAACAACTTATTCCAAATTTGTAGGTATTTTAGTTGGGCAAAGAACCATAATGCTACATCAAGGAAAAGATACACTAGATCCAAACAACTGGTGTTTTGTGGGTGTCTTGCACAGCAGTTGTGTAGAGTCTCAGAGCTGAGACTACCTCCTGCTTCCCTGGAGAAATAATGGATCTCTAAAACAATGAGCATCCATTGCACTAACTAATCATTCAGTGATGTGAACATTACAGTTAGGTAGAGGAGAACATAATGTGGCAGGTGTAGAAGTCAGCTGAAATGTCAGTCGCATGACAACACAGAGACATTCACTGCCTCTGAATTCTGTTTGACAGAGGGAGTTGTTAAGAAAACACAGTATTTTTGAATTCCTGCATAAAAGTATTTATCTAAAACTGCAAAAGAAGGTAGATCAAATTCGTCTTCAGCTGCCAATGAGAAAAATGTGTTGTTAAAACTTATGGGCCATCTACAGAAACACTCTCGGACAAGGGATTAAATGGAGTGAGGACAGCTGATGTCCTTTTTCCCATCTGAAGAGAGAGGGCTGGAGAAACAGTGGAACAAAGCCTGGTTTTAAAAGGAAAACAGCTAAATAAATAAAGTTATATTTCAATAGTGAATAAGGGTCCTATATAAAGAATGTGGAGTTTGGTTATGGTTTTGTTATGTTCTTAGTTCTCCTACATTGCTTTCAGACAGTGTGGGAGTACCCTGGAGAGGAAACAAACCTGCTTGTGGGACAGAGCCATGAAGCAGGGTAAACCGGGGAGAAGAGCCGTTGCATGTTTTTGAGGAGTTCTGGTGCATGCAGAGAAACTGCTGAGAGCAGGAGGAAAGAGGCAGTTCTCAGAGGAGAAGGAAAAGGCACTTTCTAGGCTGTGGAAGAGGCTGGGCAGTTTGCTGCAGGCCAGAAAGCCTCAGAGCTGGCTGGGACCAAGCCTAAAAGAAAGACATTTCTTCTGAAGGGACACAAAGAGTTCGAGAAGAGGTGCATGTGAACCCCTTCTAGTTCTAGTCCGTCACACCACATCAGCAAGACTTTTATCCACTTAACAAGTTGAGAATCCTAGCTTACATTCTAATAATACTGCTTCTACATAATAATATTTTCGTTTAAAAGCCTTTTGGTCTCCCTAGGGTTGCTCCATACAGGAGACAGCTGAGGCATAGCTGACTGAGAGTTTCAGCACTCTTGAACAGTTGTGACAAAAAGACAGATGGGTGGACAGGGTTGGATGTCAATGGTAGGGTCCATATAAGGGCATCTGTCATGTAGAAAAAGGGCCTTGGCTGCAGGGGGAAGAGCTGGAGCAGCTCCAGTAGGTATTGACCTGCAGTTACTAGGATGGAGTCCAGTTCAGTTCCATGGTGACTACCTGTCTTGGTGAAGCTCAGCCTGGTCTTACAGGAAGTTTTCACAACTGTGTTTATGAATAGCAGTGAGGTCTGATGGAGCACGGGGGTGGGGGCGTAG
>NW_009259102.1:3082800-3116913 GCF_000687185.1 Egretta garzetta | reverse complement strand
GGGGCTAGCGGGATCCTCCATGGGTACTACAGTAGTTCATTACAGCCTAGTTTTCATCATGCTTTCTCATATAGCTGGTGGTACCCCTATAAATCTACTGTAGTAGGAAACACTAGTAATTTTAGTTTTGCACATTTGGGAGCATAAAATAAATTGTACCGTATCCACCTGCAACAGAGTATAAGCCAAAGGATGGGGGCTTGATCATAGCATTCTCAAGGCTGAATGAACTATTTCTTTTTCCTCATTTGCAGATACATCCTACAAGGTCCTGTGTAGTAAGCACAATTGTAAATCATGACTGATCTATGAGTGTTTCTCTCCTGGAGGTGTGTCCATCAACTGGGGTAACTTCTATTCTGATGAGAAAGTCTTCCTAGGCTCCTGGCAAAGCCAGTAGGTAAGCAATCTTCCAGCTTCCAGTGGGGAACACAAAACAACTGTGCCTGAGAAATCTGCTTCTGGAGCTTAATGAATAAACTCTTAAATTACTGTGCTTTGAGAATAGGGAAAACACTTTAAGCCACACTTGGAAAATCCTTATACAGTTTCTATGTAAATATGAATCTGTGACCTTGTATTCTTTTGAGGGCAAGGTCTTTTGATCAGTGCAAAGAAAGATTTTGTGGTGCTCTCACTAAGCTTCATTTGTGGAGGCCCTGCGACTGCCACTTCTTAATGGTGGCCAGAGAAAGCACTTTACTAGCTAAAGCAATAAACCTAGCCCTATTGTTGTCATTAAGGAAGACAGCAGTGAAGACATGATGTGGGAATGTCCTTAGAAACCCTGTTCTGGATGCACTAAACCAAAACTGGAGTATTGTACCGACCTCTGCAGTCCTCAGTACAAGGAAGACATGCGCCTTGGAGCAGGGTCACAGAAATGGTCAGAGGGCTGGAGCACCTCTCCTGTGAGGAAAGGCTGTGAGAGTTGGGTTTGTTCAGTCTGGAGAAGAGAAGGCTGTGGGGAGACCTTATTGAAGCCTTTCAATACTTAAAGGGGGCTTATAAGAAAGATGGGGACAGACTGTTTCATAGGGCCTGTAGCAATAAAACAAGGGGTAATGATTTTAAATAAAAGAGGATAGATACCGACTACATATAAGGAAGAAATTTTTTATGATGTGGGTTGTGAAACACTGGAGGCTGTGGATGCCCCATCCCTGGAAACATTCAAGATCAGGATGGATGGGGCTCTGAGCAACCTGATCTAGGTAAAGTTGTCCCTGCTCACCGCAGGGGGGTTGGACTAGATGACATTTAAAGGTCCCTTCCAACCCAAACCATTCTATAATTCTATTATTAAATTAATCAGTTATCAAAGGGTTCAATTGCCCTGCAGAGTTGGCCTTCAAGTATCGTGAGGCACATGCCTCTATATTTACTGCTATTATGAAGAACTTCTGTAATGATTTCCTAGTTTGTTGTCTCAGAGCCTACGTCCATTCTTTGTAATCTGAGGAACTTCAGGTTATGAGAACTTCAAGACTGTGTTTTAATCTTTCTTGGATACTTCTTTTCCATTAAAAAGATCCTTCATCAATATTTGGATAGTGAAAGACATAACAATGATTCAGTGAAGCTACACCATAAATCCATGCGACTATTTTAAGCAGATATTCTGTACAGCAGACTGCCCCACAGTTTTCAGGTCTTTGGGGTTTGGTTTGGTTTTGGTTTGGGGTTTTTTTTTCTGAGAAGTACTTCTACTTTATTCTTACACTGAAGAAGAAACTTTTGCTTATGAAAAGGAGTGGTTCCTGAAGTTTCTCATGCTCTATGCTATGGTTTGAAGATACAAAACATGTTACTTGTCAAACAAGTTGCCCAAATTACGTCTGCTGGGTAGATAAGTCTGTCTTTTATTCTCTGTTGATTTCTGTAAGCCCTGTGTTTGGAAAGAAGATCCAGGGCAAACTGTGGCGTATGAAGCAAAAGGCCTCAGCAGCCTTTCCCAGTAGTCACCAATATTAACATGAGTATGTGAGTAGAGCCCTTCAACTGATTGCTTAGTAAAAGGGGATAAACATTCTTTCTCTGTAACCACTCTAAAATCAGTAACTGCAACTTTATCTTGTCAAAGGAGATCTACAAAAAATAATTCAGTCTCCTGCTTTCCCATGGTCTCCCTGTGCACCCTGCTGAGCTAGACTAACATGCAGGCATGTACATGGGCACTGCCATATAATGTGGCAGCCAAGTGTCTTAGAAAGCAAGACCTGGAGAGTGAAGAGAGCAACTTGCCATGGAAAAGTTAAAAGCTTTCTTTTAAAACATTTCTGTTACAAACTTGTAAGGGGAACTCAGAAGGCATCAGATGTTTCATTTACACCCTTAACAACTCTTTGTGAAATAAGTCTGAAAACCTGTTAACCAAATAAAATGATAAACTCTCCTTATGTCATAAACACCACTCCGTATTCCCATGCAGGACCGACCTTGTTAATGATGTGTTTCTCAAAGTTAGAACAAACACTGAGTTGAAAAATAACATTCAAGTTTTAAAAATCTAAACCATTTCTGCAAAGATTTCAGAGAGAAGACTTTCTAGGCTGATTTCTTCTCTGCAATTGCAAAGATCATTGACCTTGCAGGCAATTCTAGGATGCTGAAATGCACCACAGGTGTTTAACCACTCATTAATTATAGTAATTTCAATCCTCTGAGCTATATGAGCGTGTTTTTCTTGAAAAAGGCTGTGCGTTCTACTTTTGTAGAATGACATGCCCCGGTCATGCCATCCAATTGTGCTCCCCTTATGGTAGCCAATAATACCTTTCAGATCTTCTTCCCTAAACTCTTATTCATATATTGAATACATGTATTATCCTCCTAACCTATATACTTACAGGGTTAGGTCATCATCTGGTGTAAGTTAGCACCATGATTTCTTTACATAGTGTCTGATGAGCTAATGTCTGGATATAAGCTTCTCTGACCTTATGAGTGACATGGGCCATAAGACTTTTCACAGGTTCTTGTACTCCAAGAGAAAGAAATAAGCCAAGTAGCTGGCTCAGTTTCTAACCACTTTAATTAAGAAAAGAATGAGTCAGATTTTGCTAGATTTAACGGTGATATTAATATATTAATATTGTGCCCAAGCCTGTGATAACGTTGCTGCTTATATATCCAGAAACTGTTGGCTGCTTATATGCCAAAGCTCTTTTAGTCATGGTCCAAACTAAACATGCCATTTTAATACTGTGTCACTGCACTCCCACAAAACATACTCCACTTTCTTCTCCAGATAATCCAGTTCTGCCTGCTTGCTGGAAACAAATCACTTTTGGTTACATGGCAATATGTCACAGAGAAGATAAAATTGAACATAAATTAAATGTTTATCTTTCTAGGGACATTCTCCTTAGGTATGTGCAGCCTGGGTATGTTTATTCAAGAGGCAAAAAATTAAAATTTGAAAAGAGTTCCCTGTTACAAGTTTTTCCTCTAGTGAATTCTGATTTACAGAGAAGTCAATGAACTGATGCTAGTGTCACAGGAACAACAGATTTATGTTCCTGGTCCTCTTTTTAAAGTACTTCTTCCTTTTCTGACATGAATGCAGCTGAGGAAACTGCAAGCTGAGGATTCAGGGTGTACTGAGTGCCAACTGCTATGAGCTAGTCTTTAAGTGATGCAGATGGCAAAGAAGTGCCAACATCCAAGAGCCTCTGTCTCAAAATACAACTTTAAAAACATAACTCAAAAGAACTAAACCAAGTTTCTTTTCATGCTTCCTTCCCTCCTTCCCAGCATTGCCTCTGCATGCTTCAGGTTTGTTATAGGTCCAACCTGCGCACCTCCCCAAGAACAAACGTTGCCTGTCTGCTGAGAGAAAAGAATTGATAAAACAAGTAGAACTACTGTAACAGTCACACCTGCAGGGGAACTCCTGATTTATACCTGTATGAGCATTAGACCCATCATGTATAATTACTATAGGCAAAGTCAAAATGATGGTTTAGCAACTCCTGAAAGTATTCAGTTTTGAAGATACAGTAAATAAGATGAAATATTAATCAGGCTCTCTCAAAAAGTATCCTGATAAGTAGTGTTTAATGCTCTACAAAATTATATCTTTTGAATTATACTTTTTATTGGCAATTTAAACTATACATAAAAAGCAATGTTTAAGTATCTCAGCAAATTTCATTCCCAAGTAATCAAAGTTGTATGCTGCTACTGAGATGAGAATCACTGTGAAGAGAACATAAGACGCAACATGTATCTGCAAGTTAGTCAAATCTGTGTGTGGGAGGAAGCCCCAGAAATTTATTCAGGCACCTACTTTAGTTCAAAGCACCAGTGTGAGTTAGACCAGAAAGCAAAATTCAGTCTGCATAGAGAATCCTGGCAGCTGTCTCAGATAATAATAGAGAGGAGATTTAAGCATTTTGAAAAGATGCTTCTTGAAGAAGGTGTACAAATGTCATTTCCCCATTTTGTTTTTTTCATTTAGGCACTTCCATTCATTTTTGTTTTTCAAGCAAAGGTGTGTTTTTCTTACAATAATCTCTTTCAGGGTTGTGCTGAGGAAAATGGTAACATAATGGTACATCCTCACCAAATCCTCAACTTTTTTGCCTTTTGCTCCTCTCTTAGTGACTGGATACTTCAACTGTAGTTCCCTTGGCCCCAGAGACACTGAATTGTCTTGTTGCAGGAAACCGAGAATATTGAGTTTCAAAAAAAAATGTTGCAGGAAAGAACTGGGACCACTTAAAGATGAGGTAAGGTTACAGAGGAAAGAGGCAAGAAAGTCAAGGTCATAAAGGGAGTGAGTTCCAAATCAACCATATTTGCTGCAGAATGATATTCAAGATGCCACTTTGCACAACCATAAGTGCTGATGTCGGAATAATATCCCTGCACGGGGCCTCATACAATGTGCTCTGCTTTTTTTCTTTACCGTAATGGATCAGTAATGAAAGCAGTAATGGAGAGCTCTCCATATAAGTGCAGGGTCCTGCATAAAAAATTTACAGTCAACTCAACATCAATATCAGTAAATAAAATGCATGCCACCGAAGTAACTTAAAGCTTGAAGGTAAGGGCATGAGGAGGATACAACAGTCAAAATATTAAAAGTATTATTTCAGCCGTAAATTAGCATTTTTTTCTTTGACAGATATATTACAAAAAAGGATTGTATATTCTTCCAGAAGTTCATAAAACAAGCATAACCCATGAGCATAATTTGAAAAAGGTGCTTTTAGAAATAATATAACATTATCTTCTAGCTATTTATAGAAATATATAAGCCCTGCTGAAGAACTAATCCTCTCCCTCATTAGCACTTAAGACCTATTTACTAGTCTAGTTAACTTGGTTATGGAAGTACTTAGGTATGTAAAGGGGACATACTTCAGAAATTCTTAAATCTTAGACAGCATGAAGTCAATCCCAAAACTTTGAATGCATGCACTGATTATTTGAGAAATTGAGTGATCAAACCAATACAAAGCAGTAATACATATAACTATCAATATACATGCAAATAGTTGGCACTTCCGTAGCATCTTTCTAACACTGAGCTTTTTTTAAAATTTCATGGCCCAGTTGTGTAAAGCAATTTAAGCATGTCACTTCCTTATTGCAGGATAGAAAAGCACTAATTCAACCTTATCTAAAAGGAAAATGAGACTGTTTATGGGTATCTCCTCACATGGCAGAGTTCTTATTCTGCGCTTCCCCTAAAATTCAGAGTCCAACTAAAACGGTAAAATGGAAAGTAGCCATAGCACAGTAAGAAGAGTTTATACAGGAAATGCTGCTTTTTCTAATGCATGAGACAGTTCTATAACCTGTAGTGTATCAACACTAATACATGAGCTCAACTATATCATTGACTGAACATCAACTGAAACCTGACATATATGCATTATTTTCATTTCTTGGCTATGAATATTAACCCATGTTAACCCATTCTTCCAAGCTTAATGATTTCCAAGCTTGAAGGCTTTACAGGCAGAAAACCAAGATTAAAATGCACTGGCAATTGTACAACTAAACTTGCCAGCTGTGCCTTATCAGAGTTGCAATATCAATGTTTAAATATTCAGATAATGATATAACATGTTCTTCCCTGGTGTATAAAAAGGCTGATCAGGATCTCATGATGTACTTTACCTCAGAGAGAGGAGGAACAGCCATGGTTTACAAAGGACAAAGCAGGTAACAATGAGGGTGCATGGTAAACTGAAATTGCACTGACCCAAAGTGTCTCTTTAATGCATCTATATAGCCCACACCTCTTTACTGACTACACTTTCAAGCAAGAGAGTCATACAAATGTAGCATTTTAACAGAAGAAAGAAAAGAGAGTTGGTCTTTAGGAATACAGCAACACATAATAGAGATTTGGGAAAGGATCCCCAGCATAATTTTCTTGTCTTCTCCAGACCTCCCTGATTTACAGTGCTGAAGATGTGGTCCTCAGCATCAGTAGTAGAACATCATTTGTTTCTTTTCAGGAAAACCAATAATCCCCACAATGTAGTCTTTGGTACTAGCGAATATGCATGCAGCAAAGTTTGAAAATATATGTTACACAGTATTAGGTGTTCCATTCTTTTTATTCATGAACTCCATACAAGTCTTGGTACAACATATGCATGTATACTCTAAAAATAGCAGAAGATATTCTGGAACCCAGTTCCCAAAACTGTAGATTAAATTAGCGTGGCGTGAATTACACTGGACACTTTTAAGACACAGCTGGACAGGGTGCTGGGCCATCTCATCTAGACTGTGTTCTTACCTAGAAAGGTTGGACCAGATGATCCTTGAGGTCCCTTCCAATCTAGAATTCTATGATTCTATGACTAATTTCTTTAGAGTGCATTGCTGTATTTCAGTTTACTCCAGTTACAGGAAGAATTTGTGATTCTCTGTGAGGTTTCCCACAAAAGATAAAATCTTTTATTTGAGCAACTGACATCACTGGAGAAAAAAGACAAGCTTTCAAACATGCGAGGTCTTTAAGTTTCCATGCATATATTAGTCTAGTAAAAACAATGAAGATTCAGTCTACCAGTTCTGTTCTGAAAGAATATTCATTTAGTTTTGGAATGCTGTTCACAGATTTTATTGACACGTATATTACAGTAAGGGTTACAAATCATGAACTTGTCATTTTCTGATGCAGTGGAATTAACATGTCTCAGACCCCCCCAAAAAGACTATAAACCATAAGAAGTCACTCGTTTAATATCATCCTGCAAACATCAACAATTCTGGTATTTTAAATTGGGAGGCTTGGACCTGTTTCATCACAACTTCCCTTCCTTTCCTGTTCTGCCATCAGCAGGCCTGTTTGAGAGTAACTAATGCCTGGTGGTGAGTAGCAGCCAAAAGCTGTCTGTCTGACACTGTGCCCAAACAGAATTCCAGGATTAGTGCAAACTCTTCATTTTGGAGAACGCAGGTTGCAGGAATTCAACTTGTTTGGTTTGAATAGTTTCTCTGTACTCAATGGACTCACCAGTGCTGCTGAAATTTCATGCTGTGTATCTGTTGAGACTAAATGAAAACATTTACAGTGTAACTTGAAAATACTGAATTACGAAATGTTAATGATTTTGCCAGCACCTTTTACTCCAAAGAGATTCTATTTTAACTTGAAATTCTACTGTTTACCATCTTCAGATCTTAGGTGTTTTTTTCCTGATAATCATATTTCACTTTAGAAGATGCCTTTGCCAAATGTTTCAAAGAGTTACAAAGTAATTGTGAAGCTTTTGAGGCTCTGAAATAGTTACTATACAAAATATGGTTTTAATTGTCTTAACTATTTGTTTTTCTGTTACAAATTTTCTCATAGGTTTTATGATACACATGGTATTTTTAAGACAGTTCTTTAAAGCCTTATCTTTCACCTACAAATACTTGGGTGTATAATCTCATTCACTGCATTCTCAGTGCAAAAACCTGGTTTAGCACTTAGTCTTCAAAGATATATGATTTTACTTAAGTAAGTTAGACAATCTCAGTGCTAGAACGCATATTGCTTGGATGTTAATAAGATTTTCAAGTTGAACTTTTAATGTACAACGTATTTAATAACAGTAAGTTGTTGATCTAAATGACATCAGCTGAGCCTACAGAAACAGCACTGGTGAAGCTCATGGCTGAATACATGTCCATCTTGCGCATCACACTGGAAAATTTATTATACAAATCACCAGTGTTCATAGCTTCATCTGTTAGAATAACTGCCATTCCAGAGATAAAATAATTCATTCAACCACAAGATGATTGTGTAAAACTTTTAACATTAGCAATATTAAATACATCGTATCTATTAAAGAATTACTTTGTTAAAAGTAGTAAATTTCATTGCTTATACCAGTGCTTGGGATTTTATTTCACTGGCTTGCCAGCAGATGCTGCAGAGCAGATGACTCACCTTGTCAGAGCACCTGGAGAAATCCAAGTGTAACATCCTTTTCTATATCACCGGTCTGTTTGCAAGTGACCAAGCAGTTCAGTATCAGAAGCACAAATTAAATTTCTGGTGTGCCTTCTTTTTCTCCCTTTCACCTTTCCTTCTTAATGTTATCAACACTAGTTTTTTTGGGTTTTCCTCCATGCCACAAGGTACTTAGCTCATTTTGAGAGAGGGATTGCCAGTGAGGACTCTGATGGCCTGCAGAATGGAGGATTTGACCCAGTGCTGCTTCCCTGTGGTGGTTCCTATTGGGTTACAGTCCTGAGCAACAGCCATAAGACCTTGCAGATGATGATTTGGCCCTGTATTGGAAAAATATAATTAATGTTCTGCTACATGTGCCCTTCTTACCTGTGGTTTTGGTACAAGTGTATAAAAAACACTTATGCCAGCAGTCTGGATTAAGGATGAATACAAATCAGACAGTCCTAAATATGTTGCTGGCATTACAAATGCTAGTGCTACAGCTGGTGGTAGAAGTTTTTTACAGATCAGGCCAGGCCAATAATCTTATTGTTCTCAAATTAACACATAGCACTAATGATAGTTTTAATTATTGATTATTCTAGACTAAGAAAATATGATCTATCATAAAACCTGCTTGGACAGAATTACCTTTTCTCTCCCCTAGAAAGCAGATTTTTTGTAATATATCTATCTGAACTTAAATTATGTATCTGTTCACATTTAGTATTTCACATCCTATGGGCAAGCATTTTCACTCTAGTATTAGCCTTCTAATCTCAGATTTATTAGAAGATACAGTGAGGACCCTGGAGAAGGACCAAAATGGAAGCAATCTGTAGAGTACTTCCTTTCAGGCTGGAAGGGAACTGCCTACACAAATACCTTATGTAAAAAACACTATATCTGTGTTTAGGAAAAATATGCTTTTTACACAACTGAAAATGTACAAAATGCAGCAGACAGTCCGGCAGTACACAAAGGTGATGTAACAATATTATTCTGTCTCTGAAAGCACAGTAATTGCATGAGTGGGAGCTTACATAAACTGCTTCTTAATTCCAGGTTAAATTCAGCTTCTTGGTGCCATGTATTCTGTTCTTCCTCTTCCAGATTAAAAAGCTTTTAGGATTGGGAGTATAGTGTCACCAACTTAGTTGCTGAAAAACAGAATGAAGTACTGGCTACCAAAAAATTTTGTGTAGCATATGCAATAGCAACAGTCATGATGGCTGCCTGCAAAAGACACCCTTTTTTGTCAGTTTAGGAGTGTTACTAGCCTATGAGGAATTATGAAAGCAAAACCGTGAGAAAATCCAACAGGATAAATACCAACCAGCGCAAGGGAAATTTAACATGCAGGTTTAAAGTTCAGAGGTAGATGTAAAAATTAGACATGTGAGAGTCAATGCAATGAGTGATGGGATTTTTCACTGTTTTAATAATTTTGTAATTTCTCAGGTATTTGGGATAACAATCAGGGCTCGACTATAAGTGATTGCCTGTTTACAGCAAGGCACTTATAAGCTGTCCAGGGACAGCTGCCTGACAGATAAGAAGGTCTTTCTTTTGTATAGTTGGGCTGATTAATAATGTTCTGAGGCTGAGTGGGCATAGATTATCTGAGATTAAGTGTTGATAACATTCTCTCTCCTGTTTATACCATTTACAATTTGATCAGTTTCTTCCCTTTTTCTGTGAGGTATATCTAACATTACCCATTAGAATGAATACCCAACAGTAGTCCTGAACCTGTTTCTCTCCCCTAGACACTGTCTGTCTTCTCTGATATGATGAAGTAGGAAAACCTGTAACCCACAAAATTAATTCTGATTCTGGATTTGCCCTTTGGGGACTGCAGAATGTATTTACCAGGAAGTTCAAAAAGGGACTGACATCTCGAATTTTTTCTCCTTAGAAATGTAACAGTGTGGATAACAATTTATGTGCCCAATGCAACAAATATTATTTACACTCTGTGAATCTGTGTTTGGACAAGTTTACCTGGGCTCTGGGGATGCAATGATGAGAAGCATTAAGCAGGGGATTACAGAAGATAACATGTGTGTCTTTGCATGGGTCCTGGGCTGGAGTGCATCGCTAGGCTGCACTGCTCTGATTCAGTCCATGCCAACTGGGAAAAAACAGTTTTTCCATCTAGACAGAGGACAGAAATTGCAGGAGGGAGTCAGAAGTGCCCTTGGCATAAAGACGGTTTTGTCTTTGTTCACACTACAAAATGGGAATTTCATTGGCTGAATTTAAGTGAAATTCAAGATGCATAAACTGTGTCCCTAGGCCAGACACTCCGACTGAAACTGCTCCATAACTTTGAAAGATATTCTGTGGGTAAGAGAGAAGAAAGCTTACAATGCAGTAAGAACATTGAATAAGGGAGTCCTTTTCCTTTTAACAGATATGAAATCTTTTGAGAATGATGGTTAAAATAGTAATACTAATTTTCTTTTCTCAAATATGAGGAATGTAATTGTTTCTGAGGTTTCTGGGGTGTATAATAAGAACTTCTTTTTGCACCCCTACAGAAGACGAACAGCAAAGAATCCCAGTGGCAGTCAAAGTAATGAATACTTAGCTGGGCTGCCCAATTCTGGACAAAGAGTATATTAAAACCCCAGACATTTACTAATGTAATGAAACTGAATATTCTGAGCATTAAACAGAGTAAAAAGACCTCAGGAAGTTTCTGAAAAAGAAAGGAGTCATGGTAAGTCCTTCATCAAGAATATAAAGACAGGGGTTTTTCCTGCCCTGAGTTGTCTTTTATAGCCATCTAGAAAAGAGCATCAGAGAACTAAAGTTTATTTTATACACATTTGCCCTGATTCTCAACTGGTCAGTGAGGAGTGTTGCTAGCCCAAGTCTTGCCTACATAAACTTCATTGACTGCTTCAGCAGTGATACTTATGGGGATGGTATGTCTTTCCCTTCCCCCACAATCTTCTTAAACAAAGAAAACATATTCTTTGCTACCCCTGACAGTGGTGGGTTTTTTCTCCTTCTCTTCCGAGTATAAGCACCCCAGTACAGCTAAATTAACCCATGAGTTACGTGTAGGGCTTTGGTGTGTGACTAAGAGCCACGTGTACACTCAGAGAAAGTGCAAAACTGAAACTGTTTTGGAGAAAGTAAATCAAATTATGCCTGTACATTTGAGATCTCTGAGGCTGAGGGTAGCAAGGGCATAGCCTGAAGTCCAAATTCCCAATGAGGCACAAACACAGATCATAATATTCATAAATGCAGAGTCTAATTTGACAGAAAATAAAATACAGGAACATGTATGTTCAAGCATACATATTTTGTTATAGGGTTCCTTAAAGCTGGTTGTTGGTAAAACAGGATTTCTACTATGAACATAGAACCCTACCTTTGGTCAGTCCTTTGCTACTTCAGCAACTCTCCATTTCATCAAGTGGAGGCTGTATCCTCAGGAATTACTCTGACTATGGATAGATATCTCTGATGGTGTTAGGAAAAAAGAAAGTGTGACAGAGTGTGCATGCACGTGCAAGAGACCATTTCACTTTTCTTGTATAAGTAAAATGAGGAGAACTGTGGCTGTCCTTACGTTTTGTGGTGAGTGGAGGCAAGGTCCCTGGTGCTGGGTTTGAATCTGCTTGCTTGCTTTCCTTCCTTCTTTTCTTCTACTTCTCTCACTTTGCTGTTGCTATCTGCACACCCCATACTTACATTAAAAGCTTACATGTGTTCTTATGGAGCCTTGCAAGATTGACATGTGTTAATAGAAAGGGGCTCCTAAACTGGACAGGCTGGAGAGGTGGGCCTGTGTGAACATCATGAGGTTCAACAAGGCCAAGTGCAAGGTCATGCACCTGCATCAGGGTAACCCCCAGTATCAATACAGGCTGGGAGAAGAAGGATCAAGAGCAGCCCTGCTGAAAGACACTTGGGGGTGCTGGTGGATGAAAAGCTGGATATGAGTTGGCAATGTGCGCTGGCAGCCCAGAAGGCCAACTGTCTCCTGGGCTGCATCAGGAGAAGCATGGCCAGCAGTTGGAGGGAGGGGATTCTGCCCCTCTACTCTGCTCTGGTGAGACCTCACCTGGAGTACCATGTCCAGCTCTGCAGCCCTCAGCACAAGAAGGACATGGACCTGTTGGAGCGGGTCCAGAGGAGGGCTACTGAAACGATCCAAAGGCTCGAGCACTTCTCCTATGAGGACAGGCTGAGAGAGTTGGGGTTGTTCAGCCCGGAGAAGAGAAGGCTGCAGGGAGACCTGTTTGTGGCCTTTCAATACCTAAAGGGGGCCTATAGGAAAGAGGAGGAAAATCTTTTTAGTAGGGCCAGCTGTGACAGGACAAGGGGTAATGGTTTTAAACTAAACCAGGGTAGGTTTAGACTGGATATAAGGAGGAAATTCTTTACAATGAGGGTGGTAAAACACTGGAAAAGGTTTCCCAGAGAGGTAGTGGAGGCCCCATCCCTGGAAACATTCAAGGCCAGGTTGGATGGGGCTCTGAGCAACCTCATCTAGTTAGCAGTGTCCCTGCTCATTGCAGAGGGCTTGGACTAGATGACCTCTAGGGGTCCCTTCCAACCCCAAGTATTCTGTGATTCTATGATCCTATAACCCAGAAGCTGTGTTTGCAGCTGTACTAGCAGAGAATGAAAGATTGCTGTTAGTCTTGGGCTGAGTCAGGGGAGCAGTAGATGGATTCTTCTGCTGGGAACAAGAAAGAGGTTCCAGAGAGCCATTACCTTGGAAATCCCACCCGGAGCAGGATTATCCAGTACTGGGAGTCGTCCACAGGAGGAGGTCACATTATCATGCCTGGAAGGAGAATCACATGATCACGCATTGCCACCCCACGGTCATCAAAGTGTTATGATCCCTCAGCTGGCACAGGAGTATCCGATTGACATGGAAGCATTTGAGATTGACTGCTGGTCAAGCCCATCTGATCTTTATTTCTAGCAGCTCCTGCCCAACTCACCCTTAGGCATGGCTGGGCCAGCCTTTTCATTTAGGCCTTGTACTTTGGATCTGCTTGAGCCAGCATGGCTGTGAGTCAGTGTATTGCATGGGCACAGGCAGGGAGCTCTGCATGTAAGCATGGGGACTCAATAAGTTCTCATCAAGGCAAGCTGACATCCTTTACAAGGCTTTAGTTATCCCTGCATCTTTTTGGTTGCAAGTTCAGGCACAGATGCGTGAAGAGAAGTTCCTGTTTACACTGATTCAAGTCCTGTTAAAAACAATCACAGGAAGAAAAGAAAATTTTTTAAGAAAACTGGCTTCTTTCTACTCTGGATTATTCTCACACAGAGTACAGCAGGGGACTGAGTGAAGATGGTAGATCTAAGAGGGAAAAAGCATGGCTGGTGAAAGTTTAAGAAGTCATTCTTTGATTTTTCATTAAATGCAGAAAACAATGCTAATTGTGGTCTGCTTCTGTCTTTTTAGCAGGCAGTTTGTGGTACGCCTACTCTGTAATCTTTGTTTCACCCATCACTTTTGTGTCCCAACAAAAATAATGACTGCTACATGGGCAGTACTTTTGTACAGTGAAACCCATGCTTGCAAATTAATGTTGCTTTGAGTTCAGCAGTTCCACTCTTGATGGATCTTTCTTATTATTTTTTCAGTTTTGAGCACTTTTCAGTGGTAAACACTAGAGTCAAAATTTACTAGGGAAGTCATCAGTGATTCTCAAGGAAGCTCAGACTCTGTCCTGGGTAACAGTAAGCAGGGCAAACCAAATACATTTAAAACTCTAGTCTCTGTTCATTTGCTTTAGGGTGGATCTGATCTAGTGGCTCTGCAAGCAGCTGAAAAAAGTTAGATTTTATATCATTAATATTTTATGCTACAAATATCTATCATCTATGCTAGTGTGGTACCTTACCTTTTTTCCCCCTTTCACAAATGGAATCTGGCTGTCTGAATACAATGGGTATTGGTAAAACAGTTTGTCTGCTCTGAAGAAAATTACAGCAGGATCAGCCAACCTTGTGTGGATAAAACTGAATGTTGACATGAAATTTAATGATATGCAAAAGAAGCATTCATATGAAAATATTAATTAAGATGTATTGACTGATAAACAGATCTCTTTAAAGATTGTTTTCCCACAGCACTTATTGTTAACCTGTAGTTTTTGTTGAAGAAACAGCTAGCTGCAGATATCAGGTTTTCACAAAGAGAAGAACATTATACAAATACTGTGCTGTTCTGTTTCATCACTGGTCAAGATTTTTGCAAGTGTAGTCTCTGGTTTGGATTTGTGCAAACACTGAATTGGAAAGGGAGTTCAGTGTGACTATGCAACTACCGGAACAGAACAGCTCCCTCCTATGCAGATGGACTTGGAAGACTGAGGCTGGGTCAGTGCTTTTATGTCTCAATGCACCTTTCCCTTACCGAAAAATGAGACAGAAACTTTTCCTCATCTTGCATACAGCAGGTATATCGTAAGATACCAAATGCTCTTGATATAAATTTGGATTTGCAATTTTTTTGGCACTTGATATATTTTGTGAGATTAGTATTGTCTCTGCCTAATTTAAGCAGAGGCTGGTTTGCTGTATGTACATAGAATAATGTTAGCCTTAATGTACCCAGGGCTGTACTAGTGATGGCTCTCTTGTCAAGACAAAGGATAACCACATTATAAAGCATACATGCTTTTTAATCTTTTCCTGCAATCTCATTCACATCCAGTGGTGAATATGCTTTTAAGCAGTAATGAAAGAAGAGAGGGTATTTCCAGCAGATAGACTGCAATGTTCAAGCCATTATACCAAATCACGCCTAGAATACGGTATCCAATTCAGACTATTTGCATTAAAAAAGACCTGTTAAAATCAGAAAAGGCAGAGAAAAAGATTATTAAACTAATCAGAGGTCTGAGGGGAAAATTGCTTAAAGTTGAAGAAACAATTATGTAATAAATAGCATGAGACCATTGAAAATTGGGTCCCCCCAAAATCCCTTCTGATTCAATCCTGATAACTTCTGATCCTTTAATTCTTACTTTCATGTTCCAGCCTACTTTCCTATATAGACAAAGATGATATGAATAGATTGGTCTGCCAGTTCCCTGAAAACTTACAAACTGTTGTTATGTAGATTTCAATTCGCCAAGGCATGAAAAGCTATCAGAGAAAGAGCTCCAACAGACCTTGAGAAAACGGGTGGCTATGTGGAGAAGAAAAATTCATATGTGTTATCTACAGCAAAAGCTGCAGGACAAGGTTAGTACACTGATCATCCACTGTACAGCTTGAAAACAGCATTGACAAATTCTTCATGCTTCACAGCTAGCAGTTAAAGGATATCACTTAGCAGTGGAAAGCAGCAGAGCAAGAGTGGGACTTGAACACACTGGTATATCTGCTTGGATGTCAGGGAATATGGCATGGAGCTTGAGGGGAATGGAAGGTACATTCCCATGCAAACTCATGGGAAAAGAGGACACATGCATTTTGCTGCTCTAAAAAAAAAATCTCTTTGTTGAAGGTGCTGGGGAGGACAACTGTATATCCACCAATCTTTCAAACTCCTAGTTTCCAAATGTGGTGGAGAAACTACCTTTCAATTACAATTTGCCATTAAGATTTCTTTTCTTTCTTTTTTTTCCCCACAACCCCCCTCCCCCCCCCAGCTTTACACAGTTCTGCCAGGGAATCATCCCATAAATCTTTTATACTCTACCTGACAACTTTATTTTAAGACACTCTAGGAATGTAGTAAAATTCTGAACTGAATTTAAGATTCTACTACTGCATTACTGCCTCTCTGCACACAGCTGGCTTGTACAGGAAGATTAAAATGCTACTTAGTCCATATTCCAAAGAAGCCTTATTTTCAGCCCATGACAGAGGAAGGAAACGTTTTGTCAGTGAGTTCAGAAATGAAGCATTATTTAAATATGTATATCCTTTTGCAACAAATGCTGTGTAAATGGCAGGCACTACAATGTATGAAGACCCACAGAAGACCTACAAGTTTTTACAAATTGTACAATATGGTTTTTGGGCAAGTAAAAGCTAACTCCAGCCTGTTACAGTGAAATTCTATCTATCTCCAGAAGTAAAGTTGACGAAAATGTCAGGAGATACAACAAAATCTGGTACCAGATGCCCATTTAAGCACCCTTTTCCTGATTCTTCTACGGTAACCCAAGTGAATGAATTAGGAGAGAGAAGCATCATATGGGGCATACAGTACATGAGATTTGCCACAATAGTTCAAATATGTTTTAGAATTTTTTAATCTTTGTATGCTCTGATCTTTAATAACTTCTCGGACGTAGTAAATGAAAAATAACTCTTCTAATATCATTTTGCAGTTTGCTACAATTAAGTAGCTTAAAATGTTCTCTTGTGTTACAAGGAGAGGGGAACAGCAGCTCAAGATTAAACCATCTTCCTATTCATTATTTTCCATACTTGGCTTTCCTCAAGTGCCCTCGTTCCAGTCTTTTCCTAGAGTAAACTCCCATTTCTCCTCCTAGTAGAGCTTTTCCAGGCTTTGGGAACTGGTGATGAGATCCAAATGCAAGTAAGGGAAAGTGTTAAGGCTGCAAATGGCCTCTGCAGAATGGGCTAACATGAGCCTTTTATTCTCTGCTTTGTTTAGGTAATGAGACGGCACTGAAGGTAAGATTCTGCTCAGTTTTTCCAAAATGAGAGAAGAAACAGAGAGATTGTTTGTGAGAGAGAGAAGCTCTTATCAGCCCCTGTGGTAATCTCAACGGATTTTGCCAGCTTGGACCTCTGGCTATGTAGAACTAGTATGCCGTATATATTAAAATATTCATACACTGGGCTATAACCACCTTTCAGGACTGATGTGAGATTGACTCAGAAACATACAGCTCTTGGGGTTTGGTTCATGTTTCCTTAATGCTTGCTGTTGGCAACACTGCTCCCATTGATAAATTCTCAAAACAAACTTGTGAGCAAAGATTTCTTTTTCCTCTATGAGTGATATATTTTTACCTACAAACCTTGGTAATTTTACTTAACAGGTAAGTTTTATTCATCCCCTCTAGTGCTAATTCTCTGTGAAGGAAAGGGAATGCATAATTTAGTCTGGTATATTTGTCTTGCTAAAATTCATTTAGTATAAAATGCATGTCAAACAATGTGTCTTCTTGGATACCAATAGCACTACATTTACTAATACAAATGTTACCTGTTATGCACAAAGGTAATAATAAATGACTATGCAATTTATACTTAAAAATACACAAAAATCTGTTGATCACTTGAAAAAAAAACCAAATCTCTATCTCTGAAGCATAATCCAGATTAATTTTTTACTTCAAGTTTAGGAGTCCGTGACATGAACGTTAACACTAAGGTGTTAGGAAGGGTAAGAGAGGAGCTGAATATTTATGGAAGCAGCAGGAAATATTTATACTGTAAAAATAGAGATGGGGAATGACTTTCAGAAGGAATATAAAACCAAAGTTTAAAGGTGTAATTGTGTTGTTATGGTATGTATCTTCAATTCTCCTACATATGAGCACACCAGGGCTTTCTGCATCACTCTCTGAGGTAAGCCCTTGTGGGAGTCCCACTGAACCTACCCTATTACAGCAATTGGCTATGATGTGCAGCTGGAGTTTCAGATTCGCACCTGAGCACCCATCTAGCAAAAGAAACTACCTTAGCAATGCTAGCTACTGCACAGCAAGACTCTTCTTTTGCATGTTTTCAGATTGCCAGGTAAGGACATGTTTCCGCAAACACGAAAGGACCCATAAGTTACACTCTGTTGTGAGTTATATGGAGAATGAAATGAGGTGACGTAATAATCCTACCAGGTAAGCATTGTTTCCATGATCTCTCTCTGATCCCACAACTGAGTCCTTTGAACATAGTCATGTTAGTTTGTTTATATTTGCAATTATGAGTTAAAACAGGCACAATACAAAAGAAAACTACAGTTGGTCTCCTGTCTAATATAAATCACTGAGAGTAAATTATGTGCAAAAATCCCACTGGGACCTATAAACAGCAGATTAAAATGTACCATGTTACTTTTAAACCCTAGTACTATGAGACATCAAGTACACTGATGGAGCCCATGCGCACATCTGAATGGTTTAGTTTTATTTTGCAGCAATGCCACTTATTTTTCTGTGTCATGGAAAAACTGAGTTCTGTAGCAAATGGTATACTCACACAGAATTTGCAACATCAGTACAAAACTCCCAGAGAGTCATTTGGAAAATATCCATTAAGAACCTTCTCTCTTGCATTTCTGTTCCTGCGTAAATATTGTTTTTCTGTTTAATTCCATTATGGATATTTTCCAAATTCAAAAGTCTGTCTGTGGGACTTGTATATAATCATCCTAATCTGAACAGCAGTCTGCATCATTTTTGCTGCTTAGAGACAGCAAAGATGGAAAGGCTAAGTATAAAAAGAAAAAACAAAAGGGCAGTAAAGGCTTGGCAATAGCAAACTGGGGCCTTGAACTAAAGAGGAGTCTTGCCTTGTTCTAGTCCCCAGGGCAAAATGTCACAGCCAGCAATTTTTTCCTTTGGGAATCAATAATCTCATACCTTATTTCCCATCCTTCATTAGTCCTCTTCTGACTAGTTGGCATCAAAATCATGCACTGGCAAGAGATGTGAAGTGCGAGATCCAAGTTCTTCAAACATAACCCCATGGCCTCTTTCCCCATGGCCAGTGTTGACACTGGTTTTGGTGGAGGTGCAGCATCAATAGCAACAACTTCTCCAATACAGCACCAGAGTACTTCTCTGACTCACCTTTTACAGGTCAATGCACACAGGGACTTCCCTTCACCAAAAAGACTTTTAAAAGATTTTCCCAAAACAGCCCTCACTGGGTTTTCTGTCCCTGTGCTGCAGGGGAGATATGCAGTCTCACACTGACCCCTGGGATGCTGCACATACACTTCTACACCTCTTGACAATACCTACAGAAAATTATGTCTCTCCCACGATCCAAGACATAAGACACCTGATCAGCGAGGGTGTAACAGAAGCTGCTAAGGGGTCATTCACATCTGATTTTCAGAAGTTTTTTCACAAAGTGCTGTATGGGCTGTAAGAAAAGAAAATGCAATCATCTTCATGGCAAAACCACAACACACCAGGAAACTGTTCACTCTGTGGCAAATAATGCTAACTGTTTTTCTGGTGATTTTTGACATTCATTCTTAGATTAAACGCAGAAAAGCTTAAGGAAGTTTAGCTGATGTTAAGCTTTCCTCACTCTCACTCTATGTGGAATTGCATAATCTGTTGCACTACACATGTAGCATGAGGCCAGGTTTCTGCTTTGCAGAGTTCAGCCCAATCCCTTACTTCCATCAGTCCAACCTGAGCAGTAAAGGATAGGCAGCTGTCCACCACCTGAAATACAACTATTATGCATTACAGCTTCATTTACATTTAATTTTAGTTTTATCAGCAAGCCTGAGTCCTCTTTACAGTAGCACCCATGTCTGTATTAGTGCCTTTGCTGAAAATAAATTTTTCAGTTGGGTCAGACAAACAATAGTTCATTTACACCTCTGTGTTTGCTCATCATGATTTGTTGGTGCAAATGCTACACAAATGTATATAGCACTCATTTGAAAACTTAGATCTGAACTCATGGACTGTTTGTATTTTCATGGTGTAGATTGGACTGGCAACCTTTCAACTGCAGAGTAAACTATTGGAGCATTTGTCATCATTGCATGGCTTCTGCCCAGACTTTTTTTGTCATTAGGACGTTGGTACACATGTTATTGGCTGTTGTCTGAAATTAGAGGATCAGTGTACTCAGTCACCATTGCTCACTTGTGCTTGCTGTGATGCCTGTGAACATCCACCTTTCCTTACAGCCACTGAGGCACGGTGAGAAATGGAGGAACACACAGGTAAATCAAATAACCCAAGACGATACATAGCATCTGGAAAAAATTGTCCTTACAGCTTTGTAAGATACCATATTCCTGTAAAAGGTGGCAGATAAGGTTCTTTATCTGTTCGGTCACAACTGACTGACTGTATACCTGTGGGCCAAGGAGGAAGGCTGCCTGTTTCTTACCTGGCTGCAGCGTGCTGGGAGGGATGAAATCTTTGGCAAAGGGGAATATTATGCATTCTCCGAGTACAGCTGCATAGGTCTGGGAGAAGATCAGTGAGAGCCACTCCCCACCGGACCTCTTCTTGGCATGAGTTCAGCCACAGTTGCACACACATTTTCTTCCTCAGTAAATCAGATGAGAGCCTATTATCCTTTATCAAGTCCATCAAACAATGTAAGACTACAAAAAAACCTGTGATTTAAGAGTCCTTTTCCTTCTTGTAGCACTGGACTTCACTTACACTTTAGCCTAGCATTTCCTAATCCATCTGGTTCCGAGTCAGTTCATAGGGATCTAATACAGACATGTCACAGACCCTTGAAAAGCTTCAGATTGTGTTCTCTGTGCACAAGCTTTGCCAGTGCAGCCATCTGGGTGCATAGGAAGCTGTGGAGTGTTATGCTACAGCTTTCTTTTTTCTCTGTGCTATTCACAGAGGCTC
The DNA here is from genome assembly GCF_000687185.1 of Egretta garzetta. Lineage (NCBI taxonomy): Eukaryota > Metazoa > Chordata > Aves > Pelecaniformes > Ardeidae > Egretta > Egretta garzetta. The sequence goes on along the minus strand of NW_009259102.1, from coordinate 3,095,955 downwards.
TTCTCTTTTACTGCTCAGTCTTGCCTTGCCTGGAAGGGAAACCCTAGTTTTGGATGATTATCCAAGTCATTATATCCTCATTATCACTATTTTAATAAATACACCTTTCACAACAGAACTATAAACCTAGTTGTGTGGCTGGATTCCAACAGACGTAGTTTCTCAACAGCTTCAAATGATTGCCACATTTTTCTGAGCATTTTGGCCCACCCTGAACTTCAGCATTTTGACAGCTATCAAGTCCCTCCCCCAACCCAAAACAGCTGCAGATTACATGATGCTATTCCATTGCTGACTAATGAAAAAGAGCATCAAGACGAAAAATGGTATTCAAACTTCTGGTATTCATGTCATCACTGATGCTGCTGTAAAATGTTGTTATCAGCTATATAGATTTGCTTTCACAGAAGCAGATGCTTTGGTTTCTTTCCTCCTTGCATGAGTATGGAGGGCTCTTTATTCTCTTTCTGGTGTGATCAAGGGCTCTGAATGGGTCTACATAGAGCTGTTATAAGGCACTGAGAGAGTTATTAGGCTGATAGCCTAGACTGGCTGGCAAACACAGAACAAAACCCCATCCCTCTGTACGGTAGTCAGCTGCCAGTCTTCAAGGGGCTTTCATGGTGTTCTTTCAACTACGTGGAAATTATCTGTTCTGCAAAACGGACTGTTCTCCTGAAGGATTAGGCAGCTTATCATTACCACATAATTTCCTCAAAGAAGAGCTGGCTCGCTGTTCCTTTTCATGCCATTAATGAGTTACTTGAGCCAAAAAGCACAGCTTGTAACTATGATTACATTAAAATAGCTTTGTGAAGATTCCTCTGATCTTCTCTAATAACAAAATAGACAGTCTTTGACCTGGAAGGATGTCTTCAACAGTTGTCTAGTAAGTCTGCCTAACCCAACATGAATTTGCGACAGCCGCACTTCAGACAGATTCCTGTGGCACGCTGTTGTTAGGCCTGAGGTGTGCGATCACATCTTCCTGATGCCCCCAAAAAGTACACCTAGATACCAACTTGTGCTGAAGGGTGAACTGTGCCTATTGCTCATTTCTCAGCCTGTTACCACTTACCTTTCTCTTTTTAGAGTTTAACTTGGAAAAACAAAGATCCACTGGAGGCATATGAGGGTTATCTCAGGTGAATACTATCAAAATAATATAGCAGAACTTGTTAACACTTGTGAATTAATTATGGTTGATTTATACTGTTTTTCCAGGAACACATTTATGTAGCCACATTTAGTTGCTATGAAGACTCGGACAAAGTTATAGGTTTGTAAGTTTGAGTTCTCCTAAACCCCAGCTTTTTTAAATCTCCATATTTATTAATATTGTGTCATCCATCACCATAAAAACTATATAGATAATTTATATAGCTTTCCTTGGAGGTTATCTTTGTATGCCTCAGTTTTAACAACTTATCTATTCTTTATGAAAGTCTAGTTACATGCTAACATGTATTATGGAAGAAAAACCTAGAAGGTTGTCTTAGACAATCAATTTCACATGAATCGTTCAGTGAAGACTGAAGTATGGAAGAATGAACAGGAGAACCTTAAATTATTTTAAAAGCAAACCACAACAGCATTTTAACCACAGAATTACAGAGGCAAGGCTTTTGACAACTTGAGACCTCACTTGAAACAGCTGACTTCTATATATTTGATGAAATTTATTCCTGATAGGAGTCTAAGTTTCAGGCACTGATAGCCTAAACTGTGAAGAATCACTAAACCCTTGTGAATGTCTTAACATCCTAGAAGAAAAAACTTTGATGTTACGTTCATCACTCCATCTGATCCACAACCATAATCCATTCCTACAACCTTGGTCCAGTAGTCACATCTCTGACTGGCAGATTATTTTATGCCTTCATCATCTATTTAACCAGAGATGGAGTGCATAATAATTCTGTTCTTTCCTTCTCCATCAAAGCACAAGAATCCAAAGCAAAAACAGGTGCAGTTTTGCTGGCATCAGGCTGCACTGAGCTATTTTTTTTCTAAGCTTCTGATTTTCAAAGGACAGATCATGAAAAATTAGTACAAATGAATGACTATTCCATTGCATGCATGAGAAAATCCTTCCATATTTAGGTACCCTTCAACTGCTGAAGGATTAAAATAGAGTGGCAATGAGAAGTGGTCATGGAGATCAGTTGAATCAAAGCTACATGAACAAGCATTTGGGAAATGAAGTGCAGCCAAAGTAAGAACAACAGAGATCCTTTGCTGCTTAAAACATGAACAAAACTCTTAAAGTACTTCCTGTCTAAGTAATACAGACTGATTTATCTATTACTACTGAAAAGTTCTTTCTAAGCCATGTTGCTGTTTGTATCTCAAAAATATTCACGGGGCAGTGAGATAGTGCTAGCACTATTTTTGCCTTCTTTCTGAATGCACTCCCATGAAAACAATTTCATTTTCATCCCAGAAACTTATCTGCCCCTGCCATTTGATGCTCTTCCTAAAGCCAGAATCTCTATAACATGACAGGTTCTTTGAGTGGATGAGTATAGATCAGATTGCAGGAGTTGAGGGATGAAAGGTCTTCACAGCAACAACCTCAGGCTTGTACAGCTGTGCTGTACCTAGAAATGGTTTCACATGTTTAGCCACCAAAGGCTGATCTTGAGCCTGAAAATAAAAAGGAGTGGTAGAGGTGATGATCTCTGTTAGACTCATCCATATTCTGTGTTTAATCATCCAGACAAGATGAAACTACTTTGACCTTCTTTATATTTAATAGTCCTCCACATTTCTCTCTTTCCCCTTCTCTGTCCCCCAACACCAGGCAGTAGGAGAAGCCTAACTCCTCTGAACAAGATTTAGGCAGGATCAAGCCCCCCTCTGGATGAGGAAAGAGTCTCACCCTGGCAATTTGGTTCAGCTGCATAGAAATCAACATATTAACCCCAAGCTTTGGCATTTGGACAAAATCTGACATTCCTGCCTTTGGCACAGAGCTGCTTGTGGAGTTTCTAAATTCTTTGATATTATATTTATGTAAGCTTTAGAGAGAAAAAAGAAGAGGGCCAATCACATTCCAAATAGTTCAGCAAAACTTCTATTGCTGCATTCACTAAGCTTTCCAAGGTTCAAAGACCGCCTCTCACGACCACCCCTCCATAGACAAAAAGCAGCCACAACATACTTATACGCTGATGCGAGGCTTGTAGTCTTGCTGCAGGTGCATAAGGACAGACTGTCTGAGAGACTTACCAGCAATGGCCTATTAAATGTCATTTTGTATTCAAAAAAGCAACACAGAAAAAAAGCACTTGCTTGGTGAGTATTGGCAATGTCACAAAAGTACTTCTTCAGTATTGCCAGCTAAAATGATTTCTACAGGACTCATGATGTTCAGATGTTTACAATTCCCCTTATTTTTACAACTCTTTTCTGCACTCAACATTGCAGGAGAAGTTCTACTTTTATGATTTTCAAATTTTTTGTTGTCCTGGCTCAGAAGTAAAATTTTAAAACATACATAGAGTTCTATCTTGCAGGATCAAAACCCTCTCTAATCAAAAACAAGGAGTCCCAGTTGAAGTTTCAGAAGAATTTCAGACCCATTTTTCAATAATTTACATGTTGATTCTTGATTTTGAACACATCAAGTTTCTATTTTTACACAGGTGATAGAGCTATCTAACCATTTCCAACAGTAAGTTAATAGCAACATTTTTGTATAATCCATTGCTAAACTTCTATCCAGAAAGTATCACCACAATGTTGGAAGGCTGTGAAATTCAGCTCTGCTCCAGGGAACTGATGGGAGGCCATTCACTATCCACTGAAGCTTCTTGAATTATACAAGAACTAGGCCTCTTTTGTAACCATCTCAGCAGTCCTTCCTACTCTGACAGTATTTTTTTAGGTTGAGTTTTCTGCACTTGAATATCCCCTGCTAACATCATTGAACTTCATAAAAATCTTCACTATTGTTTCAGAGGATCGGAACTAAAATTATGTAAAGAACATTTGAAAACAGCCTCTTACTTCTTTTTCAAAGCCAGAGTTTTTACAGGACTTCAGTGAAATGGAAGTGGCTTGCATACATTTGCACGTTATTGATTTAAATGGGTGCCATTGCATGAATTACATTCTTTACACTATGATGTTGTGCATCTTTGATATACATTCATTTTTTGTGGCGCTCCTGTGCATTCTGGATAGTCATTTACACCTGTACAAAAAAGATGTAAAGCAAACAATCGGGTAAGATATTTTGGATGGGTAAAGTGGCTCCACAAAAGCCACTCAGCAAAAGTGGGACTTACTATGTTGCATCAGCACCAAAGGCTGATATCAGATAAACCGAGTAACAGAAAGTTCTGGCCATCCTGGCTGGAGTGAAAAGCAGATTGCTAATTTTCTTGTCAGCAGTTCACAAATCAAGCTGTAAGCAAGGGAAATAACGAAGCATGATTCTTGTCATGTTACTGCAAATTGTTCTATTCTCTCTACTCATCAAGTTTGACTGAAATTGGACAGTAGATTAAAAGCCTTTGGGCCAGGGAGGGGAGGGTACTTAGTGGTAAGCAAACACAGTGAAAATATATAAGTAATTGTCTACTTAGGAACTTCGGCTAAGAGCATCTTGGTAGGACAGCATGGGCTGTGCAAGCACAAAAAAACTTTTTTAACTCAGGGCCTTACTGAGAACTTCTTGATTTACTACTTTGCTTAGTATTAAAATCTCTCACTGTTCACCAAACCACAAAACTGAATATCACCCAATCTCTTCATACACAAGTGCTTCTAAAAGCAGATCTGTCCTAGTACAAGCTTGATTTTTTCCACAAATGTCTTCTATTCCCTGCCACATGTTACATTTTCTGTAAGAAAATGTTTCAATTTTTTTTTTAGTAACATTGCAGATCTGCTTGCTTTTGCTTTTTTGTGAATAAAATGTTAAAAAGTAGGTTCTTTCTATATTGGCATTACTTTTACAATAATTTGCTGACACATTTTTGTAGAGCAGGGCTTAAAAGGAACCAGGACTTGCTAAAGTGTACAAAAATACGAAACACTAAAATTCTCTTGTGAAATTTTATATTCAGCCATCACAACTTTCCTTTGAATCTCTCAGATATCAAGACATTATATGTTATGCTTATTAGAGGAAGGAGTAACAGAAAGAGGAGTGGAATGATGCTTTCAAAAATGTAATTGGTCTAAATATGTACGTTTATCCTACTGTTAGCCAACAGAAGTATAAAAAGAGCAGTAAAAGAAGTACCTAGATGTAATTGTTAGAATTGCATTCCATTATAGAAATAAGAAGAAAATAGACCTGTTTGAATAGCCTTATAATGGTTTTTGTGGTCCTGTAAAAAATGAAGTTGTTACTGTCACATAAGAAGTAAGAATACTAAAATACTTTGAGAGATTAAACTGGCAGAATTAGAGAAATTAATTAATATACTTACAAAATACATTGCATGCCCCAGAAGAAAATGTCTTCTAGCTATCTCTGCAAATTGCTATCCCATGGAGATTTTCTCCAAACACAGCACCTGTTTCTGTCCAGAAAAAACTAGAATCACAGACCTGTTAACATCTTTCTTATCTTGGTTTAACAGATACTGTGCGTACTTCCAGTCCCACTTCTGACTTTCAAAGAGGTGACTCTGCCTCTGCTCTGGGAGAGACATGTCCCAGCTTGTCCCTGAGCTCAGCAAAGATCTCCAGTTTCAGTTTTAGCAAGGTTTTACTGTACCACTCATGGAGAGGTTGCTTATGTGGCTCCTCAACTTTTTGCTTTCATCTAGTGCTCTTTCTGTGGTGTAAGAGCATGTTTTCAAAGCTACTGAGGTACCTCAAACTGAGTTGCAAGTAACTGTTCACTGAAGTGTTTTTTTCTTAGCTCAGCTGAAACACTCTCCTCAAAATCTTCGTTCACCAATTCTGCAAGGTGCTGCTTTTCCTCTGCATTAAAATGATGGATCATCACGTGAGCAATTGCCTGCTGATGTAGGAGCGAAACAGGAATGAAAACTCTGCTATAAATCATACTAATGAATACACACAAATATTACACATAGAGAAGACATGTTTTGATCAGGAAAACAATGCCTATTAAATGAGGCCATTTGCTTATGTTTACTTTGCAACAATGATGCCATATAAATCATTTTACCCTGCATTGCTCTTCTTCAGACAATCTTCTTCCTCTGTCCCCATCCTTCCTCCAAAGTGACATCAATTTTACAGTTGTATTTCAGCTCCTTTGATTGTGTCCAGGCAACTGAGTGGCCAGATGATGAACTGAGGGCCCACCCTGATAAAATTTTAAAATTACAGGCATCTGTAACACACCTACACATTTAGACATATCTACTCATTTATATGTATCTGCATTTTAACAGTATGGAAGAAATGGTCACTCAGTGCTGCTTTCTGAATTAAACTCAGCAACTATATGTGCAAAATGTAAGCACTCTGTACTATAAGCAAAAAAACACCCAAACAGCATTCGTAATTACTTAAATTGAAAAATTTGCTTGCTTGAGAAGTATACAGAAAACTGAAATCATGCAAAATCTAAGCTACTGTTCTAAATGTAATAGGTTTTGTTTTAATTTTAAATAATCTTGTGGAGTTTACATGGATTTTAATGTGAACTAAGATAACCAGCTTATCAGATAAGTGGCAAAGCTTATCAAGATGACACTCAAGTGACTGGGTGAGATAGTAATGGCTGGACACAAGAGTCAGTACTTTCCACTGGCAGGTTTGACTTCATGGCAAGCAAGGTACCTAAGTAAATTTATACCACATTCGTGAATTGAAACCTATCATTATATCTTCCATGAGTTTCATGCATTTATATTCATACTAAGTTTACCTCTTTCCTCCTCTTTTTAAAAATGGATGAGTTATTTTTCTATCCAGAAAGTGCAACTGCACAGATGGACATTTTTTCAAGACATTGAAATGCATTCATTTCTTTGCAGCTGTATCTCTACATGTGCTCAGAAATATGGGGGTTGCTGACTTTGGTACAGTACCGCAGCAGAAAAATGAACTTGAAATAAATTCATTAGCCCTTATATTACCCTCTTTCCTTCCAGCATATCTAATCAGACGTTCTGCCTTTTTCATTTGTTTGCCAGGTCAATGGATTTCAACCAGCATATCTCTGATGTGTTGAGGGAACAGATACGGGGATTCTCAAAATAGAGTTAAGGAAATCCACCCTGCTGCCAGTCTGCCTGTTCACTCTACAGGGATGCATATCCCCACTGGAAGGCTGATAAAGACTTTGAAAACTACTAATCTAGGTTAATAAAATTTCATCATTGCAAATAAAGTGGTACTGGTTTCCTTTAAGCATGAGAAATGCTCCACAAAATGAACCATCCCGTTCTCTTAGTTTCTCTTTGACGGGTGCATCTCAGTGAGTTCATTACTGAAATCCTGATAACACCTGGAAAAGGCAAACATATTTAACTGGAGATTGTACTGTGCTGGTCTCACCAGCAAGAGGTTGCTGAACTTTGAACAGATTGGATTTTTGAGGAGATGCAATTAAGAAACCAATTACATGCAATGAATGATAGCACAGGATTAACAACTTAAAATGTAAAACGTGGCTTTTTATGACTGGCAAAGTTCCTATCCTCCTCATTTCAGAAAGATGGACTTGGCTTAGACATAATATGGATACAAGTATTCATTACAATTTTTGATGGATTTGAAAAGCATCAGCTGAAGGTCCTCCACTCTCACACAGCAATATTAATTGGATTCAACTGAAAGCTTCAGAATAGATAATATTAAACTATTTGACAAGTGTTCCTTCTAGGGGATTTAATATTGCATTTGTCTTAATTATTAATGTAAAAACCCTACAGAAGTAGAATACATCTTTTATTAAGACTAACTGTAAGGAATCTGGGAATTCTTCAGTAGTTTCTTATTAACTTCAGAAAGGAAATAATGAACTGAAAATAATTTTAAAGAAAAATCTACATTTCCTCTATCACCAGAACTGATCACGTCTTTTCGGCGTAATACAGACACAAGGAGGTTTGTGTCTGTAATAAAAAGACAGGGGTACATGGGTTGTAGATGAAAAGAAGCTGTACACAACCCAGTGCTAACTAGAAGTATAGGCATTATTGTCAATAATAGTTCAGTGTATTCCATAAACAATCAATTGTATTTTCTTGTTACATAATTGGGGAGAGAAAATAGTTTTAACACAATGGAAAGAACTATGCTCAGGAAATGCAAAATATTTTCCAGCAGCACTGCTCACTCCATTGTACCTCCTGTGTTTTTCAGATTTTTATCCTTTAGAGCATCAACACTACAGAACAGAAGAATGTTGCAGTTACTTTAACCCTTAAGCGTCCTCAGTGTTAAGACTCGCACCTCAGCTTCCTACCTTGCAGGTAGAAAATTAGATACTTAAGAAACCAGCCATTAGAAAGAATGGTTTAAGTGGGACAAAAGAAAAAGCCCATGCAGAGCAACCGTGAGATGAGAAGAGGCAGGACTCATCCCTCCCTAGTGAAACATTTTAATTTTTGGCAGCAACTAGTTCCTCAGAAGGGGCTTTGCAGATTCATATGCTGAAAACTTTTGTAAGTCAAAGACACAAAAAAATCATGGAATAGCTGAGGTTATCCTATTCACAGCATAACACAAGTTTAACTAGCTAAAAAGTGTTAAATACTATGTTTAGAAGAACTTTGAATTAAGAAAATAATATAGCAATTGTTGTATTTTGTTAAAAAATACTTGTTAGCAACTATTTGGGCTAGTGCCTATTTCAGTCTCTTAGCGAGAGGAGAGTATGCCTTCTGAAAGAGTGCCTAATGTAGTTTGCAATTCTGCAAAAAAACCTTCTGGTTAGTGCCTTTTTGGATTATTTAAATTATTTTCTTGGATAAGATTAATTTCATGCAAAATTGATTCTAGTGAATGACTGCCATGTGCCAATTTGTGTATCTGTTACCATAACAATGGGAGGGTTTGAGATGCTGAAGAAACCAAGAAAAAGGTAAAGCTAATACAAACCCATTGGATTTTGTAATCATGTACTTTCAGCTTTCCAGGGGAGAAACTGTTCATCTTGTGCTGTTGTAGCCTAAGGCCAAAATTCTCAAACCCACATGCATAAGGTTAAACTGTTAAATCTGTATTTATTCTCTTACACATAAGCAGTTTCATTTTTGCCCTCACCTTCCAGCTTTAGAGATCGTTTACTACTCTGTTTAGCTCAGATTTTTTCACAGTGGATTCACAATTTATAGTACTTACCATATCTTCATTAACGTAAGTGAGGCTATGCTAAATTTCAGTGCTCAGAACAGGCTATTGAGTATACATCTAAAGTTAAATTCAGACAATCAAAATCTATCTTAACCTTAAAAAAACCCTGGTAGTTTCCTTTTCAGGCTTTTTCTGTATTTGTTTTCAGTGGAATGCATCTTTGGGTCAAGTGCGGTTTCTCTTTCAGCAAATATATGTTAGTTCAAACAGACAGTTGGAAACTCCAGTCGTACGAAGCCAGTTACTTCATGACTACGTGAGTGGCAAGCACACCAGAAAAGAAGGATAAAGGTGCACCTTGATGTTACAGTTCTGTCACATATGCTATATTAGTACTGATAAAAGTAAAAAACATTTTCTTCCTTTGTCACCAAAAAAATAAAATCTGGAGTCAAGAGTCACAATGGTAAAATTTTCTGCAACCAAAGACATGAAGTGCAGACTTGTTTTCAGGTTTGGTACAAAGTGACAAAGAAATCTGACAGGTAAATTGAAATTATATTTTCATTAGTCCAGTGTGAGTTCTTTATAGATAAACACAGGTGAATATTTCCCCTCATCTTGTGTGCCTGTAGAAGTATTCCCCCTGATTATTCTTCTCTAATAATTTCTCCACTATAATTATCAGTTTTGGACACAGACCAATTTGTTCTTGATCAGTTTGAAAATCTGGAATTTGCATGTGAACTTAATCCATGTTATACAAAATGTAAAGAAATCAAACACAGTGTTGAAAGTCAAAGGGCATTACTCACTGGTACTGAATTACCATAGCTTTGTCATGCTAAACTCTTATCCTTTGGTATATACAATATGTGTTAGCTCCCTGAGCTGCTTTGTGGCTACAGACAGGTTGCACTTGGCGGTTTTCAAACACACAAGTCACAGCTCAGAAACGGACATTTTCTGACATAAATAGGTTTCAGGTAAAACCTCATTTAGCATCCTGACCTTCCTGCTTTCAAGCCACTTCAAGCAGCTTTGAAAGTCTTTGCAGACAGGCGCTACATATCAGCAATATGCAAGAGTGTTTGGCCTGTGCCTTGCTCCAAGAATAGCCGTGGTTATGGGATGAGTTACTCATTTCCTAAGGTCTCTGGGAGTGAAACTGTGTATTTATTTGGATGGTATCTTGATTGCTTCAGAGTCATAAGTGTACCTAAAACTGCCTATTTCTGCCACAGTCTATCTGTTTAGGACCCTAAGGACTTTATTAAGTACAGAAAAATCTATATGACCCCTTCTTCTAGCTCTGGCCTGCTGGGATTCACAGCGGATGCATAAATGTTCACTTCTCAAAGAGGGAAGCTGTTAGCAGCCTATGCTAAGCCACTGCTTCTCTCACTGAGGTTGTTTCCATATTTAGGAAAGTTCATGGAGTTGCCAGTAGCCCTGCTCCCTTCTGCTGTTATGACCCTCCTTGTTTTAACAGTTGAAATGAAAGAAAACAGCGAGAAAGCAACTCTGCTCTCTTGTCACAGGCATCTTTAGCAGAAGAGAGGGAAATCCATCATTGTAGTGCATGCACCAGAGATCCTGAGTCAAAGGCTCAGGTGGCAAAATTTACATTTCTTACCAAGCAGATTTTGCAGCTCTGTAGGGCTACATTGCCCCAGCTCACAAGAAAGGTGATGGTTTCCCAGGAGTGATCAATCTACGTTGCCACACAAATATACCTGAAGCAGCATTCATGCCTCGTCATACTAACTGGAGGTTTAGCTAACTCCTGTTTAAGCACTGCTCCTTCCCCCTGTTCCTGTAACATGTGAGCTGAGATATGATGAACTGAGGGAGACACCTGCAGCTACCGCTGAGTGACAGAGAGTGTCTGAACACTGAGAAACCAAGTACCTCAAGCAACAGGGCTCGTACAGTATCTTTGTCTTTGGGGATTAAAGGCTAATCCCTTCCTGAAGCTCAGGCTGAAATTGGAAGTGTCTGCTCATTTTTCCCTCTCTCTTCAGTTTATTTGGAAAATTATTATGGAGTTACAGCTAAGACCAGACATATTCTAGTGTGCAAACAAGTTAATGGGGAGCATACCCTTTGTAATTACATTTTCCTTATTTCCAAGTATTTTTAAAGCACAAGCACGTATTAGCTTCTAAGTAACAAAAGCTATGCATTTGCAATAAGAAATGAAATTGTGAATCTTTCATAATGGATGAAGGCAACATTATGTGTAAGCAACACAGATACTATTCATTTAAATCCACAGTAATTGTGATATTAAACCTGAATGGAATCCTTATCTGAAATCCTTAAGGAAAAAAGAAAAAAAGAAAAAAAAAAATAAACAAGTTTCAGAGCTTTATTAAAGGCAGGAGTCACTGTAAGGTTAGGCACACCACAAAGGATATTAAGTGTGATACCATTGAATACAACTGGAGAAATTAAAGTTGTTGAAAGCATAATGATTCACAGTTCAGGTAGGTTTATTTCTGGGCTGGAGGTGAGCACCTGTAAGAGCAGTGAAAGCATGGTGATGCAGGACAGCAGCCTAGTGGTGCTGGGTCACTGAAGGGTTCGCTAGTCAGCATCTGTCTAATGCCAAATACTGTGCCATTGCCACTACTGTCAGCTTTCTGGCCAGGTTAACTCTAACTCTAATATGACCTCATGCTTATGTCATCTTATTTCCAAGATCCAGCCTGCTTATGAGCATTTAGTCTAATGGCACAGCATACAGACACTTACCACACTGTTTGAAATACCATGCTTCAGCAGAAGCAAAGTACTTGATCATCTCCTTGCTTTCAGGCCATGGCAAACCTGAGATTAAAAAGTGCAAGCTGAGACCCAATGATCTGTATTGCAGAAGATCTTTATTTCTTGGCAGTTTAACAGGTGTAGTAAATGCCTGAATGCATGCTCAATGGATGCCTAGAACCCTACAACATCTTTGATATTATTGCACATTTTCCTGTGAATGCAGAAACATTTTCCATGTTCTATACTACTGTATTGCAGTACTGCATTTTGCAGTATTGTTGTATTATAAATGCCCAACTGGTGCTGGCATTTTTTTGAAGACTGAAAACGTTTACTGGGTGTGAAGTTCTGGTAATCAGCACGCTTGCTATGGGAAAAAGAGGCTGTAATTTTATAGTGATGGTCAATGGTTTTTAAATAGTAGAAACATATTGCATGAGGTCATAAAGCAGTTGAAGAACTTAAATAAATGGGACTTGTTTCCAGAGCAAAAAACTCTATATATAGTCCCACCTGAATAGATGGATTTAGGCCATTAACTTAAATATCACAAGGAGAGTAAGCTTCATAAACTGGTACAATAAAAATCCTTCAGCAAATAATGTTCCCCACTCATAAGTAAATGCATGTAGCATATAAAGGGAGGATCCTACCCTGTTGAACAGAAACTGGCAACAGAGCAGTTAATCTGGAGAGAGCTCTGTGGACCACAGTGACTTTTCTTTGGTTCCCATAAATCTGTAGAGCCATAACAGTGACAGATCTGTGAGGAGAATTGGGATATGCCTCTAGAGTTTTTCTAAGTAATGCAATATATTGTAACTCTTTTTCAAATAAATGGAGTTTTTCACTGGGGATGGCATTTTTCCCTCTCTTTTCTACCATGAGAGGTGGTAATAGCCTTTTATCATCTGCTGTAATAACAGTATCAGGAGAACTGAAACTCATCAATATTTGCCTATGTCTTTTCCTCCTGCATCACCCTTCAGCCTTCTCATATTTATACAGGTCTTCAGTTGGAGAATTGCTTTGTTTAGTTACAGAGTTACAAAATTTTTTTTGGAGTTGTTGTCTTAAGCAAGGCTTTTTCATACTCAGTTGAACTTTGAGAGAAGGAGATCAGAAAGCAGCTCTAGTAGCCCAGCT
>NW_009259102.1:3080494-3082784 GCF_000687185.1 Egretta garzetta | reverse complement strand
AATACAAACACCCTGGTTCTTTCAAAAGATACCAGTGCCAGGAAACAGTGTCTCCTTTTCTGTCTTTCCTAAGTGTCCCAATTTAAAAGGAACACATTGACAATTAAGTGCCAGTGCATGAAGGTGATTTATGAGATCTGTTTACCCTACAGCAAACCACATAAATGTACCCTGAGGACTAGAATACAGTTTGTTTGTATTTGGTGTGTATCCAGTAAACTGTCTGTCAGTGCCTATTCACAGTAAAATGCCTTGAATTATGCTAACAAATCTTGAAGATGTGTATTCTTAGCTAGAAGGGTGGTCATATCGTAATTTAAATGAAGGATGTGGCACTAGTCTCCCATGCTGGATGGTTTACAACCTAAATAGCCTTCAGATACATATATCCTTAATTTTAAGAAGTCAGTGGGATGCCTGTATGTATACATGTTTGTTGAAATTAGAACAAGAAATAGAGAAATATAATACTTCTTGGAGATCTGTTTTCCATGGATTGGGAAAAAAGTCACCTGCTGCTTTATTGCCTGCTAGTTTGGTGTTGGGCAACCATATGAAATTATCTGTCCCGCCTGGGACCTGGCCAGATATTTCTTGTGAAGGAAGCTGCAAAGACGTTTCAGGAAAAGGCAGACTCCTGCAGCAGATCCTGAATCAAGGGATGGGAGTGCAGCTCCTGTGACTCTTTGGAAGTAGCCCCCCAACAGCTGGTGAAGGACCTGTCTGGCCTGGGGCTACAGCTTGGTTTCATTACAGCAATGAAACAGTCCCAGAAGGGACTTGGATTTGTCAGAAAACCATCGGTGGAGAAAATGTGCCAGCCACCTTCTGTGCAAGCAGAGGCAGCTGAGTCCAAGCATGTTTTTAAAATATCACACATGCACAGAGAACCCATCTACCAACACCTCACCAAGGTGGATCAGCACTTCAGCAAAAGTTCCCTTACATCCATGGCCTTTGCTTCAGGACTTACGTGGGATTTGACCTGTCAAATGTCCTATTTCACATTTGGGACTCCCTGTTACTGTGCTATGACTGCACAAGCAAACCACGTACCACCAGCATAGTCCCTGGCTTCTCTATCTCCACGATTCTAGGATAAAGTTTTTCTGTCCTCCCTAATCCAACTATTGGGGTTGCAGGATCAGGAGGAGGCCAAAGCATGAGGCATATGGGCCTGATGGTTTTTGGGAAACTGTGTGAAGTCCCGTAATGCTGACCATTAACAAGATGAATGGAGATATGGAGGAGAGGTAAACTGCTTCTCTGTCCCATAGCCAACCAAAAGCAGATTGGTTAAAGTCTTTGCCAGTAGTGCTTTCTATCATGAAGCTTCCTTTTAGTGCATGAAACACACACTCAGGGCTCGATAAAAGCTGTCCATGTATTCTGTTAATCCAATAGCTGTGTAGGATCATTAAGCCAAGGCACTCCAAAGCTTTATGAACTTTCAATTTTGAAAGAGTTACTGAACATACTCTTAGTTCATGAATCTTTTAAAACATTAGTATATCAGTCATTTTTCTATAAAATGAGGACACATGAGTTATATTTCTTTCTTTCTATGGCTTTAATAAAAATGGACCAAAAATGCTTTCAATAATAACTGAGAGGAGACAGTGAAGAATAGTGACCTCTTGGTCTCAGGGCATGGTCCTGTAGGTCAGGTTACAGTGAATTTTCATGGCTGTGTCAGCCTCATAAACCCTATAAAAATAGAGGTTTATAAAAGAAATGCTGACACCACCTTAACTCTAATGGCTATAATTTTCTTTGCTAGTTAATCTCCTGGTACAGTAACCTGTGCTGCCCTGGGAAATTTTAAATCTCTTGGAGAAAGGGGACTGAAGAGGAGATAGGGATACTTTCTCTCATGGGTATAAATAGAGCATAGTAAACTGAATTAATGTTGGGATTTCACGAGCTCTTTAGAGCATGTTAAACCAATTGTTTTCATGTGCTAAGATATGTGGCTGTAGTATGCCTTATTCTGTGCCTTCTATCCCTGCATTTTATCAAGTTATTTCACTACACAGGCAGCTGCAGATACAGCTCTTTCACACACACACCCTTTTAATTTTTCTTCTTGTCATGTATCTCTTGCATGCCAAGGTCACCCAAGCTAAGCTTTTGCCATGTAGCATGGGTTTCTGACTGACAGAGTGCCTTGTTCTTTCTCACAAGTCCTCAACACGCACCCATAATTCTCTTTATTTTGTGTTTGCAATGCATGTTTGTCGTGGTTTAACCCGGCTGGCAACTCAGCACCACGCAGCCGCTCGCTCACTCC
>NW_009259102.1:3047976-3077730 GCF_000687185.1 Egretta garzetta | reverse complement strand
TTGCACAAGCTTTGGCATCAAGAAGCATGTCAGCCTGTGTGGAGACCAGAGGATGGGCCAAGAGACACGGCACTGCCTGAATGGATCCCTAGCTCTGAGGTTCCTTGGCACCAGACAGCTCTGCTGGAGCTGCAGCATTCCTTCTCTAAGACAGCAGCACAAAAATGTTTTCATGATTCCATAAGAGGAAAGACAAAAGACCTCAGAGATAACATTACTGAGGGAAACAGACACAAATTCTATGGTTCTGGTGCTTTTTATTTCTTTAACTGACACATTCCTTGGTCCTTTAAAAATAGAGTGACAAATAAAAAGTACCTCAATACAAACTGTCTGTCCTTTCCTAGAGAACCACAATAAATTCAAACAGTAAAAAGAAGAGCTGCCAGGGTATCCCAGGACATGTGCAGCCTATTCGAGAAGACTAGAAGACCTTGTCTTGGACTAGAGGCTGTGAAAACATGACTTTTCTTGAGAAACATATTAGTGGGATAAATACTGGTTATGGAAAGAGCTGGTTCATTAAAGGCCAAATGGATTCACAAATGAGCATTCCAGTCTGACTGGGAATAAACTTAGGCTGGGAATCACAAGATTCTTAACAGTCACAGCAGGGAGGTCCAGGAATAGCTCTTCAATAGATGAGGAAAGGATCAGAAAACAGGCTGCTTCAGAACTGACCTGGCCAGTTTATGAAAGGAGCTATGACATGGTTGCCAGCAACAGCTGGGGATCGTACTTAGTGACCCAGTAAGGCCCTTTGCAGGCCCTCACAAGTACCATGCTTCCAGGTCAAAAGGACCCTCTGCTACTCTGCAGGGAGTCAAAACGCCAATAATGTCAGCACTACCATGCACGCACAGGGAAAAACATGATGCTCATGAGCTGTGGAGTCTCTTTGTGCACAGCACATTCCCAAAGCCTCCATGCTCTAAGGTTGACCATGACCTCCAAGCCTACATTCCTATGTCAGACCTACTGTGGCTTGCACTTCAGACTCTTCTCTTTCCTTTTTTACTCATTGTCTAAGACAATATTTAAGAGAACGGGAAAGGCCGTAGAGACTGCATTTAAACTGCAGTGAAGACTAGTAGAGGGAGAATGGGATACAGCAATCCCTGCAGGGCTTTGAAGGTGCTTTAGAATGAAGCAGGTAAGCTACAGAAAACATGTAATCTGTTATTAGGAGTTAGCCCTAGATGGCTGCAAGTGGTCAATATAGTAGCTAAGGATTAATAGCAGGCATTAACTTGGTGGTTATAAAAATAGTTAAGAGCAAGAGATAGGGACACAACAGCTCTGCCACCGTGTTGTGCTTACCGAGCTGTTTAGGATTCCTGAAAAGCATGAACAAAACCCAACCAAACAAAAAAGTCCCCAAATGCAATATATTTAAACATCTTAAATCTTGTAAAGCCTTTGGAAATAAGAAAGCAGCAAAGGAAACTTTAGTGGAAAGCTATCTCATGGATTAGCAACTGGCCTTGCAAACAGAATGCAAGGAATAAGCTTGAATTGCTATTTTCTGTGCGCTGACAGATTAATATTGCTGCTACCCAGAATTCAGGAACATAGCTAATATTGATTCAATGAATATCTTAAGGAGCTGCAGCCAAGTGGGGATTAGAGAAGCAGAAACAGCACGTGGGCATTCAGTGGGGTTTTTTTAACTGCTTAATTAAATGAGGGATTATTCAGTTGTTTCTCAGAGACGACCTGAAGAGGGAGCAAAATGCCACTATATTTGTCATTGAGAGTTTTTCCACTGTGGTCTTCTAAGCTGTCCCATTAAGAGATCAGCTATATTCCCCTCTCCCTTCAAGCAAATTGCCAGAGTTCAGGAGACTGCCAGGATCATACACTGAATGAATGGCTCAGACAGAACCCATGCTTCCAGCTAGTTATTATCCACTGGACTTTCCTTTACAGGAAGAGATACTGGAAAAGAATCATGGCAGAAACATAAATCCCTGATTACTTTATTAATGTGTGAGATCTTCAGAAAGACAGTCAGGGGACAGTGCCCCAGCAGCGCACTATTTTCTGTGCAAGTATTCAGAGCACAAAGGGCTCAGTGGCTACCAAGAGGAAGGATATAAGGAAGATGAGGCGACAGGAGTCAGAGAGTTTACTTTCCATTAGGAGAGTATACTCACTTTCTATCCCACCTTCATACATCTCAGAAATAATCAGACTTTTGGCTCTTAAAACAGAGGTGATTAATGCATTTATTAGGGCACAAGAAGAGTACAGGAAAGTATCTAGAGAATTTAGTACAAAAGTAACTGAGTAGCATAATAACAGATGAAATTTAAAAGTGAAATATGAAGGAACATGCTGTAAAGAACTGTTGAAGACAACTCAGCCGCAAATGGGTTTTAAAATAGTTGTTACCTCCTGGAGAAATGATTTCAACGTAAGTGCAGACTCCTGCCTTTTGCTCTGCTTCTAACACCATTCAGGAGAGATTAATGTTAAGCTGCAGAGAAGACAGAATATTATGTTATTTCATAATCCTAGTGTATCTTGCATTTAGTTGTGTTCAGCACATTTCCTAAGTAATGAAAAGCAAAAAAGGCTGGAAAAGAGCAACAATTACTGAAAACAGGGGATTAGTCATGCCCCAAAAAAGATATGTGAAAACTGAACTTGTTCTTTCTGGGGAAAAAAAAAACCAACCAAACCAAACCAAACCAACAAACAAAAAAAAGCCACACAAACAAAAAAAACAAAAAACCCCAAAACACTATAAACTACAACTTAGCAATGAGTACATCACACATTTACTACAGAAAAGTTTCCTCAGTCATTTGTATCACATATCTGTAAGCCCCCGAATGAAGAAGCTCTGGGACTTTGGTTTGGTCAAATTCATCAGGCAAAAGAAGAAACTTAGAAAGTACACTCTAATGTACTTATTTAGTTTTCTGCTTGGAGTTTGATTAAGGCAAAGAGCTTAATATAATTTAAAAAAAAGGCTTAGAGGAATATCCTAGGAGCACACGAAAAACATCTGCAATGCTAGTAGTTTGGATTAGGTGTTCTTAGTGCTCTGAGACTTCATGCTTTAGGATAATAAGCTCATCCTGGGCAGTTTTTGGTGTCTGCAAAGCATCCAGCACTGATCATTGTCAGAAACAGTGCTAACCCCTAATCTGCTCTGATGTAACACTCGACGTGTTCCTAAAGTCTTATGTAAAAACAAGCAGACAATGAAGCTGGGCTATTAAAACCTGGTTCTAAAACTACCAGACAGGCGATTACTTGGTTACAAACGTCTTGAAAACTTGATGCAACAGGCAGCAAAACTAGCATAAGCTCTCTGCAGGGAGGAATCCTACCTCTCCACTGACAGAAACATCCCATGGGTGCTACCACCAGCAGCAGTGATTTCCTCTCAGTGAAGAAGATGGCCTGTAGGTCTATGAATCGTGAACATGCTGTCTCGTGACTTGGTCAGGCTTCACATTCAACAGCTCCTCCTGCTTCTATACACAGAGCCCTCACAGCTCTGCAGAGAACTGGGTATATACACTTAAAAGCATTAAGCCTGCCATAGCACACTTTTTATTTCTATGGGAGAACAGAGCTAAATTTGCCAGTTTATGGCCTTATTTCTACTTATGTTATAAATGGTTTCTCCTTTGAAAATCCTAAAGTAAGCAAAGCTTTTATTTTTTAAGACTCATCTGAATCATGGGGCCATGGTAGTGCTCTTTTTTTCAGGAAAGGTCCTCCTGTCTGGCCTATAGTTTAAATACAAGAACTGTATAGGCTTTAGTAGATTACATTAGATTAGCCTAACATCATTACATAAGAAGACCCAACCATACAAATCTCCTTACAAAAGGAGTCTTAATTTGGAGCTTTTCACAGGGCTAAGTTGATGCTTTGGAGACTAATTTGACAATGCCTTCATTTAAGCTGCTGCAGTACTTCTTACACTACAGCTTGGAGTATTTGGAAGATAATGTCCCCGCTGATCATGCAAATGAGAGGACAGCAATCCTTGTCACCCACAGATACGTAAAGCAAATGTATTGTCAATATAGGCAATCGTCATCCCCTCCAAACAGGGTATGGCTGAAATTCTTCCAAATGTTTGATTCACTGGAAAGAAAAATAATTAAAAAAAAAAAGAAAATGTGGCAGGTTTGACCAATTACTTGAGACCTAAAAGTAAAAATTGAGGCCAGTAGAAATTACTGTTCTTGTAGCACATTTTTCTGTCAGATGGAATCAGACTCTCAGACAATGCTCAAAGACATTTATTATACCTCTATTATTTTAAGTTTTCCAGTAAACTGTGGCAGCCTCCACAATAGCATGAGACTAGCTTTAAAGTTAAAAACATAATGGACTTAATAAAAGTATACCCTTTTATTTGTCTTCGCAGTCTGGCTGGATTGGTTGGTGTCTCTCTACCTGGCACTGGTTTGATAGTCACTGCAATGCTGAGCAGCACTGCCTCACCCCGCGCCTGACTGGAGTCTACAACATCCTGGCCAGGCAATTCTCAGCCTCTCTGTTCACCTCAAGCCTCTCATAGTAGAATATCCCTTATCTCCCCTAGTGCCAGCTAGTTGTGTCCACAGCCCAACAAAACTCACTCTTCAAAACCACAGGAACAGCAGATACGGAAAGAATTCTAAGTTCTGCCCTCATCTGCTAAGATCAAATCCTTCGACTGCACTCTGCGCCCTGGGGTGCAGAAAATATTTCTGTGTCCTACTCCCAAATATTTTATCTTTATAACATAGGCAAGTGACAATACAGCAGTGGTTCTTTTTAATTTGAGAATAGCTTTTATCTTTTCAATGATGGAAAATATGCATTGAATGGAACCCAGATATTCAAGTCAATATAACACTTGTCATTTTTAATAAAATAAAATCACAGTGTTGTCTGAAACAACTGCATAAAGCATAAATACACTGCCACAAGAAATCTCCATAAACAGAGCCTAAAATATAACCAAGACTTGTTTGATAAAAAAGTTACACAAAAGTAGATGCTATGCACAAATTTAGTTTTGTCTTAAGAAGCAGCCTAATGTGTAATGACCCTTAGCAACTGCAGCTTCTCAGAGACTCTGCCTTTCCAGCTGATCCAAGTAGTGGCACATTTGCCCTCTGTCTTAAGACTGTATAAAACACAGCAAGCAGCAAAATTAGAGGCACACCATTCATCGGGCATTTTTATTCAGTCTATAATGTTTTCCATCTTTGTTCCTTACCTGTTTGGGTGAGCAGGTTCCTGTCTTCCATCCAAATGCCCTGTAAAAGACAGAACAAACACAAAGCCATCAGTATATTCCAAATGACAGAACTTGCACTGTAACAGTGTTGAAAAGTAACCCTCTGTTGTGGTTTAACCCGGCTGGCAACTCAGCACCACGCAGCCGCTCGCTCACTCCCCCCTCCCTCAGTGGGATGGGGGAGAGAATCGGAAAGAAAATAAAAGGTTAGAGCCGAGGGCTGAGATAAAGACAGTTTAATAAGAGAAAATAATAATAATAGTAATAATGAGAATGATAACAGAATATACAGAATATACAAAACGAATGAGGCACAAGGCAATTGCTCACCACCCACCGACCGATGCCCAGCCCGTCCCGAGCCGCAAGCAGTCCCCAAGCCCCGAGCAGTCCCCGAGCCCCAAGCAGTCTCCCGACCGACCGACCGAACTAACCGCCCCCCCCCAAGCATGACGTTATATGGTATGGAATAGCTCTTTGGTCAGTTTGGGTTAGCCGTGCTAGCTGTGCTGTACTCCCAGCTTGTTATGCACCTGGGCAAGCAGGAGAAGCTCAAAAAGTCCTTGAGTAGTCCGAGCATTACTTGGCAACAGCCGAAAACATCAGTGTGTTATCAACATCCCTCCGGCACCAAATCTAAAACATGCACTATGCCAGCTACTATGAAGAAATTAGCTCTATGCCAGCCGAAACCAGGACAATGTTTCTCATATCTGTGCTTCACCAAGAGCTGATGGCTCCCAACAGAGTGGCACCACCACTGACCAAGATGCGCTGGGGCAGCACCTTGCACCGCTGCCATGCCTCATCATGGGAGTAACACCTCTTTGACCCATAAAATAAGGTTTTCTGCCTAATCTTTGCCCCTCCTATGGCCCTTAGATTTCAGAGCACACCTTGACCACACGTGGGCACATGCACCATGGCTGTTGGGCAGCAGGCTGAGATTTGGACAGCTGAAGGAAGAACTAAGCATTTAGGGGAAAGCATGCCTTAGTTTCCTGCATAAGAGGATTAGTGTGGTTTTGGGAGAAGGGATGAAGGCTTGTCTCCTCTTGTTTTTCATGTGTTTCCCTACCTACAACATCTCTTCAGAGCAGCTGGGTCTCTTTCTCTTGCTGTTTCCTTTCTTTTAATGCTTTTCTTTTGCTGTTCTTCCCTTTTGCACTCTTGGGCTATTTTTGTTTTGTTTTGTATTTTATGCACCCATTTATTTCATACTTCCCCTGGCAACTGCCTCCTGCTGCACTGTGCTCATTTTTCCTCTTCCACCCTTGAGAGCTCTCCTCTTGAGAGCTTCAAAGACAAAGTATAGGGTCAGATCTGCATCTTCACTCCAGGCTTCTATATTTTCATTCACGTGACTTTCACAGTGAGCAAGTGGGTTATGCATTGCACTGTGCAAGTCCAAAGCTAGAACAGGTGGAGGAAAAGTTGAGTGTGAAGGCGTTAGTACTTCCAGAGTCCTGCCTAAGAGACGAGTTATGGAGGCAGGACTGCACTTTGTAAAGTCAAAGTACTTTTGCAGGCTTAGTCTCTTCATAGTTAACTCTAATGCGTGATTTGTTGCTTGGCAGTCACCTTATTTGCATTCTGGGGAATTATCCATAAGCACAAAAGCATATGGCTGGCTTCTGTATACACTGCGTGGCATGCAAAATTCATCCAGCACGTGGAGAGTTTTCCTGCATGCAGAAGAGTGATTCATTTCTGCAACACACCAGAGGAAAACAGCGTAATGGACACATGCTCATCTGCAAAGAGATCACAAAGCTGAAAGATATACTTGGGCTTCAGCTGGCCTACCTGCCAGTCCTTATTAATGAGGAATCTTGAAGGGAAGCAGTTAAATCTCATACAGAGAGTCCCTGCTGAATGAGGAGGTAGAATTTGGTTAAAGCAATATTGGCATTCTGCTTCATATGGGAAGTTTGGGGGTTTTTTTGGTTGCTATTTCTTGCATTGTTCCACAAAGCATAAATCTATTCAGCTTCCTTCTTACTTCATTATGACAAAGCCCCAGGCTTTCTTGAGCAATAGGTCAGTGAGGCTTGGTACTGTTTCTCATAGGAGCAGGAAGAATCTGAAGGCTTTCATGTACCTCCCTAAGGTAAATGTCTCCACAATGGTTTCAAGTGAGGGCACTAGTCATGGTTGTTGTTGTGCATTATGCTCTTTGAACCGAGTTTTCTTGATTTTCTTCACAGCAATGATTCACTTGAAAAAAAGAATTTTTTCCTTGCAGAAAGAAATCTATGCTGTGCTCACACACAGAAAAGACTTGTTCCTCCCAACATAAACTAGTACAGTCTGATGCAAACTGGCAGAATCACTCAGCCTGTTAGTAATTCTCTCTCTTCCTCTCCCCCGCCCCAGCCAGATTAAGGGAGAGGTGTGGGGAGGGGTTGCGTTCACCTTGAAATTCTGCACCTGCAGCACTTACAAGGGTGCCAACCCAGGCAAACTGTGTGCCCATCCTCCATGCTGCATTCATAACAACTCTACAGCATGAAGCACCTGATGCCAAAGCACCACCTGAAATGATGCTCTGCCCTATGACTCCTTTGGTACCCCTTCCAAGGTACTCCCATTGGTAAACTCTGCTCACTCAGGAGGTCTGTCCTGATGCTCCCACTGCTCTTGAGCACTTCCCAAATTTTGCTCTGTAGCTCTTAATGCAGGGCTCTGAGATGAAGGAAGGTATACTAGGCAGCAGCCAAATTAATGAAAACTCTCTTTTCAGCTAAAAGAACTAGATCAGGAATAAAATGTTCTCCCACACTATAAAAATAAATTATCCTTTTTAATCTCTTAAATGAATCCTGGGGTTAATTACTCAGCTAAAATGAGCAGCCCTAGACTCCAAATATTGTTTACTGTCATGAAAATCTTGCATAAAAACCTTGCTCCTGAAGACTCAGGTGTCAACTTATAGTTAAAGAATTTTATTGCTGATGAGTGCAATCCCTCCCCATCAAAATGCATTAACCATGCAACAACAGAGGTCTTTGTGTAACTGGCCTTTGCTATTTTTTAACAGTCAGTTAAGTCAGTTTTGAGCTCCAGTTGGTGCTTGTAAAATTTTGGAGAGAAGAGAAGTTGCTTCCATTTATCATTATAAATAATCTAGGCCAGTGGTCTCCCCCACTAGCTGCCTGTCTTCCCTGTCCCTAGCTACCGTTCCTAAGGAACAGAGCAAGCTAGACTCCTTTCTCAGATGTATATTTCTCCTTGCTTGCTTCCCAAGTGAGAAAGATAAATGAGATTTATTTACAGTACTGAAAGTCAGGGGCTTGACCCCTGCTACAAACAATTGGCTTTTTTTCTTGCAATTCAGGTGTGGGGAGAAGATGCCTGATAAGACACAGCCTTGTTTTCATTAAATGAAGAAGGAGAGGAATGTACATGGTTTTAGCGGGAGTTAGGAAATAGGCTGGGTTTGGAAGCAGGAGGACCTAACATGATTAAAAGGATGAAACAGTTTTACTGGGGAACACTGTACAGAGCTGTATTGCCTCTGGAAATCCCTTCACTACAGACATGGAATCACATGTCTGCAGCAGGAGGCGAGATAGGAAGTGAGCTGTTGCACTGGCTGGTCCCCTCTGGAGCAAGGGGACAGCAGGGGACAGAGGGAGGACAACAGAGCCTCAAAAAGCAGAGGAGCTGGTCCACACTGCTGAGATTTATGGGAAGAGCATGTGTGCTGTCTTGTCCTTTACAACACATCACCAAGCACCTCTGAACCAACTGACGTGTAACAGGTACAACTTCAGAGGGAAAATCAAGGCAATATTGTGGTACTTTTGCATGCCCCAGCCCTGAAATTGGTTAATATTATTTAAGCTCAGATTAAAACAGAAGATAACCCTGAACCGGCTTGTGCCTGGTGGATGCTGGACCATAGATGGCTGAAGAGGATGGGGACAGAGGACTTTTTCATAGAATAGAACAGAATGGTTTGGGTTGGAAGCGACCTTCAGAGGTCACCTAGCCCAAACCCCCTGCAGTGAGCAGGGACATCTTTAACTCGATCAGGTTGCTCGGAGCCCCATCCAACCTGGCCTTGAACGTTTCCAGGGGTGAGGAATCATATCATATATCATGCAGACATTTCCTCAGATAACTGTCAGTACTAACATACTCATTCACCCTTCTGCTAAGGCTAGCTTTGGTATTATTTCAGCCAGTACACCCCCTGACATGTTTCCAGTTCAGGAAAGCAAAAACCAGCCTCTACAGTAATGTAACATTTCTGTGGTAAATCTCAGAATTGGGGAAAACTGAAAGCTATTAGAAATTAGGGTGGGGGGAGGCAGAATTCTTCTGGCAGTGTTTCTTTTTTCCAGGTGCTTAGTCGCAGTGGTCAGGATTCACATGTACAAAATTTCCTATAATGCTTTATTGCCTTATGGGTTTTTTGGGGGGGTGGCAAGGGAGTGTCTGGCAAGGGCATATTACAGTTTGCAAAGCCCTACCTGGCATTGGTGCTCTCAAAATAAACCCCTTTTCTCCGTCACTTACAGTATAAGATAAGTCTACCTATGGCATCTGCCTTCTTTGCAATGTTTTGGCTAAGAAATGGAGGATTTCCTTCAGCACAGTAAAAGCTCACCATTTTTTATCTCCTGGGACTTAGGTGTTTCTTATTCACTGGGTTATTGCTTTATTAGGGTGGCTGAAGGATGACAACCTGAATTTTTAATTTCTTCATCTGGCTTTTGATCCCTCGTGGACTGAAAGAGGTCTTACTTGGACATCTTTTCCATTACTTCCAGTGAGCCTGCAGTCTTGCAGAGGACTCCCTGCCTCCCACTTGGGCTTCCTGAGCCCCCAAGGTAGTGAAGGTCATAGGTCTTCATTGTGGTGTGTAATGGGTATATTCAAAAAAAGCCAGTATTTTTCTGAAAAAGCACTTTTGCTTCCATACATACATACTATTCACAAATATATTTTGGGGTATCAGGTGGGATTATGGATACAAAGAGGTTCACTCTGGGTTTTCCTGTAACTGGACTGGAATACAAACTTCAGCATTGCCTCATGCGCCAATCTGTGATTCAGAAAGAAAACCAAAAAGTAAATACCCCACAGGTGTGGCAAGGATTATAGATATATAAAACTGAATAGTGATTGCACTATCTAGTAGCTGGTATGACAAATTTGAATTGTGAAATGTACTGTTGTGCATCTCTAGCTGCGGATGAAGTAGGAGTGCTAATTACCTTGTAGGATTAAATCTGAAAGGAATATCACTCTTCACTGATCACAGATTCCGTATTCAGTTGGGCGGTAAGTGCTAGCATGCTATTTTCTACATATCACAACCAAGCCTCTGTCCTCCCTGATAAAAACTGCTGGCCTTAATGCTGTGTATTGTGTTGGCCAGACTGCTAGCACAATGTGACCAGTCAGAATTTACAATTTTAGGATGAGGGCTGGGGAAAAAGTCTAAAAGAAAGGAATGCATTTTGCACCTTACAAAGTGGGTGTTCTACTGACCCAGTCCCACTGTTAGTGTTAATCTGTAGACTGACCATATATCCCTTCAGAAACAGACTTCGGGCAAAAGAAGATGCCTAAGTGAAATCTGTGAAATATGAAAGCTGCATACAAAGGAAAAAAAGATAAATAGATAAGAAAACATTGGAAGGAGAAGGGGAGAAGGGAACCTAGCACATTCAAGGCATGTTGCAAATCAGCTTGGGAATTACTCCAAAATGAAAGCTTACTTGTCTGCAGTCTGAAAATGCTCTACTTGCTCATATGTGTCCAAGACTTGATGCCGGCGTGGTAAATCTTGTGCAACTCCTCTGATGCCTTTAAAAGTCAAAATTTTTGACTTTTATTTATTTGCCTAAAATGAATATCTGTTATGAAATTACTGTTGTGCACCTGACATTTTAAACATATTATCCAATTAAAAATCAGCAACATCTGCTACCTTGCACTAAACTTCCTGTAACTAAAGATGCGCAAACCCTGGAGATTCAGCATTATGTGAAATAGATTTGTTTAATATAATTGAACATAATTGTGCATGTAATGTTTTAATGTAATATTACTCAGCAGATGTGGAAATAATAGCTATGTTATTTGCCACCAGCCATATGCTGGTGATGTGATGGCAATAGCATCATAATACTTGGCAAAAAAAGTTTGTAAGTCTGAGTGACTGGACCAGTGCACTGAAACTGAGATTTGGTGGTGACCTGGGGACACTAATGTGTGCCTTGAGGAAATGCCAATGTCTTAGTCTGGCACAGAGCATATGGTAAGCTTTCTTGCCCTCTGTTGTAAAGAGATCCTGAGCACTACTTTCAAATAGGCAGCTGGTAATTTCACTGAAATAGATGTTTAAGATGAGCTTGTTGTGAAACCCAGTACAAGCTTATGGCACAAAACAGGAACTACAAAGTGATAGTTTGTCTGATTATTTTGGATTATCTAATGAAACTCATTAGAAAAGAGACACAAATTTCAGTTTTCATTTACCAAAATTCTGGTCTGAAACATATTTCAGACATGTTTCTATTTTAAAGACACTTGCTGTATTTGGGATTCTGAAGAAAACAGTATTCCTAGTTACAAGAGGGAATTGCTGTGAAGCTGGGAAAATACACTGATGCAAAAGAGGTGGCCAAACACTAAAGGATCTTTCTTAGTAGTACAAAGAAAGGAAAAAAACAGCTATGTTGCCAATGTTTGACCTACCTTCTTCTAGTCCTTTTTGGTCAAACAGGAGGAATGAAAGTATTCCTGCATATTCAGGGACTAATAAAATTAGGCCCCTGGACATTCAGTAGAAATTGGGTGCCTGTCTGCATTTTTAATTTTAAAGACCCTCAAATCTGACCTCTTAATGGCCTACTGTTTAAACTCTGATCTTGCAATACTGAGCCCTATAAGGTATTTACTCTGACAGAGTATGCCTTCCTAAGGATTAGGCTTCCCTCTTTTGTCCTGTTTTGAGAACACCTTGGACTTAATAGTAACTGACATAAGAATATGAAATAAAGATGTGCATCGCTAAGGTGGACTGTCTCAAACATTCTATACCATAAAAGAGGATATTGGCTGCTATTAGGCTGGGGTTACCCATGGTGGTGTTTCATCTGGTATGCCAGGGGCAGCATTTCCCATGGTCACATTTCCATGGCTGCTAAGCCTCTCATCTGTGAGTTTAAAAGTGATATTTGAAGGCAGACAAGAGTAATAAGGAATAACTGTGATAATAGTTAACGGGAATGGCAGTTGTTCTTTACAGAGGCTTAATGAAGTTGTGCTGGCTAGTTGCTTGGACATTTCTGAAGGTCTGGAGAGGTAGCCAAGATGTAAGGACCGCTGGCTTTTCATAACAGGAATAGAATATCCTCTATAATAGAATGCCATCCTCAGTATGACTGCAGTAGTCATTATTATAATAAGTGTTTGTAAACTGAAGTCACTCTGACTATGGCTTAAAAAAATCCAAGGCCAGGAAATGTCCCCTCAGGCAGAGATGCTGCCCATAACCAGAAAGCTGCAGAAAAGTATTTCTTCTTTAGCAAACATGATTCTCTTCTTCTGGTTAAAGATCATAACTTTACCACTCCTCCTGAGAGCTTAAGAAGGTGTTAATTTCTTTTTAGTTGTCATGTGTTCAGAAAGCTCTATCAAGCCAGCATCAGTGAGTGTGATATGGGAATGTGACAGCTGTACTATCAAATGTCTTTGCTTCCCTTCTTTCATCTTATTATTCTGCTAAGAATGATTTAAATTTGAATTTGAAACCATGCAACCTTTCAGAGCAGGGAATTATGTGCACCTTATGTTAACAGTGGGTTCACATGCTGACTAAATAGCAGCAAAGAATTTGTGCACATGCATCAAATACTTCAGTACTGAGTGCTGTGGTCACAGGGATTGTGTATGCTTTTAAAATTAAATAGTACAGTTTAGGACAAGAAAGATTGATTATGGTTATCTAGTTTAATCTCTTGACTATCATCAGCCATGAAATTTTGCTCAGAGATTTTTAGCATCAAGGAGTCAAGTTGGACTATATATGGGTATCAACTCTATCTCCTTAATCTTCTCTCATTACTTTAATACTGAAAAGGAAGATATTAGCCCAATGATCTTCCTTTAGTAGCAAATTTTAAATTGTTCTATCATTGTTTCCTTTTCCATAATGTATATTATCTGAGACAAGCCTGAACATTTTAAATCTGGATCTGTCTATTACTCAGTGTGGGGGTATTCAGTAACAAGATATCTGCCTCAAGGATCCCGTATAGATGGGGTGCCCATCTTGGATCCCAAAGAAATACTGTTTGAATGAAGTGCTCCCTATGGCAGCCTGGGAAGAGTCTGCCACTCCAGTAGACAGGGGTTCACACAGCTCCTGAGTTCCCAGAGTTCATGGATCAATCTGTGGTCTTATGAGGTCACTTCTTCATCACAAGCTGCGATTCAATGTGCTGCAGCTCCAGTGACAGAATGTTTTGAAGGTCACTCTGCTTTCTTCAGGCACTTTAAAAACAGGACGCTATTGCACTTGTGTTTGTTAGAAAAGCATGACCTCAGCTTCTCACATTTTGTTGTCTAATAGGCTGAAGTGAATTTTACTGGCTGTTACAAGGTTCAACAGGCTCACATTTGCAAAAACTGGAATTATAGTAGGTCCCTGCAGACCAATACATAGAGTGACCCTTCATGGCTAGAGCTCTGCTTCCCGAGCAGGAAAGGAGGGCCTTACCCTGTCTGTCACTGCTCCAGCTCCAGGATCACTGCAGAAGAATGAACAACTGTGGTCACTTGTTTGACTTTGCCCTGTTGTAGATCCCAGGCAGGCTGTCATGCCTGGAGAAGATGGGATCTATCTCTTTCTGGGAAAAGTCCTGCAACGACATGCTGGAACAACCTTCCCTGACAGAACCTTCTCCACTGCCAGTCTTGTCTTACTTCTCAGCATACCAGTGGTTACATGTTTATGGATGCGAAAGAGTCTCCCTTGCATTCAATGGATCACAGCTTTTCCAGGCAGCCAGTTTTTAATCTGTGACTTTCAGTCCTTTGGGCTTTTGTAGAAATGACTTAATTTATCTTAATGGCATAAGTCCAATAACGTACAGAGAAAGCAGTTTATGTATTGGGGCTACCTGACTCACCTCCTTAAAGAGGGTTCACAGCAGAAGAGTAGATGCTTCTTTGATGCTCATTTCTTCTGCTCCCTTAGACAGATGGTTTAAGCCTGCTTCACAAGTCTCCTATACACTTGGTTTCTCCCCTGACTATCCATTTGGGCAGGCAAATGAGTATTTCTTCTTTAATTTCCAAGCAATTTGATTTTTACCTATCCATAAAATGGTAATTGTTGAGAATACAGTTTTTGTTAAGCACATAAACCATAATGCATCACATACTATATAATTTTTTTACATTAACATTGAAGTTTAAATTAAGAAGCACTCATGATTAGGAATTTATTGTATGCAATGTTGGTCTCACTGCACGTTTAGGAGGGATGGGCGTACAGAAGAATCCACTTGGCTTCTTGCTCATAGGAAAGTGTTAAACATGATTCCTTCCCCATTAAAAATTTCTGGGTTTAGTTCAGAGTGGCTGTTTTGTTTTATCCTGAAAAGTACCTGTGGTGGGGGATTGGTAAAGTTATGATACACCGTGTGTATCCATTGAAGTGCCTAGGGATTCTCGTGGTTGAAAGGCAGAGTATAAATTTAAGATATTGTTAGAATTACTTCTGCTAATAATAATAATTCAACCCCAGAATAATGTTTACGGCTGAGTTATTATAATCCCCTAAACAAATGGTTTTATGCAGAAACAGAACTGCTGACACAAGCCTCCTGTAACAAGACAATGCCAGAAGGAATTACTATAACTCAAGCAAGGGCCAGTCAAAATGATACAGCCATTGCGTTGATGTGTTGTATATGGTTGTGAGTATTGGTGCCAGCAGTGTCATAAACCACTCCCTGGAAATAACCACCCTGACAGATAATGGAAATGAATCAGCATTTTCTCCTTAATCAGAATGTTTTGTAAGCCTGACCATACAGCCTCAATATTCAGTAAGCAATATTTTCGGCTCCCTCCCACTCAAAGAAAGAAAAGTTTCAGTGAGATTGTGTCCTCTGTTTAATAAAGTTGGCAAGCTTTATTTTCTCACACCTTCTGAAGTTCTGCATGAGATACCACTTTTGTGGAGACTGACAATTATACAGGGAATAGCAGGCTGTTTCTTCCTAGCCCTGATTGCTGCATGATGGCAATGCTGGAGAGCTGTTCTGGAGCTGAAGTTCCAAGCTGTAAGTGCGGCAGGGACTCAAGGCAGCCTCACTTCATGAGGTGACTTGTGGCAGAGTGCATGGGAGCAGGGAGTGATTCTATAGACATACACATTACACACTCCCTTTGGCTCACAGGAGAAGAAAGGTTTGGGGTTTAACTTGGCAATGCCTTGAGAGCTTTTAAGCACTCTTAAATAATTGAAACATGTCTAAACAACAGATATAAGATATACTCAGTTAAAGTTCTACAATCAGGACGTGGAGCATTTTATTGTCTGACAATTAATCTCAGTTGCTAGAAGTTTTGGAAATGGATGTCCTGCATGAAAAACCACCCTAGGTCAAAATATGTCCTAGCCTGCATGAAGAAAGCTGGAAACACTGCACTTCCTGGCTTCCTCACAGTCCTAGTTTTGCCAAGACTGCTATTTTTTTGGCTTACAAAAATTCAGGTTTCACAAATAAGGTTATTCTGGAGAATAATCTTAAATCTGGTTTTCAACACATCATCTTTCCATAAGCTTTAGATTTTTTCTTTTTTTGGAAAAGTTAATTTGTCTCTTTCTTTTCAAAACCCAGACTTCTTGCAAGGTTAAAGGGCCACATCAATACATTTACCAAGATTTTGGAAGCAAACAGAAGTAAGTTCTTTTTCTATCATGTTCATTAACAACATGAACTTCACTGACAATTTATGCAAAAGTCTTTCATTAAATAGGCAATGAATTTTTACTTTTATCATATATTTCTTCCTCTAATTTTTTCTCAGCATCCCTATCAAATGTATTTCCCAAAGCGTCCCCAGTGTTCTGAAGTTGTATTGGTTTTTGTACATGTGCAAAAAACCAAAATTATTTAAATGACACAAAATTAATTTAGTCTCCAGCATGTATTACCATCTGCCAGAAGAGCTATGTTTTGACAATGTAAGGTCTGCCTGAGAGGTAGGATTTGTTTCTTTCCAACAGATACCGCCAGAATAAACACCAAACTTCCAGAGTCAGAAGTCATTCTTGATTTTAGTATAAGGATACTGCAGTGGTCAAGTAATAGGATGGGAATTTATCAGCATCTACCTTTAAGAATTGTACCTGAGCCAGCTGCAGCTGGATTCATCAATCAGCAGCATGCAGAGGAATACAGGTCTGTCATCAAGAGTGTACCTCTTAAAGAGCTGTGGCATGAGTTACTGCTACAGAGAAGAGAGCTGTACCAATGAAGGCTGCAAAGTTATTACTTCTTGGCTAGCATGTCCCTTCTAAAAGAAAGTGTGGTATGAGACTTTTAAGGAGGCTTTTCATCAAAATTTGGAAGTTTGGAGTTAGAAAAGTCTTCCTAGAGGGTGAATGGGGATAAATGCCTCAGAAATACACGTATAAGAGAGATCCAGATTAAATATTATCAGGCTAGTTAGTAATAAAGACAATCCCAAAAAATAACACTTAAAAACCCAGATGGCAGGAAAGGGCAAAATGGAATTGAGTACCTTTTTATTCTTATCAGTAGGGTGCATGTGAGCAAGGGGTAACTGTAGTAATTACTCTATACACCAAATACAGAAAGAAGAATGATGCTAGAACCCATTTCGGCACAGGAAAGATTGCCACGTTTGTAAAGTCTCACAAACCTAGGGTGTACATACACATGTGCACGTGTAAAAATAATTTACAGCACTGACTCTGAGATGGAAGTTAAAGCAAGATTAAAAGTCTGACTGAGGAAATGGTGTGATCACAGATTGTCTTGTCTTCACTTTTTCTGAAAGCATCCTTCTGACTCTGCTATCTAATATAATACAGAGGCTGCTTATTAGAACAATATGAGATGTAGTTTCTTCTCTTTTAAATCTTCCACACAGAAATACCTACCTGCCCTTACTTTCCAAACAGAATATGGCTTGGTTATTTGTGCCTACACTTCAAATTTCTCCTCCTACATTTTTTTTTTAATGGAAGTGAAGGTAGAAAAACTGCCAAATAAGCTGTGTTGTCCTCCCCTTATTTTGTTGTAAGCGCAAAGCCATTATAGTTTTCCTGTTATGTCAGCAATACGTTGCCTTTCTAGTCCTTGTAAAAGCTGTGTATTTGACTTACACTGTGGGAAAGAAGGCAAAAAAAAAAAAAAGGTGCTTTTAACAGGGTATATTTTCTTTATGGGCAGGCCAGACTGCTGTGATAGTAGATGAGCTAGTCAGGTGTTCCCTCAGTCTCTGCCCGTTGCAAAGTGAAAATCTAAATTGCAGTTCTCTCCTGATTCCCTGTGGAAGGTGATATCCATCTGGAAGATTTGGCTTCAGACAGCAGGAGAGTTCATAAAGTTCATATTAAATAAAGATCTGACTTGCTGTTCAAATTGACTTGATGGTATGACCTACTCCACTTTCAGCTTGAGTTTTTGCTTCAGGGATGCTAATTATTTTCAGAATAATTTCTAACAGCATCTAATATTGATACAGGTAGCTGTTTAAATTTTGTTCATCCTTTAACTGCTACTGCTTTTTAGTCTGTAGGCCTGAAAAATAATGGGTAAGGATTAGCATGAGCTACTCAAAGGTGTATAGGGAGGATTCAGACTGTTTGTGTTACAACTCATTTTCTAAAATTAGTGGAAATGTTGCTCCAGTGGTCACCCCAAGAGACCAATGACAAATTTTCTCTTGGCCTGGTAGCATTGTCAATGCCCATGGTCCATGCCTGCCCATGGAACCATATTATCAGTGCAGCCTTTGACAATTGACATACGTCTTTATAAAATACGCTGGCATAGACAGCAATGACATTTAGCACTGAGAAACTGGAGCATGTAGATAAAGACCAAGTAACCTGCTCCAAGTCACAAATAGGGGAAACTTCTTGACCACAGAGCAGCTCAACAGGGACAGCCTCATGACCACAGGAGCTGTTGCCTTTCTCTCACACTCCAGAACACAGAAGAGTCTCTCCCTTGCCATTAGGTATTGGAGATCTCATGAGTATTGGCCATGCCCCTCCAACACCAGTTCGTGCTCCAGATCTGGCACTCGCACCATGACAACACTGCAAATTCAGTCCTACTGAAACCATGTGCATGGATCAACTGGAAAATCCTAATTTCATGCCTTTTCCTCAGCATTAGGTCCTGTGTCATGCCTGCTTGGAAAGCTCTGCATACTTCTTCAAGAGATTATATTCTGCCATGCCAATTGGGTGGACTTACTCATCTGTTCTTTTTGCTCTCTAACTTGTCCAACGTTGTGCTAAGTACTGTGTAGTTAATGCTCTCTGACACCATGTGTTTTCATTAAATCCAAAACCAAAGTCTCCTTAAATCCCCTTCCGTATATTAGATGCAAGAACAATGTTCAAGAGACATCATCTTGGAGAACAGGGAAAACGGGGGGAATGCAGATGACCATGGTCTGTTAAACTGATTTGTAGCAGAGTCATGACAGCGAATCTCCTCTGCACTTTCTGTACATTTTGGGGAGGGTCATTCTGTGGTTGAAACAGGACAGACACAGGTCAGTAGTTTTCAGGAGCGGAAGCCCTGCCTTTATAACTGATCATCCCCATAGCAATCTCCTGTGCTTAAATAGAGCAACTTGTAGCCAGTGGGAAATTTATAACATACTCTAGGCCAAACAGTGACCCGTGAAGGATGCTCTGTCTTGCTTTAATTTGGCATCCAACCAAGCTGTGCCTGCGCTGTTACAGAGAAACCTGCAACTCGGTCTTTGTGTGCGTGCTTGAATGTGTGTGAGCACACACTGAGCTAATTGCTGGTGCTAAGCATCACTTGAGACTGAAATATCTGTGTCTGTATGATGATACATGAGTGTCTGAAAGATGTCAGATCCCTAATCAAATGTCTTTTGCCTTGGGGGCTGCCAGTAACCTCTCTGCAGTATTACTCATTCTGGCAGGTAGTTTTACAGAAGCACACAAATTCAGGAGGCTCTGAAAAATTAGGAGATGAAGAAACACCTCATCTATCCAAAGAAGCAGGATCAGGATTGCTGTTGTCCTGGCATGCTTTGGACAGGCTTTCAGCAAATACCCCCACAAGAAGGCTAGACCCTCAGCTATTGAAAATCAGTAAGGATCACCTTCTTTCCACTGGGGCATGATGCTGTGCTTGTTATGGTGAAAAACAATGTTTCTTTATGTAGAGGGAGGTCTCTTTATGTTCTGAGAAGTAAAATGTGCCTTAGCACTGCAGGCAGTATTTAGGAGGAGGAAAAAAAAAAAACCTGGAGTAAAACCACAGGTTTTATATGTATGCCCTTGAAATTTTTTTTTTTAGCCTGTGTTATCACACCATGCTTTTATACTGCAGCTTAATATACACATGAGAAATTTCAGGGCTGTTGAGCATGCAGATTTTCCTAGGGGATGAGTGCAAGGTTATTTAGCACAGGTGTTTCTGTAATTGTACAACACTCCCCAGTCATATGTCCACAAGCTGTTATTCCCTTGTGAATGATGCTGTTGTCTAGCATTAGAGCACCAGGTTCTAATAAAAACCGCAAATAATATTGCTTTACAGTGACCCCTTCTGTAAGTCATCTTTCTTTTCATGCATGCATCTCAGGGAGTGGGTGCTTTTGTGCTAAATATCATTCATTTAAGCAAGTATGTGTGCATGAGTTTCCTTCAGATGTTGTTTTAGATGGTAACATAGTCCACAAGCCAGGTTGGATGAACTCTGCAGAACATGACAAAAGAGAGAGAAACTCCTCGATTCACATGCTGCAGGTTATTACTGCAATGATCAGGCTGCTCCCCACAACCTGCATTGGGCATATCTCCACTGAAATGAATAAAGTTGTGATCAGGATACTTAAAGAAGCTGGAGACTACTGTTGTGTGATTATCTCTATTGTTGCCATGCAGACTCCATTCCAGAAAAGCTGCATGGCCTATTACCCTCTGCATTCAGCACATACACCTACCATGTCTGCAAAGCTGATACTTGTATGTGCAAATGTGCAAGCAGGAGATAGGCCGTCTGATTCCCGCTCCCCCTCTGAAACTCTGCTATACCTTTCTACATTTTCATTTGTACATCTGCCAAATCTCTTGAATACTGTAGCCCAGGGACTGCAACAAAAGGGACACAACAATTACTGGTTTATATTAGTCTGGCTTTTATTTTATTTTACAAAATCACATGTTTGTAGCGATCATTGTTTTAGGGACTGTGATTAAACAAGATTACATGAATTATTCTGGCTTTTTTTCCTCTTTAACTTACGCCAAGCGCATGGAAATTCATGAGGCATCAACAGGAGCTGGCTGTGCTCAGCATCTCTGAAGGTGGAGCTACAGTTACTGAGCTGGTCAGTGTTCCAGTACTTGCTGCTGCTTGGTACATATTTTTATAGAATGGTATCATATATTATTCATTTCAAATTTTACAATACACAGAAATGCAGCAGAAAGCTGCCTTCATTGCTCTTTAGTTCTTTTATATTGTTCCTATGTAGCTTGGATTCAGTTGCCAGAGTAAACACCAGGTTCCATAATGAAAAGATTATTTCTCCCCTGCTCTGCTACAGAGGGTCCTCCATGATTTTGGATCCCAGCAGCCCTACTTAATTACTAATTAGTGTTCTTTCCATTTTTTCCCATGTCAATTGTGTCTGATAGTGAAGATTGCTTAGCAAGTTGACTTAGCACCTTTGCTAATTGCTCAATAGTGCTGTGCTTTGATTTATTTATTATTTTTTCAGGGCTTTTGAAACACATTAGCTTCAGTAACCCTTTCAGATGCACAGCATCTATTATTGATAATATTCTTGGTTGCAAGAGAAAGAAGTTTGCAGGCTTCGTTTTGTGGTATAAGGCAAAATGCGTATATATTTTTACCATGCGCTGAAGGAGACTGAGATACCAACCGAGGCTGCAAGCTGTAAAGGCAAAGCTGAAATGGCAGAGCCACACGAGATGGCAGGGGTTGGCAGCAGAGGGTAAAAAACGGTCTGGAGTGTGACTTGGAAAAACAGAGTTGAAGGTGACCTTCCTTTAAGAAAGAATTTGTAATTTGGCTCCCTAGCTCTACTGGGAAGTTTCCTAATCCAACCACAGTTGTTTGGCAGCAGCATTTTAAAAACATATTGTCTGGGTCACAGTTCCCCAGGGCCCTTCTGATGTATGCCTGAGACCTTGCCCATAAAGAAGTAAGTCAGGTTTAATGCAGACTGGTTTACTAATCGTGACATTTACATGATCGCGTTCCTCTTGCTATTACCCATCCAACTGCAAACACCAATGGAAAAAACCCACACCTATAACTGTGCTAGCAAATATTGGAAAGAATAAAAAACTGAAAGCAAACTTAAAAATCTAGGTCTGAAAGAGTATAGAAAGGGATGAGGAAGGCATGACAGAACAATAGAAATTGTTAATCTTACTACTCTGCTGTTGCTGTTATTGGATTACCTTATATGCATATGCCTTTCAAGATGCTAGTTGCTGCTCTTCTGGGATCCACAAACTTCAAACTGCTGCCACAGCTGTGAGCCCTCGCTTGTATCCTACACTAGGGGGGGGAGGGGAGGGGGGTTGAGTTAGCAAGAAGAGCTCAGAGGAGCTGGAAATCTGTAACCATGAATGTCAGTAATGGAGGAGCAACAATAGAAGAAGGAAAATTTCACACCATTTTTGACAAGAAAAGAAAATCCTGTTTTTCAGTTCTTTCCCTCCACACAAGAAGCAGTCTCTCCTTCTCCCTCTTGAATCCATTGCTGGCCTGCAGGTCCTGTCTCTTTGCAGGCAGAGACCAAAGGAGGAGAGAGGCAGGAGGAGCCAGGCAGACACCGAGTAGGGCAAAGCCCCTAATGGGGTGCAGCTGAGAGTGCTCACAGCTCTGGTTAGAGACCCGTGCTCTTCTTCAGGGATGGCAAGCGGCCAGCAGCCGAGGGTGACCAAGCCACCACGCAGCAGCAGCCTCTGAGCTGGATTCCCTTCCTCTGAGCTACTACCATGCTTTGCTCAGGCTTTGCACCCTGCAGGATTGCACTCCTTGTGTTTTCTGAGGGCTGATTTTTGGCATAATTTTGGGTGAAAGGTAGACCTTTCCTCCATGCAAAGCCCCGCTGGATGAAGTGGCAAAGGCATTTCATCCCAGTCATTGCTGCTCTGAGTTAGAAAAGAAGTAGGCTCTGGTGGGAACGGGGCATTGTATCTCCCCAGGTAATGCTAGCAGCTGCGGAGGAGGAATTACGAAAGGCTATATCACTGTGCAGGATTGAACTGGGGAGGAAGGCAGAAAAGTGTGCTTATAATGGTCTGAAATTTAGTGCAGCAGTTTGCAAGATGAGGAAAGGTGGGGGAAAAAAATGGGAAGTTGAAAATTGTCGCTGGACACAAAGGAAAGAAATCTATGTTCAGAAACAAAATGATAGTCTGGAAAATGGAAAAAGTTTTAACAGAAGGTTTTGTAATGTCAGGGGAAGTTACGTTTGAAAGCAATTTTTCTGAACTGATCAGAACTCTGAATTTGCAGAGCTGTCACCTTCAGAAGAGCTCAATTCGCTGCAATTAAATGACCTGAAGAATAGAGTAGTACTTAAAGTCAATTGCATTTCTGAAGAGTGATGCTGAAATGAGGAGCCCAGACTCTGTCAGCAAGTATGGAATAAAATGAATGGGACCTGAAGATGTTGTACGACAAGAAGGTGAATTTGTGGAAGTAACTAAAACAGAAAGCCCCAGCTGAAAAGGCCTAAGACAATACTCTGTGTCCTAATCAGAAGAAGAGTCTTTGATACCATCATTCAAATCAAAGAGCTCTTCTGTTAAGTATGCCTTTATCAAAACATCCATCAGAAATATTGTCCTGTAATGTTTAAGCTCTGGACAAGTGCTGAAATGGTAAGCATGAAAGTACTTCAAGGGAACAAAGCAGAGTGCTTCTAGATGCAGTACGACAGGCAGGCATTTCACACACCGTGGAAAGCTCTCCTGTAGTCTGTAGCGCTGTCTTTCACAGCCTCCAAGTACAGGCAATACAGACAGATTCCACATATGGCTGGGTACCCTGCCTATATGTATACAGGCACACTCAACACACAGGCAGCTTTCTCATCCACTGCTTTTTTCTTCAGCCCATACTTCGGACTCTGTAGCCCTACAGAGTTTTACAAATCGGGCATTCAAAGCAAATCAGTTTTTAAAGTGCACAGCGGTCCCAAGAGATCAGAACAGGCCATTTATCTGTCACCCTCCATTTCTCTTTGCAATGTTGGTGCTTCAGATCCATGGTTTCCAGGGCATGCAGGGTGGGCTGCCTCACCACTCATCTCTTGCTGCTTTTTTTTTTTTTTTTTTTTTTTTCCCTTTCTGGGGAGGGATGGAGAAGGGATTACAGTTTATTAGACCAGAAAGTGAGTGGTTGGGAGAAGTCTCAGGTTGTCTCCTAACTATCCCTTCTGCTAGGAAAGTATCACAACACGCAGCTCTGCTTACCCTGCTGTCCCAGGACTCGCCCTGAGCAGGTCTCTAAGGAGTGCAGACAGAGTTTTGGGGCTGGGGCATCCTCAAGCACGGTATCAGGAAAATACCTCCATGGCAGGAGCCAGTGTCACCCTGCAGCGTGTGGAGGGGAACCCAGAACCACAGCACCACAGTCTCTGTCTTCGCATTTTTCTAATCCAAAATCCTTCCACGTATTTCCACCACAGGAAGTTCACTTTGGAGCTGAGACTTGGCAGGTGAATAAGCTTTGCTGCTCCATCAGCTTATTGTTTCATTGTGGTGAGCACAAATGTGAAGGGATGCCTGGGGACTGCTGGCTGATGCTGTGTGCCTGAGACTTGACAGGGAGTGCTGCTAGAAGACTTTTTGGCTGGGTTGTGAAAATGTATGTTTATGCAAACTGATATGAACAGTGCAAGAAAAATCAGAGGTGCTCTTTTGAAACTGTAGCCCCCTGATGAGGTCAAGATATCCCTACACCCCATAATCCTGTGGGGTTTTTTTTCACTTTTCTATCTCCACAATAGATTTGACACACTTTTTTTTTTCCAGGCAAAGTCTTTATCTTCATTTGTGCAAACATCAGCCATTTGTTTCCAATTACTTGGATAATAAGCAGAATGGTGTTTTCTGAGAATGTATAATAACTTTTTACCCTTCTGAAACCAATGAGGTTTGACCAGGGACAGTTTGAACAGTATTTTATGATTTCAGTGAATTGGCACTGAGTTACTTTTCTAATAGCCTGTATCAGTCAGGCTTATGAGAAACACTTCTGCAACCACTTCCTAAACTTGTTGCTCAGGAATGAGACGTTTAAGTGGCAGGGCTACTTTCAAGCCTATTTCATGCTATCTCTCAGTTTTGGCATAGTGAAGTTCAGATACACACTTAGGAGAATGTCAATGTGAATAAAAAGCAGGAGTGGATTCCTGATCTTTAGCATGCTCCAAAACCACAACCCATCTACTTTGGGCCTTTTTGCAGTTTTTGTTATGTTTAACCACAAAGTTCAGGCTTGCAGGAGGGATCTGGAGGGAGACCAGCCTGAGGTCAAGCAGTGTAAGAGTACATTTTTTGTGTGTTTGTTGCTGCATTTTTAACAGTCTTCAAGGGGGCCTATGGTTGTGCAAATCTTGTACCTGTTATAAATGAGCTGTCTCTGCTGTCTTCCAGCATCAGCTTCAGTATCTTCAGTAACATCAGTTTCCACACTTGCTTTACTAAGACACCACCTGCCTAAATGCCTGCCTCATCACTTTCATGATTAGTCTCCTTTCTGACATGTTATTAGCCTTATTACATCTCTGACTTTTAAAGGTGATCATCTGAGACTTGTTTTTCTTTCTACTGGTATAAAACTTCTTCGAACACAATCTCGGGGTGCAAGGCATTAGGTAAATAAGTTTCATGAAATTGTTCCATTTTAGTGGTTAAATAAATGTGTCTGTGCATGCTGGGAAGCTTTTATGGCTGTTCTTGAGTATAATGGGAGCTGGAATAGACCGCAAGCTGAGAAGAACATTTTATGGGATACTTCTCCCCCACCTCCTCCTTTCCAT
This sequence comes from Egretta garzetta, assembly GCF_000687185.1. Lineage (NCBI taxonomy): Eukaryota > Metazoa > Chordata > Aves > Pelecaniformes > Ardeidae > Egretta > Egretta garzetta. The sequence continues at coordinate 3,052,160 of NW_009259102.1, read as the reverse complement.
TGTTTCTACATGCCAACAAGTCTCAGACCCTCTGAAAAGTCAAATGCAATTTCACACATGCAGCCATGTAATAACAAGATTCAATGTATCTATACAGGTACATTTACCACTTACTCTAACTTAGAGACAAAAATCAAAACATCCTCAAGGTGCAGGCAGCAGCTCTGTTATGGTATGCTAAAGAAGCCATCTTATGGTCCTGACCACAGATAGGTAAAGGTGTCAGCCTGCTGGAAATAATTTAGGGTTGTGGTTTACATCTTCTTTCCTTTTTTGTCTTCCTTTTTCCTTTTTGCATGACTAAGATGAACAACATGAAAGATAACAAAGAGAACTGACCTTGTCTAACTTGTTGTCCCCGAGATTTTCTTACACCATATGATGCTTTCCCAGCATAATTATAAAAAAACCTTTGGCACTTTAGCACCCTATTTCATATTGCTGCTGTCAACATCTGCATGGCAAGAACAGCAGTAACCAAGATACTGACAGTCAGTATCTCCCCATAGCTGGGTTTGCTTTTAACATAGCTGTTGTAATGACACCACTCCTCTCTTTCTGTAGTACAGCCCTAGCATTTCCCTGGCCTTAGTAGCTATTGCTTCTTGGTAATACTTTGCCTATTTTTTTACTCTTAAAAATTCACCTAATATCATGAAGTCATAGAGTCATAGAATTGTTTAGGTTGGAAAAGACCTTTAAGTTCATCAAGTCCAACCGTTAACCTAACCCTGCCATTCCACCACTAAACCATGTCCCTAATATCTTACATTAAATACCCATTCCACTTTGTCATAACTTACATACTTACATCCTGTAATTTTTTTTAAATTATATCCAGAATTTTTTTCTTTTTTCGTAAATCAGACATTTGGTTTCCTTATTTATATCTGAGAACTCTCCCCTAGCTTATGCAAGCTTTGGATATGAGGCCAATTCCAGGCCAGGTCCAGGACATCCCCTTCTAATCCCTACACCAGCAGATTACATTGATTTAAATCTAACTTGCTATCCCTGTCATTTTGGGTGCACATTATCCTAAAACATTGCAACAATATTCCTGATCAACCTGACCTAACTCTGAAGCTAGCCTTGCTTTGAGTGAGAGGCTGGACTATAGAGAACTTCACAGGCCCCTTCCAAACTAAGTATCTGTCATATTACAGTATGGACAGTCAGAGAAAAGGGTCTCTATTTGAACAGAACATTAGTCTAAAGCATAAAACCAGTTTTGGACAAGTCAAATAATGTGTTTATTCATTGCTTTCAGAGTCTCTTGGGGGAAAAAAAAAATTGCATTTAAGATATGAAGTTGTGTGGAGCTATTTACAGCATAACATGCACAGATCATTTACTAAATAAAGAAACAGTCATCATGCTTTTTTTCAGTTTTGAAGCAGTGCTGTGACGGTGAGATAGATGAAATACGATGTTTGGAACTCCTGAAACCAATTACGGTAGATGATTGTAACACTGCATCCTCAGATATGCCTAATTTGCTCTTACTGCTGTAACTAATGAGGTAGATAAGAAAATAATGTCCTTATGCACATGTGAACATATGTTTTTATTTAGTAGCAATAGTGGAACTCATGATACTGGATAATAAAATAAAAGATATACCTGATAAAAATGATGTCATGAAGAACACAAAAGTGTGAAACACCCCTTTCTTAGGCAGTAGAAAGAGACCAGGAAAAGTCAAAAAAAAATTAAGAACTAAGAGTGTTCATGTAGAGAAAAATTTCTCGTAAATGCTGGTGGTTCCCTGTGTCCAACCAACTGTGGCAGTCCATCATTGGCCTGTCTTTGGTTTTATTTTAAACACAATTCAGGATAACTGTAAGTGGTTGCTGAAATCTGATGCAGTCCAACTCCTCCAGCTCTGTATTTTCCCTCCCTCCTTTGCATTGTGGCTCCACGCAATTGCCAAGTGAGCTGTTTCAGCAAGATCATAGAATCATAGAATTGTTTAGGTAATGAAGTCCAACCATTAACCTAACTCTGCCATCCCACCACTAAACCATGTCCCTAAGCACCTTGTCTACCCGTCTTTTAAATGCCTCCAGGGATGGGGACGCAACCACTTCCCTGGGCAGCCCGTTCCAGTGCCTGACAACCCTTTCAGTGAAAAAAATTTTCATGTCTAACCTAAACCTGCCCTTGTGCAACTTCAGACCATTTCCCCTTGTCCTATCTCCATTACCAGGGAGAAGAGGGCGACCCCCACCTCGCTACAGCCTCCTGTCAGGGAGTTGTAGAGGGTGATAAGGTCTCCCCTCAGCCTCCTCTTCTCCAGGCTGAACACCCCCAGCTCCCTCAGATGCTCCTTGTAAGATTTGTACTCCAGACCCCTCACCAGCTTTGTTGCTCTCCTCTGGACATGTTCCAGCAATGCAACGTCTTCTTGTAGTGAGGGGCCCAAAACTGAACACAGGATTCAAGGTGCGGCCTCACCAGCACCGAGTACAGGGACACGATCACTTCCCTGCTCCTGCTGGCCACACTATTCCTGATACAAGCCAGGCACATTGGCCTTCTTGGCCACCTGGGCACACTCTTGGCTCATATTCAGTTGGCTGCCAACCAGTATCCCCAGGTCTTTTTTCACTATGCACCTTCCCAATCACTCTTCCCCAAGCCTGTAGCGCTGCATGGGGTTGTTGCAACCGAAGTGCAGGACCCGGCCCTTGGCCTTGTTGAACCTCATACAGTTGGCCTCAGCCCATCGTTCCAGCCTGTCCAGGTCCCTCTGCAGAGCCCTCCTCCCCTTGAGCAGATCAACCCACTGCAAAATGTTTCATGTTGTAAATATAAAAGTTATTCTGTGTGGTTTAATTTTCCATTAGGTCAGGTCTGTTGGAGTTGAACATACAGCAATGTGTTTTCTGGACCCAGCACAACAGGGGTGGTAGGGGTGCAAGGAGAGCTAGATCTGCCCTTTTGACCAGATGCAGTTTCCCCATCACAATGTGAGACAGGAATATTGGTACAAAAGGGGCTAGCATGCAACTGTGAGTTAAAACCACAATTACTTCATGTTGATAACAATGAGTGTTTGGACTCTATCCCATGATGGATATTTGTCAGACTTCAATTTAAAAGCAGAATTTTTGCTCTTTTTGTCATCCATCCCTTTCCAGCTCTTCCTGTACTGCTGTTGTACTATCTGAGGCTTGCCTCCATTGAAGTGTTGGGATACTCATATTATTCAGAGCACGATAACTCCCAAAACACCTTCTAGAATTGGCACGAGCACTGAACCCATGCCAGGTAACTCTGTTTTATTCCATGTCTTCCACTGCCCTTTCCTTGGAAACGTTCTTATGTCTTGTTTTTCCACATCTGTCTTGTCAGGTCTGTGATCAGGTAGGATTTGTCCTTTACATCCACTCCCAAACAGAGCATGTTCTCTTACCCTTTTTAGAAAAGCCTGTTCAGAGGCAGATGGTATCTACAAAGGAAGGAGTTGCATCCTCAGTTTCACATGGCATACCCTAACACCTCTACTTTCCTGCCTTTTATCAACTGGCAGGTGAGGCATGTAAAAACCACTGTTGCAGGATGAGAGGCTGGTACCTTCAGTCATCTACTTCAACCCCTTGCTTTACCTTCAGTGAAGGGAGAACATAGGGAATTTATTTCCATTCTCATGTGCTCCCACTGTTTTTCCTCTGTTCTTTTTGCCCGCTCTTGCAAGACCACTGTGCGCCATACGGATGTCAGACGCGTCGTCGCTGTACATAACACATCACAGGTTTTATGAGCTGTGCTCCATTTCACAGTAGTGGAGAACATGGAAAACTACAGTTATTTATACTTCCTTGTTCTCCACCAAGAGACTCGCTTTACAAGCATGTGGGCTTGCTGGGAGGAATAAACTAGTTTTTGGTAGCTCTTTGCACAATGAAATCTCTTGTCTACTGCAAACCCCATCCCCTTTGTATGCACAGGTCCAGGTCATGAGTGTGGATGGTCACTTAAGTGCCTCATAAACCTGCCTAGAATTTTCATCTTGAGTTTTATATGGGATGCATTAAAAAGAGTTTTGCCTGAGTGAGGCTCATTTATACAAGTCTTCCATGCTTTATTAAGTGCTTCTTTGTTGAAATAATAGAGCACTGTGGAAAAGAAAAAAAAAAAAAAAAAAAAAAAAAAAAAATAAAACCCTTATTTAACCAAAA
>NW_009259102.1:3045885-3047828 GCF_000687185.1 Egretta garzetta | reverse complement strand
AAAAAAAAAAAAAAAAAAAAAAAGAAAAAATTACAGCCTTGATTTAACCATAAAGACCACAGATATTAGGCATTGCCTAAAACTACCCATGTACATCTGATGGCTTACATAGATAATTACAAGGTATTCTGGCAGAGGAAGTACTAATTCTTTACCACTGAATTCCTCAACTAGGAATTACCCAGAAGAGAAATGAATTCTCTGTGTACCTTAGGTGAGCAGATGTTTGGCTATTCTTTGACAAGGAGATCTTGACAATTTTAAGTATAGGGCTGGCTGACACTTAGCTCTCTAATTATCTCTTAAATGAGCTTGATCCTGTCTGAATTTCAGATATATAACATAGCATAAACTACAGAAATGGAAGGACTATGAGCAAAAAGGGGTTTTTTTCTCTCTTGGGAACTTCTTCCATTGCTACTTTTGTAATAAGCTTGAAGATACAGCTAGAAGTACTTAGCTAACTGGGAGAAAAGACATTTTTAGTACTCAAGTTTTTATCCATTTTGAAAGAGTTCCTCTCTGCAGCTGTCTTCAGAAAGCTCAAAAAGAGTGCTATGTTTGCAGTGAAGGATGCAACTATACCAAGTTACCATTGAAAATGGTGAATCCTGGTATTCTTTTATTCAGTAATACACACAGAATATGAAATAAATTTGTTAAAACAGTGACTCACTTTTAAGAATGTATAGAAAACGTAAACATGACAGAAGAGTGATTTCATAGAGCAAGTCTGTATGTTTCCTCTAAAGGTATTATTTTTGGTGGTAGAGAAAAAAGTTATTGCTTGGCTTTACTGACATAAAATGTGCTGTGAAAATGAAAAGTAAATCTTTTTCTGCCCATAGGCAGAAATACTTACCCAATCAGTGGATGTTCCTTTCAGTGATGTTGATGGGGTGAGTTTTTTCCTACAACAAAGAAAACATCAAAGCTTCATCTTAAATACAGGTGTAAGTCTATCTCTGAGAGAAGACACAGAGCATAGTAATGCACAGTGTGTCCCTAATGCATCTCAGTTCCATGCAAGGACATATGATACTGTATTTGCATCTGTGTCTAAGTATCATTTGTATCATTGCCCATATTAAAAAAGGACAGACTGACTGTTCAGGAACTGGAGTGAGTGTGAAGAACTCTTACCTCCATGCCTATTTCTACAGTTTTGCTGGCTGATCCACAACAGCTCATTTAATATCTCTGTCTCTTAACTGCTAGCTTTGAAATGAGGTGATGCTTCACATGTGATGCTCTTGGTGAAGTAAGTATAAGCGTAATTACAATTTAGAGATCCTCAAATATTCTGCCCATTAGACTACTCAAATGGCAGAAAACTAGATTGGGGCAGAAGGCTTGCTTTGAAAGAATCTTAAAACAATTTTGGATCTAATAAAAAAATCAGTAACATTTTATTTTAAGCTGCCAGGAGGGTGTGCCAAATCACAGTGACTAATTTACCCCAACATACCTACGATGCAATGCAGAGGTATTCGTAGCCTGATGCAATCTGCATGGGTTTGATCAGATTTGACGGCCATTTGCACAGCATGACCCAAAATTATGTTTTGGAGTGACCATGTTTGAATGGGTAAGACTGTCCTATAAATGTGACTATAAAGTCCTACATTGACTGAAGGAAAAATGTCTTCCAGCAAAGCTCTGAAGTACAAACAGTTAAACTGGTAAATCTGCTTTCTTTGGTTGGACCTGGAGAAATCGCAGGAGTACTTTCCAGCACAGACCTGCTAACAGCTTTTCCCATTGGAGGCTTGCCCAAGGAAGTGGAGTTACTGAATGCCTTACATCTGCACCAGGAGAGAGCTGCAGCTTTATTTGAGTTGGAGTAGGAAGATGTGTTGGACCGTCACCCACTAGCTCTGTTAAAACATGATATTGATGCAGAATGAATGCACAGAAAGAAACTTTCCCTTCACCATAATCAT
>NW_009259102.1:3014197-3045815 GCF_000687185.1 Egretta garzetta | reverse complement strand
GGTGGCTGTGCAGCAAAGTAAAATATTCCTCCAGAAGATCTATTTGCTTCAGAGCAGTCCTGCGAAGGGAAGGAGTACTAGCACGTGCCTTATCCCCGTGAGAGGAGCTTTGCCTTTTACTGTCATCTGTCTCCGTGACATCAACCGAGCACATAGCATGCCACTGTCTCTGCGCATACTTCATTTGCCTGTGCCAGAATAGGGGAGAGGATGGTCTGCTCCTGTGGGTGCCTGTTTGCTGCCGTCTCCTGCAATGGCAACAGAGAGATGAGAAATATGCTGCTTGCCAAGCTGACCTGAGGCCAGATCAGCTTAACACACTGACATGGGCACTGACACGCAAGGATGTTTCTTGTGCTCCTAACTGCTCCCAGGAAGAGAGCAGCAGCTAATACCCAGAACTTCACTGGATTATTATTGGAAAGCCAATGGCAAAAATTTCCAAAGAAGAACTGAAGGAATCTGCAAAGAAATCTCCTGTTATTATTCAGACAATCGGGCATTTGTTCTATGTAAATACTATATAGATATCTATATACACACACATATAAGCAAATGCACAAATATATCTACATAAGTATGATATGGCCAAAAAAATTACACTAAATTATAGGTGAACACTGACAAAGAGTTCAGAATGCATGATAATGAAAGTGTGTTTCTTGTAATCCAGGCATTTGGTTGTATTTGACATTACTTTATGTCAACTGCACATACAAAATCTGAGAGAGGACAGAAATGCAATGACAGGTTCAGTTTACAAAACTGGCCAGCTTTACAAAAGACAGTATTTCAAGCACAAATAAATTTAAAAAAAAAATTCTATACATAGTAATCATGCAGCAGCTATGCTATAGCAGCTATAGCTATGCTATAGTATGTATTTTGAAATAAATAGGGTGGTTTTCTTTAGCAAGGTGGGTGCTTGTTTCCTGAATACTTTTGAGAATATTTACTTGTGCTTCTGTATGTTCATTTTAGAAGCATCATGTTGGCCTCAGGTTGTAGTCAGGTCATGGTGGTCTGAAGAAGAAAAACAGTTTGTACTCCACAACTGCAACAGCTTAGAGGGCTACCAGGGAATCACAGAGCTTCCAGTGCTCTACAGATGGACATATGGTTTTCTGTCATTTTCCCTCTAAAATTCAACCAGCCTCTCCTTTGCTACACATCTAGGGCTTTTTGGAGATAATTTTGAGTTAAATTTTAAGGCAGGTAAGTGCTCATGTAGCGTGCTCTTCTGCCTAACACAGATCACAGCTCTTTACCTAATAATTTCTGTACCAGACTCATAACCTTTGTTTGTGCTGCAGCGTCTCTCTGGGAGAGACAATCTTGATTTCAAAATGTCAAATGATATGCAATTATTTGCTGAGCACTATCATGAGTATGATAGAAATTGTGAAATGAACCCTGCTCTTTTAAATAGGGAACTTAGTATATCTTAGCATCAGCTGAACATATTGTAATGATCTATTTCTGTATCTGAAAAGTCCAAGGGAAACAACTGGATTGATCAAGCTAGCACACGAGAATTGGAGAAACAGACTGTGCACAAGATGCTGTTTTTTGCTGCCAGTTCCAAGGTCCTAGAAACGGTTGCGTGTATAAACACGTCTGCTTGTCATAGATCACTCCTGTGTAATGAGGCACGCAGCACATGGTGCTGTAGAAATTTAAAATGTGCCAAGATGAAGGAACCAGCACCAACGCACAAGCACAGAACTAGTCATGCAGAAGATTACCAAACAATACTAACTGGAAACTTAAATATGAACCCTTTTTATTTAAAAAAAAAAAAAAAAAAAAATCTGTTTTCTGTTTACTTCATTGTAGTCATGTGCCTCTTTAAGAACACAAATTTGTCTCAGTTATGGTAAATGCTGATGACAGAAGTAATTCCTAAGGGCAGGCTCTTTATACATGGACTGCAATTACATGGTGTCTAGGGAACTTAGTATATCTTAGCATCAGCTGAACATATTGTAATGATCTATTTCTGTATCTGAAAAGTCCAAGGGAAACAACTGGATTGATCAAGCTAGCACACGAGAATTGGAGAAACAGACTGTGCACAAGATGCTGTTTTTTGCTGCCAGTTCCAAGGTCCTAGAAACGGTTGCGTGTATAAACACGTCTGCTTGTCATAGATCACTCCTGTGTAATGAGGCACGCAGCACATGGTGCTGTAGAAATTTAAAATGTGCCAAGATGAAGGAACCAGCACCAACGCACAAGCACAGAACTAGTCATGCAGAAGATTACCAAACAATACTAACTGGAAACTTAAATATGAACCCTTTTTATTTTAAAAAAAAAAAAAAAAATCTGTTTTCTGTTTACTTCATTGTAGTCATGTGCCACTTTAAGAACACAAATTTGTCTCAGTTATGGTAAATGCTGATGACAGAAGTAATTCCTAAGGGCAGGCTCTTTATACATGGACTGCAATTACATGGTGTCACACCCAGAACAACACAATTCCTATCACAGGTAGAATTAGCCAAATTAGTAATACTAATAATGCAATCAAAACAGGAAAGTTTGGTAAACTTTCTTGCTTTGTATTTGAAATAAACTCCAGGTGAAGTCTCCATGTCAGAAAATGTGAGTAATAACTTTTCTATTCCACAAATATTTCATGAGGGTGCTAAACAAGCAACCAACACAGCTGTACTTTTTTATTTGGAGGAACAGACAGCTTGCATCAAAATTTGGGCCCGTCTTCTCAAAAAGAGAAATAAAATGAGGAAAACCCCACTACTACCCTTTCTTCCCCCAAGCACTTCCTTTCAAAAACCTCCTTTTCCCTGTTTCTGCCATTCTGTCATTTCAAACTTGAACTCTTTCTGTCCAAACATCCAATTTCCCCACCTTTTGCCAAGAAGGAGTTGCTACTGAATGTGCTCCTCCTCCCACCAGACCCCGCCACAGACTGTCCTTGCCATGTTCCCATGCAGGTGGGACAAGCCCACAGCAATGGCATCACATTGCCTCAGGCCTCTGTTGGCCTCAGGCTGCTTGCTGCTCACTCCATAAGACCAAAATGTCATAAAACCATCCACATTTTCATAAGTGTTCCTAGAGGAATGACCTACTTGACTGTGGTGGACTTCCAATCACTGAAATTTAAATCATGTCTTAAAGGTCTTTTCCCCTTGCGATATGCTATGCTCAGTGAAAAGATAATTCAGCGTTCTGAATATGTAAGCTCTGAGGAAATTCTTGAATGTTTTTATAGCATTTTATCTGATCACTGATTTTTGAAGAGCTGATCATCCTCATCAGGTTGTTGCCAAGGTCAATGATGTCAAGTAGCTATGGTGACTTAAAGGCAACTGAAATATGCAAAGCACAGTGTTTCCAAAGAAACTCCATTTAATAAGGTACATCACTTCAAGGATCTTTTTCTTCACTCCCTTCCAAACTCTTGCAGACATACATGTTGTGTAGATTCAAAAGGAGTTTCCCAGGGTGAAAGTTTCATGTTTGTCTCTGTTCTAGGGTAGGTAAATGATGTCCCAAAATTGTCTGACTACTTCGCAGCTGAGAGTCACATATATATATGCACGAACAAAAGACTGCACGGCTGCTGCATGTATTTGCTGTCTTAGCACTTGGTGTTTCTGTAGCTTCATCATTTCTAAGCTATGTGCTAATATTTTCTATCCATTAAACAATCACTCCCAATCTGGGCAGGGCTGGTTTGGTTTTTTTTCATCTAGAATCTTTAAACATGCACTTATTCCTCTTAAGATCAGTAGCATAAGTTTTAGTTAAGACTGGACATTTTAGAGCTATTTCATGACAGGGCATTATACATTAGGAAGATGGAGAAAAGCAGTTACGTGGATTTTTATTACTCTGCAGGTACAGGCTCAGGGAGATGTACTTTCTTGATGCAGATTTGTTGAAGATGATTTAGCTTTCAACAGTGACCCCTTCTGGTGTGCACGAGGAGAGTCTCCATACGGCAGACACCGTACTGAAACTGTCATTTCTAATATGAAATACTTTGCTTACAGAAATTATTACTTTTTAGTTGTGATCTGAGGAGTATAAGTGGAAAAAAGGAGTCTGCTATAAAGGCCTCTCTTCCTTCCTGACTTTGCTTTATTAAGACATCTCTGAGTACTCTTGATTTTTTAAACACTAAATGTCGTTTAACCGAGATCAATGCCTCTTAGCAGAGCTGCATTACTTAGAGAATATGAATCGATGCTCAGTCCTGTGCTAAACATAGAAAAGACTATAAGTAGGGGTCTTGGGCAATAATACCTGCCAAACAACTCATTATTTTCTTTCTGAAGGTGAAATACTGAAATTTCCATTCTTGTGAATCCATTCCCCCCATCCTTGCTTTTGCTTTCTTTCTTTCTGAATTAAGAACCCTAATGCCATTTAAAAGTTTAATGGCTCCTTTCAAGACCATTTGATTGTAATGATCTGTGTTGTAGAGCTTTCATTCTGTACTCCTGCTCTGAGATAGTCTTCATTAATTTATCAGGCAGGGGTCTATACTTTTTAAGCAGAAGGGTTATAATCCCAGTACTGCAATGAAGTGCCAAATAAACATAATATACAACATAGCCAGAAATTAAAATCCTGAGTAGATTCATTGTTGCTGTTGTCTTCATTTTTGCAGACTGCTAGCTTGTCTTCCAGGCATGCCACCATTTCATTTAGGCTGATAAGCCTTTAAAATTTGTGCCTTTCTAGATGAAAAAAATGTTGTTTCTTCTGGAGTGGCATGAGATATTCTGTCACATTCCTCTGCAAAGTGACAACGTTTCTTCATCAGCACAGCTTTGCTTCCTCAGTGCTGTTCCAGCATTTGGTTCCACTTTTTGCTAGTTTGAGGGGGTTTTTTGGCAGGGGATAGAGGGGCTGATCTAATTAGACATGGTTCCAGTGAGAACACTTTATAGTTTGTGATATTGCGGAGCCTCTTTTTCTTCTACACACTGCAATACACTTGTAAAATTGTAAAGCTTAGCAGGAGCTGCAATCAATTTAGTTGTTCCCTTGCTCTGAAGCTGAAGTAGCACCACTACAGCCACTCCAGCCAGGGGCACATCCAACCAGCTCCCGCAGACCCCAAGGGCAGAGTCCACACCCTCCCGGGGTGGTTTATTCCAGGGCTCGGGTAACGTCAGAAACTACTCCTGATGTCCAAGCAGACTCTCCCTTACTGCTGTTCATCACCGCCACCCTGTCACCCTGCCCTTCATGGATGCAGAGAACAGGTATTTTTGTAGGAATACCTACCTTTGAGTGACTTGGGTTCACTCACCTCAGCCGACTGCAGTCTTCTCAGAACCATCACTGCATCTCAGGCTTGACCTCTGGGGGTGACCATTACAACGTCTCTGGGTGGAGAGTGAGCCAGCAGAGCACACTGCAGACACAGTGAGCAGCCCATTGGAGAGACGGTTGGAGCCGCTGCCTCCTGTCAGCTGAGGTGGTTGGTCATTACAGAAAGAGCTGCAAGAGTCCTTCCCACACAAAGGATGAACATTTGTCACTGTCCTTGAACTCTGCACCTTTCATATTTCTGTCTCTGCCTCTCCCGAGTTGCTGTGTGCAAGTTTTTCCGTTTGCTTTTTTCCCCCCTTTCCCACTGTGGATGTCAGACCCTATCTCTGAGGTCTAGAGGGTTGTTCTTCTGTGACAGCTACAAACAAAGGCTACAAGTGCAGCCAGGTGTTTTCAGCAGGGGCTGGAATTTTTGTGTGTCAGCTTTGTGGGAAGCCAGGATGGTCAGGGAAGCAGCAAGCAGCGAGCACATCCCAGATGGACAGATGGATCTTTTAACTGAGTCAAGGGAGGAAGATGCTAATGGATAACATTGTGTAAGACCTCTACAGAAGGTCCTGCCATGGCTGAGCCTAAGATGGGACAGGATAACTGGGAAAGCTGTGATTGAACCAAAATAGCCTGAAATGATGCTCCCTGAGACAGGTGATGGGACTGGACAGGACAGATGAGAAAGGAACAGCTCTTGATACACCTCACCCAAACCCACCAGACAAACTATGTAAATTGTCTGTTCAGGGCCTTAGGAGCAGCTGGTCTGAAGTTAGTAGGAAACAAACTTTCCTCTTTTCTTGCAGCTTTACTGGTATTGGGATGGTTGCTCATTAATTACATTCACTGTGGAAAAGAGGGTGTGAACATGGGAATTACTTGTTACCTGTTTCTCAGCTACTGCAGGATTAGCTTTTCCCCAGTTTCAGGACTTAATTCCTCAGCTGGAAAAGAGGAAGAGCAGCATCTCCTGAGGATCCTGTTAAGAACATCCAGCTGCTGCCAAGGGCTATTACATGGCTTACTCCTGCATGATAGACACTCATGGGCTCTTTGCCATCCACTGGAGTTAATTTCATGACAAAAGGCATGTGGGATGGTACATGTTTCAAATACTGGGAAATCCTCCTGATATGTATTCATTTTAATATCATTAAGCCATGTACTGCTGCCACAACTTTCCCAAATGGTGAGGTATGCTGAGGCTTGAAAAGGATGGCAGTGCTCCTTGGAGCATTACTGATGACACTTAAGCATGTCCAGAACTCCAAGAGCTCCGTTTTAAAGTGTGCTTTCTTGTTTTCAAAGTCTACTGGCTTCTAGGATTAGAATCTCATTCTTTTTTCTCTGTTTTCTTTCAAAGGGGCAGTAGAATGCTTTATTTAAAAAAAAAAAAAAAACCAAAAACAAAAAAAAAAGGCAGAAAAACAGTTTGAATGCAGTCAAAAGTTTGAAACAGTCAAAAATTACAAACTGGATATGATTTGTAGATGTAATTTTTTTTCTAGGTTTTATTGCTAACTATATGAAGATTTCCTTGTTCTGTTTGATTCTCAAAGTCATTGCATTAGACTGTGGAGCATAAAAACTTCTAATGGAAAATCTGTAGAGAACCACTGCCAGAGAATTTCATACTGCAATATTATCACAAGCAAAATGCAAAAAGGGGTGAACCCAATCACGCCAATTTGGCTCCAGAGTTAGCTTTCCAAATCATTTTTTCTTCAGGTTTTTTAACTCTGACAGTGAATAGTTTTTCATAAAAAAACAAACAAAAACTACATATAAATTAAAAACCATCATTAATACTGTACAGTTTTTTTTCCACTGTTACATTTCAGTGTTCTGATCCTGCAGTGTGACATAGGTGCCCAGGTGCCTACAACAACGTTTGTCAGCTTAAGGTGAACTGTAAACATGAAAAAAATTCTCTTAAGTGTACGGACCCCAAAACTTCCAGTGACCAGTCCCATGAGCACTCAGCCAAATGGGAGAGGTGAAACACACCTGATGGGATAAAAATATATTCTACCAGCACTCTGTCACTATTCTATGTACAAAGTAAGCACTGAAATTGTTGTGCAGTGAACACATTCATAGGTGTTCCCACTTAAAAGAACCCCTCCAAGGGAGACTCAGGTTTAAGACAGTACAAGCTGAGATCTTTTCTCCCTTTCTTGAGTTTTTGCTCTGATTGTTATCAGAAGTATTATACTTCTTGCTCTTCGATTTCTTTTTCTGCATCAGTCTGCAGCAGAACATCGTGAACCTGTCAAGAATCCTTTTAGCTGACTGACCAGTCAACAGCAACCAGCAATTTAAAAAATGAATCTTTTTAATCAAGGTATCTAAGGTGAAGAGGATACTTAGGGAGCCTTGCAGGAAAGGGAGACTGACTTGTCATAGCTTCTTGTGCTATTCTTAAGTTCGTAAGAGCAGAGTAACTCAAGTCAAGGAGGGAAATCATTGAATAAGAAGTAAGTCACTGAAGTGCCTTGCTGAATCAGGTTTTAAGTGTGTACTCAGATGCAGCATGAATTGTGCATCAGCTGAAGTTTGGGCAGAATGGAAATCTTTCCAAAGTTTATCACATTCTTAACTGATATCTTGAACAAGGGTCACCCGCTGATTTAGTGCTCTACACTCCCACAGAAATACCTTTAATAGATGTTTAGAGGGCTTGGGGTAGGGGGTTTTCTCCCAACAAAAGATATCTGGCAACATTACTATTTTCTTTGCCTGCTCTCAATAATATAGTTGTCTGTGCTCTTGCATAAATGCATATTTCTTTCTTATAACCCTTATGCAGGCAGTCTTCTGAAAGTTTTCTAGCCAGAAAAACCCACTCTCCCCACACCTGCCCGACATCAGCACTCCAGAGTGCACAAAGGCATGGATCCCTGAGGCATTGCATCTGCACTGCTCCACTGAACCTTGACAGCTCCGCTCCCATTGCCTTGTCCAGCTTGGCAGGGATCATGGTATGAACCGATAGGATAATAACCCATACTTTGGAGATGACTTTGCATTTAATCGGATGCATAGATAAGACCAAACCCACCTGGCAGCCCGTATAAAATCAAAAACTTTTGGATAGAACTATGCCAGAACTTGTAAAAGGATACCATGCTACCCTTTGACAAACACTGTTACACAGAGACCTTCAGAAAAGAAATCTGTTCCTTCCAAAAAGTCTGAGAGATTGTAATCAAATCCAGCACTTCAGAAGCTGTTGCTTTCTTGCACTATTTTGGCCATGGATTTTCACCTTCATAGCTCTCCCTTGCACTTCTGCAATTTGTATTAACCCGTTCTGGGCTCAGCAATGGAGAACTAAGTTTATGCAAAAGAACTGAAGAAGCACAGCTTGCTGTGACCAGCAAAAAAGGGCATCCAGCAAGGATGTGATTCTCCCTGAATACAGCAGAGTAAACACTGGAGAAGGATATGGACTATTTAAGCTAACAGATGATATTGTGAGCTATTATGGCAGTCTGTTTGCAGACTTCTGGAAAAACATCCCTTAGATCTTTACACTCCCTTCACTTTTGGAAAGATTTCTTTGTCAGCATGGGGTTAGAAATCATCCCCTCTCCTTTTATTTCTCTCTCTCAGATGGAAGATTTCATTTTTCTCTGCAGTTTTGCAGCAGGTGACTAATGCAGAAAATAGAACAACAGTGAAATTAGGAGAACGATTAAACCAAGTATCCTGCTAGAATTCATTCTGTGAATCAGATGTGAAGATCTTTTCAACTCATGAATTTTTGTAACACATTTAATGCTACCAGTGCATACGACCCTACAGCTGTCATGCCTCTGGGAAGCCAAACTGACCTTGTGCTTCATACCAAAATCTGTGTACAACAGAGAGATACAGGTCGTGCAGCCCAGGGGGAAATGAACTCCAGAATAACCCACAGGCAGGAGACAAGAGCTGCTTGTCATGGCTCCCATCACCCCACCGCAGCACAGGACGGAGCTGTGCATGCAGAGGCTCTGGAGTGAGCTGGGTGGTGGCTGCAGTGGCCCCAACTGTCCACCTTTCCCTTCTGGTCATGCGTGAGGGCTGCTCAGCTGCCTTTCTGCCTGCACAGTTCCCCTTTCACATGTAATGTTCCAGGATGGTCACCACATTCCTCCTCAAAAACTTACAGGGTTTAGAAAAGGCTGCCTTACTCATATAACTGCCCATTACTGTTATCACACCAGCCAACCAAAGATCTCCAAGTACTTTTAAAGTATCCATTCACAGCAGGATCTCAAGACAGATAGTGCTCCATTTATAGCTGAACTGATCAGCAACCCTTCCAGAAATGGTGCCATCCATAGCAACTCCATTTCTGACTGACCTCTGGTGCTACTGAGTGGTCCTTCATTCAACTGGGTGGCTTGGCCAGGACTATACTGAAGCAGATCCATGAGCAGAGCAGTTCCCACCTCCCTGAGGGGCTGGTAGCATTGTGCCACGTTCACTGCTTTCTGTGGCAATGGTAAGGGTGGCTCCTGAGTTTGCCTAGTTAATGGCATTGAGCACAACAGACAAAATTAAGAACGCAAGTGCAACCTGTGCCCACAGGTGTACAGTATGTGTCTCAGAGGAGAGAAACAGCACTTGCCTGCTAAGCAAGAACAGTAAGTGCTGAAAAAATAAACCACTTCGCTGCTAACAAACTTGTTGAACTGTCCTTAGAACAAATCAAATCCATCATCTCCCTCAATGTCTAAGTGTTGGACAAGAACTTGTCTTCTTTTTGTATTGTTTCTCTGCAAATGTCACCTGTCCTTACTTGTTTGCTGATTCTTGCTACAGACAATATAATAATGCCTAATTTACATATAGATTAAAAATTACCTTGAAGCTTATTTACCTCTTGGTGAGGAAAGGCAGTGGAGCACCATACCAATACATAGGCTCCATTAAGCCTCTGTCGTATTAAATATTAGAACTAAAAATTTTGGGGTTCAGTTTTGCTGGGTCAGTATCACAGCCTAGAGTTTGGAAAACTGCTGTTTTCATAGCAGTTCAGGTACAAAGTATTATTACAGATTCTTGAGCCACTTGCTCAACTGTTGCCATTTACTTTTTTTTGCTATTTAATTATTTTAAAAATAAAATTGTTAATGATTTAAAAATTATTAGGCTTGCTCTGGTTATCAAAAATGACTCAGTTTGTTCTTGTGTCTCCTTGCATTATCTTCAGCACATGTTACAAAGCTTTGCTCTCCCCCTCCCAGCCTCAGACCTTGTCAGCCCAATGTGCTTTCAGATCTGGCACTATGAAAATAGTCCTCCCTCTGCCTCTGTCTCAACTTTGCCTCCCAACACTAGTTTCTGTATCAGGACACTTCACTTTGATCTCCAGACGACATTGGTGACCGAGGAGAGCTGCAAAAGCCTGCCACTGCCAGTCTCCCAGTGTAATTCAGTAATGATGGTGAATGCTTTTTTGATAAAGACATGCATATGGTTGGACACCCAGCAATCACCATTTCTTCAGTAATACATTCTCTGCATCGTAAACAAGAACTCGAGATGGAAAAATAACATGCGGCAATGTAAATTAATAAAACCTCCCCTTTTTCTTTTGTTTCCTAAGGAAATTGTTACTTTTCTGTATTAATTTACTGAGGTCTTCATATCTTCTACCATGCATTAAGCTTTATTATTACAAAATATTAGAGATCTTTTATCATCTCTGACTGCTTGTTTTCAGTTTAACAAGAATAATAAAGGGAGCAATTGCTGAGAATGAGACATGTATACATAGTGTTCCTAAGCTTACTAATTTTCTTTATGTTCTATATATTATTGAAACCTCATAGTCAGCTGAAATATGTCTTCACCGATCTTTTTTCTGCCCTTTCTCAGAAGAGGATGACGCATATTTTCCTTTCCTGAAGAACACTGAAGTGGAGCCTGAACTTAGTCTTTGTAAATGCGTTTCAGGTATTGAAAAGACTGCCAGGATGCTGCCGGGCCGTGGCTCTGTCAGAAAGGGAAGGCCAAGGCCCCGACGGGGGCACATGGCAGCAACCTCCTCCTGACAAGGGCCAGCCCTGCTGTCCCCAAGCACAGGCATCTGCACCACTTGCTGGCTGATATTTAGTGACAGTAAGAACATGGGTTATTCTCAGTTTTAGTATACATGTTGAAGTGCATGTCAGTGGACTTTAGCCATTTTCTCTCCTCTGTAACTTTAGGTCTAGGCTGCAACAGCTAGTGAAAAAAGGGTAATCATAACCTTCACAAAACCAAAAATTCAGGTTGGAGACATTTGCCTGTCTGATTGCATAGCCCTATAGCCATGGCTAAGCACCCACAGTTCAACACTTAATCCAATATTCACTTTTTTAATGCAATGACACCTCCTTCGCAGCTAGATCAGTTGTAGGACATTGAGTTAAAAAAAACGGATGACAAAAGGCATATTGCCAACCTAAGTGTTCATTACTGTGTTAAAAAGGAAACCTAACCTAAAAATTCAGGGAAAAGCAGCTTTAATGATTGGTACATGTTCCTTGACAAGAATGCAGTTTAAGAGGGGCATAATGAGTCCTCTAGCATGTGGAAAAAGGTAGGTTTAGAGCATCCTTAAACCCCAAGCCACTGACTGAGTCTGTAAGCTTGAAGCCCTTGTGCTGATTCTCATTTGGAGCAGTTCACCTCCAATGGCATCATCTGAAACCATTGGACTAAATCAAATAAGGAGAAAGAGGACATGAAAAGGCACATCAATATTGTGAAATGACTCTGTAGAGGACTCTCCAAGCTCCCTGAGTGGCTGCACTTAGAGCTCACTCAGTACTAATGGGGTGCCTGAAATAGGATCACTTTTCTGGGAAGCAGGAGTAATGGTAGCGTAGCCCCATCCCTTCCTGGCTCTGAAGACAGGCGCGGGCAGGGCAGCTCTCACTCCCGCTCTCTCACCCCACCCACTTCTCATTGAGCAATAACCCCCTTTCCTGGCTTGTTTTCTCCCCACCACAGCCTACCCCGGCCTCTGAAATAAGGCACCATGCTAGTGGCCACGGAACGAGAGGGGAGAGCTATTAAACAGCTTTCATTTTAAAAAAAAAAATTGCTGCTATTTGTCATTATGGTTCACTAACATTGCTGCAAAAAAGGGCAAGTATCTAATGCAGAAGACAGGGTGCACAAAAGGGCAGGGTCAGCTATACCGCATAAATTTTTCTTCCTTCTCAGTAAAATGGAAGGCGTAATAAAAAAAAATGCACCTTACCCCTTCAACACAGTCTTGAAACCTTAAGTTGTGTCAAAAAGATATGTGCAAGGCCAAATTACTAGTTTCATTAAAATCCTTCCACAGAACAGCTTGCTTTTAAAATTCCTTTCACTGTTCCTCTTCACTCCTGTGCTCATTCTGACATACATGATTTAATTTTTTTAAGACCGTTCACCATGGATCCATTGTGAGAGCAACAAGGGACAGATTCCCTGTAGAAATTGCCATTTTTTGCTGCAGTAATTTTTTGCAGTTCTCTAATCTCTTTGATTTGGAAAGAAAGGCCGCCAGCTTTAATTTTTCCTAAGCTTCTCTTTTCAGTGATTGCAGTTTCATTATAGCCTCTTACTGTATCTTGCACAATTTGATGGATGTTGTAAGTACAGGAAGGCCATATATGAGTAAAGAAACCGAAAAGAAAATGCAGAAATATGAATAAAGTAGGTCTTGAGTTAGACTGTTTTCTTAAAGAAGCCTACAAATGCTTAAGTTGCAACATGAATCCTTGCAGTTATTCCAAAATCCTTGCTTTCCTGAGTTAACTATATTTTCAAAAAATTACAGTGACCTTACACATCCAGTTGATAGCCAGGTGATTTTTTTTCCCATCTTGATAACCTCGATATGATTCTGAATATTGATTTAATCTTCCTACAGTCTTTACCCAGACAAACCCTCTCCTTTCAGTGGGGCTGACATTCTACCCTTTATTTTTTTTTCATTTGTAAGTATCATTTTTCTTCCCAAATGATTTGACCATACCATGCTTATCCTATAACCACTCAGGAAAAAAACTTCAATTGGAGGTAAGTGTGCGTCCTATGAGAACTACATGTTCCACTCTGCGCGTGTATGCATGCCTGCATTTTGTACATCCCCACTACACTCATAACACTGTGCCACCCTGATACCCATAGAGTATTATGTGCATTGCTCTGGTAGGACTCTGACAAGTCTACTTGGAGTTCAACTGTGATGTGTCTTACATACCATGATTTGGAACACGTAGTGTCTAAGCTTTAGATAATCAATACAAATAATGGTCTTAACCGGAAGGAAGCCAGAAGTTTAAAAGGCCTGCAGAAAAAAAAAAAAAAACAAACATGGGCTGTCTGTGGAAGTAGAGTGGATGTTGTGTGCCTGGTAGGATGAAAAATACAGAAATTAATCTCGGGATGTTGTTTTTCCTTTGTATTTCATGACGGGGTTGCTGCCATTTACAGCTAGGCACATACTCACCAAATTCAAGAAAAAGGTCAAATGGGTCAGCGAGCAAATAACCAAGGGAGCTCCTAGCTCACAGCCTGTATGTACAAGCAGTTAAGGAAAAAGGATTATAAGTAAGGAAGAACAAGCTTTGACTTCACCTGAACTGCTGCTAAATAGGAAAAAAAGAAGCAGCGCTCCAGTGCTGATCACATAGAGACAGACTGACTGGCTGACCTGGGTGTCTACGCATTGAGTGTGGCAATCCCAGGCATGCGGCTCTCCAGACACCACCCTTCCTTCCCCAAACCCTCTGCTTTCCATGGGGGTTATTATTGCCTGCTCCATCCTGAAGCCTCCAACTTAAAGTATCCTGAGGACTGTACATGTTTCACTATTGATGGTGCATATTTTGTAGATCAGACAATACTGTGATTTTTTTTATGTTAGTGACCCTGTAGCTTTTGCTTAAACAGATAACATGATTTTTTTTTCCCATGAGTAAATTAGGTATTAGTTTATAACACAAAACCTCAGCTTTTTCAAAGCTATGGCTTAGAATTCTTCTGTTTTATTCCCATCTGTTTATCTGTGCAACCGCTAAGGGACTCGTCCCTCAGACCTTTTTCTCCCCTTTGAGTGAGAGGACGATGAGAGTTATTGCAAGGGCTGCAAGAGCCTTTGAAAGGGAGACTTTTGGTGTAACTTGGGCACTGAACTATTGTTGTCTTGGAAAATGTCTTCCTTAATGATATACTTTGGCATCTGTTTTAATTTTGGTTGCTGACATAGCAGAGGGGATTTTGTTTCCCTTCATTATTGCTCTCTCTAGGGAGTTTCCACGGAATATATATAACACTCATATCTTTCTTTTACAATACCTGCGAGATGGATAATACTACCAGCTCCTGTATTCTTTCTATACTTCTCATCAGATCTATTAAGAATACCTTTGTTTAGTATTTGAGAAAACAAAATATATTTTTTTTACTGCCATCCTGAGGAACTAGTTATTTCTCTGCATCATGCTGTGATACTGCCTTCAGTCACATCACTCTGGAAAACACCCGTGTGTTTTTTCTCTATTATATTAAGGCGTAAGAAGATTAAAGTTATATATTTCATTTAAGGTGATGTTTAGTTTCAGATGTTCCTAATCCAGAGTGTTTATGCCCAATTAGATACTCAGGAGGCCTTATGGTTTAAAGTTCTTTCAACTGGCATCAGAAGAGTAATGTTCATTTTTTAGAACTAGCTAAAATTAAAGCCTAAGTCATTGAGAGTCATTTGAACTGTGAATCACAGTCTCCATGACTGGAAGTTTCCAGACGTACAAGTACGGACTTCTCCTTCGGAGCTTTCTGAAAGGAAGGGATGTGCATTTCATAGCTATATACAAGTCTGCATCAAAAATAGTCTGCAGTATAGGAATGGTACTGAATGGTACCAATATTCAGTGCCATGCCTTTTGTCTAAATATATACAAATAAATAATCCATGCATCCAGATCTTGCTTAAATTAGGCACACAACTGATGCAACTGCATAAAAACAGTGTAATCTCAGCTGGCCTTTTGTCCACATAAAATACGATTTTAAAACAATATCTAAGAAAGATGGAGCTGCAATAAATCCTAACATCTTTTAAAAACCATTCACATTTCCACATTTCCTTTTTTTCCCTTTCATTCTTTTAACTGTTTTGGGGATCATTGATCTAAACTTGGGTGGGATATACCTGGCACTCTTTTGCACATGTGCATAGCTTTTGCATCCCCTTTCAGATGTCTGTCTTAAGTATTTCAGTCACACCAAGGGCTGAACATATGAGAACCATGCCATCTTTTTAGACACCCGCCCACCATGCTTCAGCAAGACTCCTTTTCAACACGAACAAAATCAGGATCCGGTCTCAAGGCAGGGAATAAGAACCCCTGGATTCCAGAATACCCTTTCAAGAGCATTGCCTTTAATCCCTGCTACCTCCTGTAGAGACTGGCACAAGCATAAGGTCAAATTAGCTTTCCTTAAGCCAGAATGTCACCATCCCTGGAGGTATTTAAAGACAGGCAGACAACGTGCTTAGGGACATGGTTTAGGGGTGGAATGGCAGGGTTAGGTTGACAGTTGGATTTCATGATCTTGAAGGTCTTTTCCAGCCTAACAGATTTTATGATTCTATAATGGATGGGCATGTTGCGTTACTCCTGTTTTAGAGAAAGATTAAGCTCATTGTAGCCAAAGCAGAGATTTGTGACACCTAGAAACTGCGAGTGCACTCCTTAGGGTATCACTAACATTAGCTTGCCTTGAACCCAATATAAGCATACTAAAAAGTGTAACCAGTAGCAGCATGTAAGTATTTTGTGCCATTGTGATAGCATAGCCATACACAATGCATAAGCGTTTTACACACGTGTCTGAGCAATGCGACCACCAAAAGGGGAAACAAGTATACATACAGCTGCACACAAGAAACATCCAACCAAGGGAAAGTTGCCAAAGGACAAGATAAATACAAAAGGCTGCCGTAGGGAAGACATCCTGCTGCATACAAATGAAGGATGACTGACAAAACGAGGCAAGCAGTAAGAGAAGCAGATGAGATCCCTCTTGCGGGAGGTGGGCAAAGAGCATGTAAAGATCAGGCAGGGAGAGGAAAGACAGAGAAGCAAGCGGACAGGCCTGCATATTATCAGGCTTCCCTTGTCGAAGAGCTCTCAAGCCTGATCACTTCCACCTCCATGAGCAAGGCCACCAAGGGCTCAGCCATCAGCCCTGACTCCATGGCATCAGCTTCGTGGTGCCACACAGAGGCCAGTTAGGATTTCAGTGTTAAGGACAAACAGTTTTACGTATGTAGTGAAATGATTAATATTGTGTAAGTACTAACCATTAGCACAAATGACTTGTTAATGAATGAATTTAATAAAGGCTTTTGAGTTTAAAATTGGCTTGCTTGATCAGTCTGCTAAAATCTCCAATCATAATGATCCCTAATTCCCTATATGTAAACATATATTTAGTTGCAAGATTACCCTCTTTTTAGCTTTAATGATCACAAAGTAAAAACGTGAACGATTATCTTTTATGGGTGCCAGGGTCCTCAATTATAAAGTTTAACACATCCTTGCTGTGAGGGTACAGTGTCTGAATCCTACCAAGACACATGCCTCCTTCTCAGCGAAAAGACTTAAATAGAGGCAATTCATGTAGCAGTGCAAGCATCTTAATGATCAGAAAGTGCCAAGCTGACTGAAGCTTGCGCTGTAACTACTGCAGATAAGTAAACATACAACTTTTCAGTGTAATCTGACTGCTGAAATGTTTGCAAGGCATGTCCTTCTCTGGTGTAAATTGGCCAAGCTCCATGGCAGTCCATCAAACCGAGGTGAGAAACTGGTCCAACCCATGAAAGCTAATGCTTTGCAATTTGAGCAAATACTTGCTAGCAAAACTTACTTGCTGAAAACTTTAGCAACTAATCTTCTGTCTGTCTGTGTCATTTTTAAGGTGTCACTGCTTATGTAGCCAGTATGGAACCTCCTGCTGCTGTCCACACATGCTCTAAGTCATTTTTAATCATCTCCAATTTTGCAAAAGCATAGTCTTCAGCAACCCTATAGTTTCACAAGAGATGTGCATATCTTGCTGTCCTTCACTTTACAAAGATATAACTAGAATTTCACCTCCTCTTCCCATTCCACTGTGATTTGTCTGACGACTTTTTTCTTTTACCTTCTGTTCATAAACTTCAAATGGAAGTAGTAGTGACTGATTCCAGCAGCCTTGTGTTTAATCAGCAGTGCTGCCCATTTGCCCAAAGCATTTTCTTTAGTTAGATGCCACATCTTCTTCAGTTTGATATCAGAAGGGTATACCCTTGCTAGTCTGCATCGGATGTCAGTTACTACATTTCTGCAGCTGACGCTGTAGCTGAAAGCCTTCTCTGCCTCAATGCTGGGCGTACCTTTTTTTTGTGTTTATCTGAAACATTGCTGAAGCATACCTCTAACACTGTATACAATTGATGGGTTTTGTCAGTTTCATTTTTAAAAAATATGAAAATTAAAATTACACTCCACTTGGTAGTAGGAAGTTGGTAATATCTTAAAATATTTAATAATGCACTCAAAGTTCAATTAAAAGTACCTCTGTGACTTTGCAGGCTGGAATAGAACAACATGATAAAAGATCCCTAAATTAGGGTTCTGTGAAGCAGAGATTAGAACCAGTTATGCAATACTAGGCAAAAGAGAGCTCGTCTGAGTGTATAAGCTGATTATACTGCTCCCTTGCTCTGACTAAAGTGCCTTGGTTGTCCCACTTCAGACTCCACTGATAGTGCAGATAATTTTCAATTCCTAAAATACATATTAGTATATGCAATGCCATTAGGAACACACTTCTCTGAGCATGCATTAATCATGATTTCTGCGAGACTTGGTAGGTATCTGTGGATCTAAAGCTTATGATCTTGTGAGGCACATGACATTTGTCTGGTCCTCAGTACCAGTGGGAGTTAGGGGCCGACTAGGATCCCCCCCTATTGGCTTGCTAGCACTTCCTCTGATCCTTCCTACAGTCCTATGCAATGTAACATACAAGAGAAAGCCTAGGCAATAACTAACTCATTTAAACCCCCCAAAGATACACATATGCTCTTCCATACCTTATCATATGCCAGGGAAGCCAACTGAGTCCCTGCGAGGTACTTCTTTCCTTGATCCCAGGGACAGCAGGTCTCAGACCAGCCTGCCCTGTTACCTACTACGTTTTCTGGGGCTTACAGACATTGCTAAGACAGCTCATTTTTTTTTCAGTTTACAGATTTACCACACCACTCCTCCACGTAAGAAATGCTTCGTTTGTTATACAGCTCATTTAAAATCACCCTTAAAACAAGCAAGCTTGAAATGAAAGACAAAGCAGCGTCATAACTTCTAACACAGCATCTTTACTAATGTACTTAATAAAGTAAGCAAGTGGAATTGGGGCAGGGGATTGTTACAGTGGATGCTGAATGTGTTTGCATCATGATCATACTTAGATTTCTTACGTTTCAGGCTGCATGCACTAGAGAAAACCTCCTGATGGAAGAGCTTCCTGCTCGCAGCCAGCTCTGTTTCTTAGGGCATGGAAATGTTCTGTGATTGGGCCACAAGTCCTCCAGTCTGTTTGTTTATGCAACTTCTTGACTCTGTGACGTCACTGTCCCAATCCAATGTCAGGGAGGTTTCGATACGATCCCAAGGACGACATTAAGACACTAAATCTGGTCAAATGTCATACAACCTTTCAACTTTATTTTTGACGCGGAGGGAGGAGGGAACCACGTGAGGAGGTAACAGTGAAAGTGAATGGGGAAAGGCAAAGGGGAAGAACCGAGGAAAAAAAGAGGGAAAAAAGGGGGACAAGAGAAAAGGAGAGCTAGAAAGGGAGTGGGTTTACGTCAGGGAGGACAGGGTGAACGAGAGAGACAGAAAGAGAGGACTAGCTACCACAGCCCCAGGTCCAGAGATGTTCTGGCACCTCCATCTGTGGCATAGTCAACGCTCCAGCACCCCCGTCTGCTACTCCAGGTTCAGTCCACGCGATGCTGACTTCGATGATGCAGGTTCCAAGAGGTCTGAAGGGGAGGGACAAAGACGGGAAAGAGCCCCCCTACCAGAGAGCACACACTCCTTTTACAGGGGTTGGGGTCCCTTGCTCATGTGCAGATCACACTGGCGTTCGTGCAGTTCGTGCCATACGTGCTGTCTCCTTAGGATGCCTTCCACCTTTTTTGCGCCTTGGGCCTTGCGCAGGTGCATGGTGTTGTTTGTCTGCAGACCATGAGGGCAGGACCTTCTGAGTGGCGGGAAACAGTGGTACAATGGCAATGTCGACACAAACTACATTCAGTAATGGTTCTCTACAGTCACAAAAAATTTCTTCCTCCCACCTGGGTGACTAAGGATGCTGCTTTTGCAGAGTGAAGTGTCTTCATCTGTTGAGCACAATATTTAACATCATTTACGCACTGACAAAATGCTCAACAGAAATATTTGAAGGGGAAAATGCAAGTGGTTCATTACCGGCTCTTGAATGAGATTAGCCATGACCGTAATTAATCACTGCAGGATGACATTAAGCTTCGTGTGGCTGAACTCCACAATCTTTGAGAGAGCATAACAATTACAAAATGTAGATAACAACATGGTGCGGCTTCCTGTCTTACTCATTGGGGTTTTGCACCTCTAGTATTGTTTACAATTTCATATTGTTTCTTCTATCAACAAAATAACTTAATTGGCTTTTACATGTGTCCTCTTCATACAAGACAGTTCTCTCAGATATGCATATCAAGATTTCATTGGTGCTTTAAATGAAAATACCTGGACAACCTCTCATTAATATAGCTGTATAAGTTACGGAGCAAGGATTGTCAGAGTCAGGATGATCAAGGATACTAATTATTGGATATGCCACTCCTCACCATGAGAGATCAAATAGAGCAATCTTCAGATCTATAGCACACAAAACTCAATTCTATCTGAGGCTGTAAGTGGCAATCAAAGAACTGGTGAGTTCGTACCATCCCCAAAGACGCTGTTCACAGACTAGCCGTGACACACTGAAAAACAGGCTAAGAGGGACCTACCTCACTTTATTCAACAACTTTCTAAATGTTACTATGTTGCAGAAATTCTTGGATTTTTGAATGAGCTAAAATGACTCTGTCTATTCCCTGTCAGATATGCTGGAGTCAGATAATATAGCGGGGGGTGGGGGGGTGTGGGGGGGGGGGTGGGGGGGGGTGGGGGGGTGTGGGGGTGTGTGTGGTGTGGTGTTGATCTTTATTTTAAATATACATTCTGAAAGATGCTCTGCAAACTGAGCTTTTCTCTTCAGAAGAGGTTTAACAGTAAGCATGTCTCAACTTTGTTTGAAATGTCATCTCATAGTGAAAGCACGTAACTTGGTCACAGTCCTGCATCTTTAGGTTGTCAGAAGTCTTCCTCCAGTGGCCGTGGATGCTGGTGTTTGACAGCTAGCCATTGGAAAACCACGCTAGGCCACGTTCTAGGCCACCCAAACCACTTCACAGACAGCACCCAAGGAGTAGATGAGAGCAAATGGAACACTCCTGGCCTTTTTACTGAGAGCCCTGAAGGTCAGTAGGACTCCACCTACTCCTCCAAGACTGGAAAGCTTCTCTGCACATCAAATCACAGTGACCTTTGTTTGGAGAGCCTGGCACCAGCCTCCCGCACTGTAAAGGGGATATCAAATGAAACCACTGTGCTTCTTCTACATGACTTTCTTGCCATAGACATTTAAAGCAATGAGAGCTCCTAAAGTGCAAGTGCACTTCATATGACATCAGTGTGTGCCAAGCGTTTGGCTCATATATGAACTTCCATGGCAGAGATGCTAGTTCTCTGCTGCTGTCATTTGTTCTGCTGCGTATAAGCTCCCATGGCATCTGCACAGTAATTACAAACACAGATTCAAACAACTGATAGTGGCAATGTTACTGAATATACCTTTGACCAGATAAGCATCTCAACTTCTGTGTATTCAAACAGGCATTACAATTAAAAAGTGTCTGCTTGGGAATTTGATCAGCTAGGAAAGCTGTGAGTGCTGGAAGTGCTCTGGGGCTTGCTAGTAAAAAAGAACCCAAAAGAATGGGGTTTTTTGTTCTTCCCTAGGCAAAAAGCATGCTGCAGCCAACAGGTCAAAACACACCATTCCCTGCTTCTTTAGCTGCTCTGCAGCACAAGAGAGAGTGCACTCAAAATTCCCCAAGCCTTGAAACAAGCCCTTGACTGCCAGGTAGTAAGTGCCATAAAGAGCTGTCCCTCACCCATCTCCCTTATGTATCTCTTAGCAGCAGAGCTGCTTTGAACTCATTAGTGAGGGGCATGTTATTTGCAAAGACTGTTAACTCTTGCTACGGATTCTGATCTCAAATATTTATTTTAATAAGAGATGAGCTTGTTCCTTGCCACTTTTGTTATCTTTCCTGATAGAACACAGTAAACATATGAAAAGGCGTCTTTCACAAGTATTTGACTAGCATGAGGATTGCAGATTTAGCCTTGCAGTTTGTTAAGTTTCTTGTAAAGTGCATTACTAGAACAGGACAAAAAACACAGGGCAATTCTCCTGTCTTGCTTCAGTAGCCGTGATGACTGATGGATTACTTACATCTGTCTCTGAACAGGAAAATAACTTTCAAGGACTCTAATTTTTTTTTTTAAAGCAGAATTTCTGATCTCACATGCTGACTGATTTTGAATAACAAGTGGAAATGATGGCCTTTTAATCCTTGCTTCCAACATCAGGTTACTGCCTCTGCCGTTAATAAATCCTGAAAAAAATGAACCAGTAGTGGGGAAAAAAATATGTTGCCTTTTCCTCATGAAATTCAATGCTTCATTTAGTATTTTTAGGTGTTACTATGACAATAAAACTGACTCCATATTCACTCATTACTTCTCTGGAATAAGTGTATTCATCATCACCTGAACTTTAATTTCTCATGCTCTAATATCTCATATTCTTATTACTCATTTCTGCCCAGGATTCCAGCTACTTTGCCCTGCATTTTGGAAAGAAAACAATTACTAACCTCATAAGTGAGGGTGTACAGGGCTTCTACTTCACTTGAAAATTCCAAGAGACATATTGGGCAACTTCCTGTGAAGTTAAGTGTTGCAGAAATGACAAATTCTTGTCACAAAGTGGCAAAGAATGCTGCTCTTAGATCGGCGTTCCTAAGTCACCAATTTTATCGCTCCCTAGCTGCATTACTATTTTTAGGCATTAATCCACTGTACTTACTCAGGCAAAACTCCCTCTTGAAGTTCCACTGTTCTGCCAAAGCAGAAAGAATAAAGAGAGACCCTGTTTTTAAGCCTTTGCTTGTGAAGAGGAAACAGAATACTCTATGTTCTTCATTGTTTCTATATCTATCTGAATTTTTTCATATATTTCCTAAATAGAAACAATTGTTATACCAGATGTGGTACCTTCACTGCTATAACCAGTCCTTAGAAACTCAGAACTTCATCTGAAACTGCTGATTATTTTCAGCATCATCTAAAAATACAACTGCATTTTACAATGAAGCAATGACACATGAGGCCACATTAGGCTATCCCATCAAGCCACACAGCAGAGTAGCTTTAAAATGCCTGATAGAATTTTAATCCCAAGTAGAAAATTAATAGCATGTTGCAAGAAAAATGGGTAAGAAAGTAAGAGTAAGATCTTCAGTGACAAAAAAAATTGAAAGCAGGCCATAGAATATTTTGTGTTCTACAGACCTTTTAAATGTTGATAGGAGTAAATGTGATGGACAAGAAATACCTTAGATTGTTAACATCAACAGGCAAGAGAAAACCACAGGGGGGGAATGAATGTCCAAAACTAAGCTTCTGAATTCTCAAGCACAGGTCTGATATTTGCCAGCTACAACCTGTATGGGCTTGTTATAAAATGTAGTAACACGTGGACTAAACAGAAGTGACATACACCAAATCGTCCAATGAATAAAAAGCCATATGCCGTAACATGAGGCAAATCCCTCAATTCAGAGGCAGATCACATGCGTTTCTATGTACATAATATTTAGATGGAGATCAGCAAGTTTGGAAAATTGGAAAAGCGCCTGGAAATGGGGGAAGTTCCTTGGAAGTGCATCCAGAAAAGCCCAGGGATGCTTGGGGACTTGGGCACTGACACCCAAGTCAGTGCAAGCACCATAAACGCACAAAATCAACACTTTCTCCCCAATTCTCCAGGACCAACTACAACCTCCCCAAAGAGAAGGAAGCCAAGACTGAGTGAATGTGACTTTGGGAATGAGTGTGAGAGTGTGAGTGTGAAATTATCAAGGAGGATAACAGTGCCAACACCACCCGTTCTTAAAACCCCAGTATGCAAACACACTATGTTTTCTCTGTCATGCTCATGACAGTAAGATGTGAAAATAAAGTAGAAATAAAACATCTAATAAAAATGCATTACGAGGTTATGTAGACAGAAGCTTCTGTAAGACATAAACCGATCATACACCACTGCAAATTTAGCCAAACCACTAAAACAAATATTTGATGAATCACAGCAAATTCTTTCAGTATCACTCAGTAAGACTGTCTTAATATTTGAACGCACCAAAGAAGATAATCAAGCCTGAAAGATAAAGACAGAGAAAATAAATATTGAAGTCAAGACAGAACACCACAGACATGAAGTGCGAGTCCGTTACCGGGCTTTGTATGCAACACTTCAGAGCAGGATCAAATGAAGGAGGTGCAGAAAGCTACCAAATCTTTTCTCTGGTGAAAATAACCATACACGTTACGAGGCAGTGTTGAACTGTACCCACGCTGCTGTTCTAAGATAAAGCTGTCATTGATGGCTGCAGTAAATAACAGACTGCACTGCCTCAAGGATGGGTTCTCCTCTCCTGGAAATCTAAAGGCAACTTTTGCCACTGATCCCAGTGGAAGTAAACCCAAATGCAGAGAAAGCAAAAAGACACACCAAAATAAGAACATTTTCAGTGCTGATCACTCCTCCCTTCTAGGAGTGATTGTTGGGATGGCTGCGAGGCCCCTCTTCTCACTCAAACAGCCAGATAACAAGAGTGGATGGGGTAGGAACATCAGTGTAACAGTGAATGTGAATGGGACACCCAAAACTGCCTCGGGGGGCATTTGTCCAACACCAATAATGCTAAAGATGAAGATGACTATCAGTTGGATTAAACAGTAATCAGGCAATTAAGAGACTTTGGGGAAAAAAGGAGCGAGCCTGAAGAGCAGTATAAAAGCAGCAGAAACACTTGCAGCAGCGAGGGCGACAGCAGAGCGTGGCAGAGCCAGGGCAGCACCGGGACCCACCAAGAGCCACTGGTGCTGGGGTGGGCAGAGCGGCCTTGCTGCAGGGCACCCCATGGTCATGAGGGACACGGAGGAGGGAACCCCCCTCGGCATGTGCCTGCGGGACCTCACAGGGGGCCTCCTCGGTGGCAGGTGGGTCGGGGTTGCGGGAGTGGCTCTGGTGTCAGTACAGCTGGAGCACCCCATCACACACAGCAGTACTGAGAGGGGACACAAGCTCGTGACCTACACACCCGTTCAACTGCGGGGCGGCAGCATACATGGATGTCACCATAGATTTCTGGGATTACAGACAGGCGGGTAAACATTTGTAAGTGGCTATTAGTGCTTTGCAATCATTTAGTTATCAGTTTATCTATTATATCACTGACACTGATCCTGAATGCGTAGTTCGCTGACTGCCAATTAACTTCGTGTCACTAAATATGATAGAACACTTAGACCCTGACTTGACAACAGGGATTTGAACGTGTCTACAGTTCCAGAGCAGTGGATGATTACAAAAAGAAATCCAACAACCTATGCTTGAAAGAGAGTTGTGAAATACCTGAAACATCAAAATTACTCCTGTAACAAGGATGAGGCTCATCTGAGTTAGCAGGTTGTCACAACCTCTATGCAGGCATCTGCCTTCCGCCACGTTCCCAAGCCCTCCAAACCCCTTGCAGTTCACCACTGTAACCCTCCTTTGTAACGATAAACAAGGAACCTAAGCCACATCTTCACGGCTGATCATGTTGGTGAAAAACCACTGTCGAGCGCTGTTGCGGTACAGCTGATCCCGCCTCTTACCTGCAGCCGCCTTTACCATCTTTTGAGTGAAGCTGCACCCTAGGATTCATTATTCCGTTATTCCTGTCATCTTGTGCGAAGCACGTATTGCACTACCAAAGGTTATCACACCAGCTTTGTACATCACTTTAATGTGTTGTGGTACTAAGAATATATAGATGTAGCCAAGGTAACCAGCAAAAAGCAAATGGTTTCTTATTGGAAAAATATTTAAAAGCAGATGCGTAACAGTCAGTGATTCAATCAGACCGACTGACCACAGAAAATTGCATATATGGAGAATTCAGCAAGACTTACGACGTCTGGGTTTGGCTGCAGTTGCAACCTTGCCTGACCTCTGAGCAAATTTTAGCACTGGGTCTCAAATTGGACAACACTAGGATGAACCTACCAGTTGCTTTTGAGTTTGGGTCTGACCTTGGATGACCCCTGAGGAAACCTGCTTGTCCCCAGGTGATTTTTATTTTACACAAAGTCTTATGGAACCTGCTTCTGCACGTAGAGCAATGTCCTTTGCTGACACTAAGTAGACCTGGTAAGGCCAGACCAAAGCAGCAGTGACATCAGAATAACCCTGCTGCTTTCCCTTGACACAGACCTTGACTACAGAAAGCCCCTACCTTTTTCCCCTGGAAAAGCTTGCACCAAACCTATGAGCATTGACCTCACATACTACATGAGAAAACTTTTCACGCATCTTGGGCTTGTTACCCGCCTCCCAACCACCTTCTGCTGAGTCTGCAGCAAGTCTTTGGCCCATTCTAAAGCTAAAATAGAAACTGGATGATGCCATGCTACTTAAGAGCATACGTTAATGTATCTTGAGAAAGCATACTCTCTATAAGCATGCTCTGCTGTAAGAAGTTACGTACTTCCTTCAGAAACAATAATCACTCCCTACATCTAGCATGGTATAGTAATATTTCTGACAGCAATAAGGCAGATGCCTCTAAAATCACTGACCTTTTTTCAAGAGGAAAATACATTGGAAATAATGAAGTAGAAACTCAATGTTTTTACAAGTGTGTACTTTAGTATTCTGTTAAAAGTGTGAGAAGACCTTCAAGTACAGAAGCACCATGTCTCCAACGTTTTTATGTCAGGGCTCATGAAAATGCTGTGTATCCATGAAAATAGCTGGGCAAGGTACTGCAAAATATGTGATGTTTTAGATTCAAAACTTGAACAAACTAAAGTCTTCATGTTCAGTTTTAGTATGAAAGTCTTTGGATTTAAAAAAAAAAAATAAGGATTATAAACTGTCTTTGCTGGCTTTCCCGATGTCCCTTCTCCAGTGAATAAAAGTACTAGTATGTGAACAAACAGCAGGGTACAGAAGTGTCCAGCAAACACAGCACTTCCTGACTAATCCTGTTCAGCCATCCCTGACTGTGAAGGGAATGCAACTCCTTACTTAGCACAGTCTGCTTGGTGACGGCAGGTACCTGGTCTGTTTTGCCACCCAAAGTTCAAGAGTGGCTTTCACGACAGCTGGAAGGTCCATGAGAGGACTTCACACTCTTCTGCCCATGAGTAGATGAAGGCTAATGTACTCATACAGAAAATTTTAAAACATTTCCCAAACCTGCCTGTCCTAATGGAGCAGTACTGGGCCATTTTCATAAGCCTTGGAGGAAAGGAGGTTTCCTCTGCTTGAAACTCCTTTAAGATGTCTTGATTGCCAGCAGCAAGCACAGCCATGGCAAAATGCAGGGGCTATCTACAGCTTTTAAAAACAGCGTGCTGCCACAGATTTTCATCAATACATCTCAGAGTCTTCACCAATAAGAGAAGTAAAACTCAACAGAAGTGAAACTGAGGCAGAAGCGGTTTATGTAAAGGTCCTAACAAGAAGTGCTGCTTGCGTTTCTCTCGCATTTTCCGTTTGTAACATTTACTGAAGGAAGGTTTCTGTTGTTTTTCCAGCATCTTTCAGACTGAAAATTTCCCATCTCCTATTTTAAAATACAGACTTGGGTTATGATCAATTTTGTTTTATTGATATAAAGCTTTATATGACATAATGACATAAGCTTGCTTCTGTACAACATTACTCCCAAAGCTATGTTTGCCTGCCTACCTAGCCAAACAAAAAAAAAAATCATTTTCAGACAGATGAGGCTGCTCTTTCGTACAGCTAGGTTGTCTCATCACACGAACATTAATGCAAGCAGAAAAAGGGAAGTGGGAATGCTCCCCTGGGGTTGGGAAGAGAGGAGAGACCAGACCAGCTGTTTTCAACAGCTGTGTGAATTTAGATTTGACTTGAGTCAGCTGTGAAACAGCACCTGAACAATGCCTTTGAGTCTCAGAAAGACAACAGACAAATACATCTGGCATAGTAACTTGGATCATGGAAACTAGCCTTCGCTAAGCTCTTACTGCTGGGAGAAACTCAGTTTTACACAGCATATCTGAGAGATACACAAATCACGGGATGTCATCTGTTATTTAGTGAGGGTGACATGTCTATCTCCACATTCCAGCTAAACTCTACAGGAAATATTGTATATTTGCTTTCATGTCATTTGTGATCTTACTGAGACAGTATCCTCCTTCAGTGGCGTTAGAATAAAACAGAAGTGGGTTACCTCAGTGGTGGATTCTCCTTTTCTTGAGTTTTATAACTTATTTACAATTGATGCTGCAGCAATATGGTGTGGACTCCGTATTCCTACCATTTTGCCAAGTCAATACTACTCTGGCGCTTATTATAGCAAATCCTGACTTGCTGTGTTTGGAATCAACAAAAAACTCTGAGCTCACACTTATTATAGCAAATCCTGACTTGCTGTGTTTGGAGAACAACTCTGGAATCAACAAAAAACTCGGAGCTCACATGACTACTGCTACATCATAAATAAAAAGTATCACCTTTGGAATTTTTTACTGTAAGTATTTATAATCAATACTAGGCATCTTTAAAGACACTGAATTTGGTTTTCCATTTTTTTAATTTGTGACAGCTTAAGAGGAACTGACAATGCGATTTCAGCAGCCAAGCAAGAGTTAATTACCTTTACCACCTAGATCCAGTCTATCTATCCAACCTGGACAAAGCTGAACTACTGTTGTGTAAAACACACTGAATTTGGTTTTCCATTTTTTTAATTTGTGGCAGCTTAAGAGGAACTGACAATGTGATTTCAGCAGCCAAGCAAGAGTTAAATTACCTTTACCACCTAGATCCAGTCTGTCTATCCAACCTGGACAAAGCTGAACTGCTGTTGTGTAAAACGCAGGGGCATCTGTCCTGACAGAGGAAGACCAGTGTTCCCCAAGCTCCAAAGCAGCTCTTGTCTGAAAGCTCTTTAGCCACATATATTCTGCCTCCCACCATCCTTTTACCATCTTTTGTTGTCATTTTACCATTGTCATGTGGGCTTGAAGAAATATAATACTTTTCTTTAAGAGATCAATTCACCTTTTCCATGTGTAAACGGATCATGAAAAAAAGAAAAGTCACGGGAGTCCTCTTAGAATAAAATACCTTAGCGCTCCAAAATTCTGGATCCTTAATTTCCATGTGAAAATGGTTAACTTCTACCAAGCGGCTCTAGAATTGCAGGCTACTTTCTGTCACAGTAATTAATGGGTCCCTACACTGCCATGTCTGTGCATTTAGTGATCTGCAAAGTATTAACATGATAATGACAGCAGCCTGGGATAGCACCACTTGGATACAATCAACGGGTGGCATGCAGCTAGAATCAATACTAGAAGTTGTGTGAAGTTAATTTATATTCACAGGTCAAGCTCAAACCTGCATGGGCCCCAGCACTTACTAAAGCCAGTGTTTCTAAGAACAAGTTAAAACTAGTAACAAGACACTTCATAAACATGACAGTAACAGTGCAAGCATACTTCACTGGTTTTAACACAGATGTGAAACTACCGCCTTAAACCATCAGCCAGAGATACTGCAGCAAGTCCCACTTTTCCCCTGTTGCAGGAATGAATAGCTGAGGATAGGGGAGTGCAAGCCTTGTTTTTTCTAGAGCTAAATCTGTCTTTTTGTTTCTTATACGTGCGTAAAGCATAATCTCAGCAATGATTTCTGCACCACCACCACCACCAAGCGCTCCTGCTTCTTGTAACCTCAACCAACCCTTTCCATTGTCCCTCTTTTACCTTGTGTATTAATTCTGTGGCAACCTGATCTAGCTGGAAAACATTAATTTTATTACTGTCAAATTAGCTTTCTTCATATCAGTTTTTTGCAGTGGTGCAAATTTGCACTGTCTGAGAGCATGCATGGTTTCAGTACAGCAGGACACATAGGTAATACCTTGTGTTTTCATGGCCTTTCTCCACCGGGTTGAGCAGCTGAATTCCACTTTTTATTGTTTCACCCCTTTCCCTGTTTGCCTATGTACTCCCTTATTTTAAAGCATGACATCAGTCACAAAGATGATTCAGGATGCCATACTAAAAACATAAATAAATAAAATTGAAATGTGTTTTTGCTTGAGCTGAGAGCCTGAGCTCATTTTCATCTTCTATGTGTTCCATATGCTCTAATTAATTTCTTTGCAGATGTGCAGCATTAGGCTTCATAGCCAGATGTATTCTCTGTCAGGGAAAAAAAACCCAACCTGCTCACACTGCAGCCTGTCACCACTTCTCTGATGTATCCATAAAAGGCACCTGCAGAAACAGTCAGGCTCTTCAAATCATATGCAATGGGGTTGTTACTCTCTCCTCTGCCTGAAGAAAGTATGAAAAACTGAAAGACAACAATCAATACTGTTACAACAAGCAGAAATTTCACTCTGCCAATAATATCACTGCGGCAGTTACAGAGACTCATCTATTACTTAAAGAACAAAGACAGGATTTCTAATTCATGCTAATATTTCTTTGCCTATAACACAGTGATTCACTTTTCAACACAGAATTCTCAAAGCAGCTTCTAATGGGAAAACTGATGCAGCAATACAAAGCATCTTATGCAAGGCTACATGACAATTCAGTGACAAAATAAAGATAAACCCTACCTCCCCATCCCTGAAGCCCACTTTTCCTACACCATTACTTATCTAATATCAATGCACTTTTCTTACTGTAGAGCTTAGGGTCTACAACTAGAGAAGAAGCAGTTTACATTCATTTATCTTCTCTGTTCAAATGTAAACTAAAGGCACAAAACCTGCTTTTTCTATAAACTGCACAGATTTACATTTAGGCAAGAGCTAAGTAGTGAAATTCCACTGAGTCTGACGCTCAGTCCTTGAATTCAGCAAATAAAATATCAGCAACTTTTAAAACCAGAATTTAATTCCGCTGATCCTCCAAGCTCTTGTTATAAAAGTTACGTAAATTTCGTGTGGTCATTTACTTTTATTGGAGCTCTGCTTCTCAGAAGCTAAAATGATAATCCAACACACTGACGCAAGTCATTTTATGTTCAGTGTTTGTTTTAAAGATCATTAATGGAACCAATCTAAAATGCAAATTTTAGCTGTCTGAAGCCGACATTTTTCAATGTGAACCAGTTTGGTTGCCTAACATTAAAGGCATTTTGAGAAAGGTGATTTTTGTGGTTAAATTGGGAGTGCCTGACTGAAGGAAAAAAAAAAAAAAAAAAAAAAAAAAAAATCACACACTTTAGGTCTGTTGTCCCCTGTTGAGACTTCCTGTATGGCAGGGCCTGTTCAAGCTGCTTAAGCCACGACTCCTCAGGTGAGGGCGCCTGCAGGACTGGAGCTGTGCCGTTACAACAGAGGCATCTTTTTTCATTTTTAGGCTGCAAATAAATAAATGCCTCTTACGTGTAGTTGACTACGGTGATTTTCATCCAGACTGGATTGCAGAAGCAACAACATGTAAAGGTACATACCGTATACCTGTAAAACTCAGTGATGCTCAGCAAGAGCGTCTTCGCCGTTTTGCATATGGTATGTTTGGATACTAAGCTAATTTTGACATTAACAACTTCCTATTTTAAGCTTAAAAGCCCCTCCGTGAAACGAGGCAGCCTGCGCCACGCAGTTTCCTCAGCTACCTGCAGCTGGGGCTTCTTCGCGCTTCCTTCACAAGCTGCGCTTGCTTTTCGTGCCAGCCCTGGCGCTGGTTTGGGGTTCTTCACCCCCACAGAGCGACCTGGCTTACATGCGCTACTCTTCCCAGGGCACACCCGCACCGCTCCCCCCGCCGCCGCGGCGCAGGCC
>NW_009259102.1:2996399-3013696 GCF_000687185.1 Egretta garzetta | reverse complement strand
TGAGCGTAAGGAGGCAGGGGTGGCTGACGCGCTCTTTCGTCTTCCCTGAAAACCGTGAAGTGACATTTGGAGCTCAGAGGGCCTCGGCTCCCCCGCTGCCATCCGGGCTGGTCACCGGCGGCGGCCTGAGAAGTAGCCGGGGAGGACGGTGCCTTACCTCCTGCTGTGAGGGAAGGCACCTGGGCGATCTTCTTAGGGACAATCCCAAGGGAAAAAAGAGTGCGGATACGTGGAGGGAAACGGTGCCGGCGGTCTGGCGAGTTACAGCTGTGTCAGTGAGGTGGGTGTTACAGCTCCTGTCCTCCTGGGGGGGTCCCCTCTGCTGTCATGTGGAGAGCTGCGGGCAGAGAGGAAAGGGAAGCTGAGTGCTGGTCATGTGAGGTTTCGTCAAGATAAATGTATTTTAGCTTTTATAGTTTTCCATCCTGGGTTGAATTTCTTTCTAAAACCTTTTTATTTGGTGTGGTCCTGGGACTCTAGCATAACTTCCAGGGAAGGTGAAACTTCCTGTTGTCTTCTGCAGCCCCATCAAAATGGGGACGCTCTAGAGTTGTTGTAAACCACTAAGGAAAATGTTTAAGTATTTGAGTCTGTGCAATATGGAGCATTTTCCATCAATACATGCTATAAAGTGCTGAGTATTTGTCTTGTATTGCAACACCCTGCACGTTGCCATGATGTAAAGGATGTATTTATTGTATGTCAGTTTTCTTACACGAGTTGAATGTTGTGCAGCCTCATCATACTTGTGCAGTGAGTAAAGGGTATTTGAGGTCTGACCAACATTTGCAGAGCATACCACTTCGTTACGTGGAAGGTATGCGTATGCACATCCTTCCTGAATGAAGTCTACAATGAAATCTGGGGTGTAGAAGTCAGGTCCTTCGAAGTCTTATGTGGAAAAGAAGAAGATGAGGTAATAATGACCACTGCTCTAATTTTGGGTTTTTTTCTATGAAAACTTTTTTTCAGGTAATGTAAGCATTTCAGTTACACACAACAGAGGAAGCAGGCATGTCAGCTCTTTGTCCACCACCATCTCCTGCAGTTGCTAAAACAGAGATCTCCTTGAATGGCGAGTCACCTTTATTAGCTGCCACTTTTGCTTACTGGGACAATATTCTTGGCCCCCGAGTGCGGCATATCTGGGCCCCAAAGACAGAACAGGTACTTCTCAGTGATGGTGAAATAACTTTTCTTGCTAACCACACCCTAAATGGAGAAATACTTCGGAATGCAGAAAGCGGTGCAATAGATGTGAAGTTCTTCGTCTTGGCAGAAAAAAGGGTAATCATTGTGTCATTAATCTTCGATGGAAACTGGAATGGAGACAGAAGCACATATGGACTGTCAATTATACTTCCACAAAGTGAACTTGGCTTCTACCTGCCGCTTCACAGAGTGTGCGTGGATAGGTTAACACATATTATAAGGAAAGGAAGAATATGGATGCATAAGGTAGGTTTATTGTTCATTACTAAAAACAGTTGTCCAGGTTGTCTTGAGCAAAAGACAGACAGATTCTGTGACACTTGTTACGTAGCAATCCAGACACAAAAACTCAGAGGAGGCTGACCTCTCTACAAGTATACAATTTTGAAGGTTAAAAATTATCAATATGTCAGCAAATTCAAGGCTAGGGTTTTTAGCCATATTATTTATCTTGGTAATATTATATAACCTGTACCGGGCTATCTGGATGAAATAGGCATCCTGTACAGTTTTTCATCTTTCTGAATTTGATATAAATTCATGCTTTTAACTGTGCTAATTAGTGTATTTAAACTAGGTAGAATTGTAAATGTACTGTGTTTCAGATCATCATTTTCACTGTTGAGGTCCAGAAAAGGGAACTGATGCAATCAATATCGTCATTGTTGTTACAGTTTTGTTTTTCAAAAAAAGGGAATCAATGAACAGTTTGGCAGGTGTTAAATTGTGTAAAACTAATCAGAGAACCACAAAAATACATGTTTTAGTCCAAATATTTCTACTTCTGGAATTGAAAAAGGAAAACATGCTAAATTTTTCTGAAGAATTACAACTCTTACATTTGGGTATCTTATGGATATTTCCTTATTAAGTGAAAATGGTTATGTATTTTTGTTTAAATAACATTCTAATAATAAAAATTAAAATATCTGTCGCCTTCATGGAGTACAAGTTGTCTCAGAGCAGTAGATTGCATGTCAGCTGTAATATGTATGGTGATGCCTGTTTGTCTCAAAGTTTTTGTTCCTCTTCTGTTTTGAGACCTCCAGCCCACAGACTTAAAGCTTCCTTTTTGAGTGCTCTTATCTGAACTAATTAAGATTCCAGAAATAATAAGCTGATGTTAATTTTTGTGCTGGTGTTTCCTTTTTGCTACACAAATAAACTCCACTGATTTCTGCTGTATTGCCTGGTGATGGCTGGCAGTGTTTTCTATCACGTTGGCTCTTCATACTTCTGGGGTTTATTTTCCTGAGGAAAGATAGGACATAAAGTTCATTTTCAGTATAGTAGAAACAAATATTTCATCTAGGCTTCTAAAAGCCTGCTGGATGTTAGCCCTTTTGACATGAATGAATTCTATCTCGTATTCTTGATTACATTGCTTCTCTGATGTTTAGCATCCTCTGTACTGACTTGTAATGTGAGTAGTCAGATAAGAATTGTCTATCACTCTCAGCTATAGTACATGTTCTCTCTTTTTGGACATTGATCCATATCAGTTCAATTCCACAGTAGAAATATGTGGCATGGAGAATGACCAAAAAATGTTTTCTACTAGTTTCCTCAGAAATTAGTCATTAAGTTTTTCATTCCTTTTCTGATGTTCTTGAAGCAGATAAGTCAACTGGGTTAGCTGAGACAGTGATACGTTCTGAAACAGACATTTATTGTCTTTCCTTTTTTTGGAGGAGGAGGATACCAAAGATCCCTGCATATATCTGCAGTTCTGCAGCCTTACCTAGAACAGAGAAAACTGTTTTGAAAGTGTAGATTAAAATTAGGCATGAGTAGTAGAATAATAATACTGAATTAAAACAGGTGCATTTTGCAGTTTGCATTTTGAGGCAGTTCAGCAACTATGGCTACCACAGAACAAAAAATGTTGACGTCGTATCTGAAGGAACTGTGTATCTGTTCTGGAATTTCTAATGGTTGTGGTTATCAGCTCATATGAGTTGTGTGTAGAGTCAGACAACAGTTCCAGCTAGACTTTAGAAGAGAAGAAACCTTCTGCACTAAAGGCCTAGGAGAAACACAGAACAGTGTTCAGAGTGACAAAGAAAGATAAGCAACTCCAAGCAAGTTGTCTATATGGGATTAGAAACTGTTCTTATCCACTTCAGTTTTATGTTCCAGATTTTGTCTAATAGTTTTGAGCAGTTACATCTCTGAAAAGAAGTGGCTTACACCATTTATTCAGCTTTATCTTCATGAAGACTGACTTCTTTTAAAGCGAAGGACCTTCATTGGCAAGGATGTCTTACTTCACTGGCACTGAACTCAAGGATGGAGGTGCCCCGAAGGAATCTTCCTCATTCCAGTGTTGTTTTTCACAGATGTTTCTTTTAGAGAGTTAGACAAGTTTTATTACTGTTTTAGGGGAAGTTACTGTAGCTTGTTCCCTATTCATCTACTCAAAAAAAGTTATGTAAACTCTTTTCCCACTCGGAAGTTAATCACCTTTGAGTAGTTCAGTCACAGTAAACTAATGAGTAACCAATAAAAATGCAATAACCTGTCAGCATTCAGCAAAAGATGTCATTAGTTCTCACAGCATCTTCCATTTTTTGTGTATTGTATTGATTGTTCCAGTGATTAATGCCGGATTCTCTTTGTGAATATTACCTTGATTCTGTTGTAAGTCGCATTTTGAATGCAGTTTGCTACTCAGCTGCTGATGAGTCTGTTTTGAGAACTTTGTCCTGTCTCTTGCACATTGTGTTTTGTGTATTTTGAGGTTTCATGTCTTTTGTACTTGGTTATAAAACAATGTTTTGAAGAATTGTCAGTGTCTCAAGATGAGCAGGAAAAAAAAATCCTGTTTTTCCTATACTCCCCAAACAAATAATTTTTCTGATTGTGGAGATCTCATTTTTCTCTTGTTGCACCAGGAACCAAAAGTCTGTACCTTATCCATTTGAAAATAAAAACCCATACATAAATGGAATTCTGCACCATAATCTGATCATTTGGCATTTGCTTGATCTGTAATGAAGAAACTTAATGTTTTGTCATTGTCATCACACCCTCCCTTTCCTGCTACTCCTGCCCAAGCATGCGAGAGGTTTGGTGGGGGGCAGAGCAGGTAGCATTGATCTGTTTAAAATGACATCACTTCCCACTAATATCAACTCTGTAAGAGAAAAGACTTGAACATCGAAATTTGAATCTAAGAAGCGTGACTCCACAGGGAAGAAACTGTACCATTTGACTGTTGTGTGCATACATATATAAACAAATACCAGAGCGTTTATATTTAACTGGTTCTCTTGCTCAGGAGAGGCAAGAACATTTCCAGAAGATTGTCTTGGAAGGCACGGAGAGAATGGAGGATCAGGTAAGGGCCATCTGGTTGATACGTATGGCGCGCCATCACAAAACTATTTGACTGCATCTGGTGACTGTAGAAGTTGGTGCTGCTTCTTATTTTTGGGATCCAGGAAGATACTTTGGACTGGCTGATGACCTACCATGCACAGGAGGCAAAGTTTCTGAAGATAGGATGATGGAAGCTCTGAACAAGTTGAAGGAAAATACATTTCACCACTTTATGGGTAAAGTGGAAATCTATGAAGAATATTACCTTTCAGAAAAGGAAAGTAATTTACTTGAACTTGAAGCTCTGTAAAGGTAGTAGCTTCCATAGATTCATGCTCACCTCCTATCAAGGATGGTTTTTCACTAGGTTGTTACCTTTTCGAGTTACAGAGATGTATGGAGTCTGTTATGTTGGAATGTGGTTGGAGACCTAATGGATAAGACTGTCAAAAAGATTTGATTTCTGAAATTGTAAATATGAAATTGTCGCTTCAGTTCCTTGTGATAGATAAATCGGATAAGTAATTTTGTATGTTAATAACTAATATGCCTGGTTTTGGGTTTCTGTCATTGTTAAAACATCAGACTTGACTCTAAAATGCTTAACAGTAATTGCACGTAATATGGTATGATCGAATTATCTCACTCCAAATGCTTCTTGTCTAGGCCAGTCAAACTGATGGTGAAAATTGGCATAGGACCCTGGAAATACATTTTAGACATGACATTGAGAAGCAAGATGTATGATTCCAGTTCATAATTACTAATGAGCAAAGCCCAAGAAGTCTATGCATCAATTGCTGCTCATACCACACTTCCAAACAATAGGAAGTTAAAGATGTTCTGCATGTAGTATTGCAAGTTCATGTTAGTAGTAACTTCCAATACTGCACAATGTGCTTTTATTTCAAGCGTTTTATTTATTGTGCAGGGCCAGAGCATCATTCCAATGCTGACAGGAGAAGTCATTCCTGTAATGGAACTCCTTTCATCTATGAAATCACACAGTGTTCCAGAAGAAATAGATGTAAGTTCATGTGCGTTTTGCATTCTGAGTAAAAAAAGTGGCTTTGGCACTCTAGTTTGGTACTCTCCAGACAAAACCCCACAGTTGTCATAAATTTTTGTGCACTTACTTGTTTCATATCAAGTGATGTAGGGAATGGTTTAACATAACTGTTTTAGTTTGGTAAATATAACAGTACTAGCAGTGGGGTTTGTGGTTAGGACTCAGCAAAATTGACTGCATAGGATGATACCGTTTTTGAGAGTAGAGTGAAAAGGCTATTTGAAGCAAAACAACATGGATGGTTTTAATGTTGATACCAACATGGTTTAGTGTTCTCATGGAAGAAGTAGAAGTGATTTCATATGCACTAGTTTAAAGTATTCTGGACAAAGAATACAGGAAAAAAAAAAACCACCCTGGGAGGAATCTGACTTGTGACTAGTGAAGAAAGTTTAATAATAGAGTGACTTTCTCATTTTCAGAATGCTTTTGCTGAAGTCAGAAGGCCTTTTCAAGGTTGTGGGGTTTGGAGCAGTCTTACAACTTAGCTTAAATAGTTCCCAAACAGTTCCCACCTATCATTAAAAACAAAAATCAATTGTTGCAGATCCTGTCTTAACCTTTGGTTGTATTTACTTGCATTGCAGATAAGTGACACAGTACTAAATGATGATGACATTGGGGACAGTTGCCATGAAGGCTTTCTCCTCAAGTACGAATTCCAGTTTTGATTTATGGTGTAGTAAAATGTTTTAAACTTGTGTGTCTGTACATATATATCTCTCTGTATGTGCATGGGAAAATGTACTAGTTTTCTTTATAGGAGGGGGGAAGAGCGACATGTATTTGTCCTTTTGAGATTTTTGCCTATAAAATGCT
Organism: Egretta garzetta; assembly: GCF_000687185.1. Lineage (NCBI taxonomy): Eukaryota > Metazoa > Chordata > Aves > Pelecaniformes > Ardeidae > Egretta > Egretta garzetta. The sequence continues at coordinate 3,007,275 of NW_009259102.1, read as the reverse complement.
GTAGAAGTTGCTGTCTTTTCAGAAGAATGGCTCTGGGCTAATAGCTGCATCTCTATAGACTGTGTTGTCACAGAGTCATTTGCTTGATAATAGAATCCCTATGAAATACAATTTTTCTTTGATACTTAGGTTTAATTTTATGAGGATACAAGTCAAGGTCTTACATTTTTATGAAATACCAAAAAAACCCTGGGTTGTGTTACTGTATAAACTATGAATAAGAGTCATTAATGGTATGGCATATAGAACGCGTATTATTAAACTCTGTATTTCTCTTTTTTCCCTCTGTTTTTAATGTATAAGTGGAAGTGGTTGCACTAGAGAGCAACTTGGTCTCTTCCTGCGGGAAAACATATTTTATAGATTTTAACTGATGTTCTCTTACCTTTCAGAACATCTTTGGGGTAACTGCATTTATTTATGTAGTGCTTAGTGCCGTCTATTTATACAGCATCACGTATGCTTTCAGTAGGAAAGAATTTCATGTGTTAAATTAACTAATTCTTCACAATAATGTAATATTTAGGTCCATAGAGAATTTGGGAAATGATGAAGTGAGCATCATGGAAGGGATTATTGTAAACAACTAGAGCCATTGATCCTACAATGATGAGCTATTCTCATACCAGATGGAGCTTTATTGGGCAGGTAGTAGACACAAGGGTGTCAGTTACCTCTTCTTGCTACTTCTTCTCCCTGGAATTTTCTCCTGAAAAGAAAAGAATAACTTGGCCATTCGTGTGAAGGGTCCAAATGTCTGCTTTTTAGCTTATCTGCAAAGCTTATCAGCTCATCTAGGTTCAGATTTCAAGTCTTGAATATAGTGTTGTATGGATTTACAGATGTCATTGAATAAAAATTGGATTACACTAAATAAACTGCCGTATCAACAATACCAACCTCTAATATAAGCAGTCATGCTTTCTTAGTAACTTCTAAATGAAACTGAATGTCTATGTCTGCCTCAAAGGAAGAATTAGTGAGTATTCAGACAGCCTGAAATTTAACGCTTAGAATATCCTTGGTAAGGTAAATAGTAGCAGGTCCACTGTAGGATTTCAGAGTCTGAGTGTAGCTATTATAGTCCTTATCAATTAGAGGTGTTTTTTTAGGACCAGTTGATCATATACAATGATAGTAAGATGTGAATGTACTTTTGTATATTCACAGATATTGGAGAAAATTTTTTAATAGTATCTAGACTTTCTAGGGTATCTAGACTTTTTGAAGCTGTGGGCCAGGCATTGGTTTGAGAAAGTGCAGGGGGAAAGAGAGGATGAGGATAAGAAACCTTAGCAGAAGTTTCTTAAGGTACAAGTTAAGAGTTGTCAAGTTTAGTTCAGTTATGTTTACTGCAGCCTCCAAACTTAAGGTAAACTAGATCAGACCTGTGGTGCTGGCAACTCACAGGACAAGATTGCTCAACTTCCAGCGTGCCTGTATGTATTCCAAGGCTCTCAAGCTTGTGATGTGCTCTTGCCCATGTAGTTACCAAAAGTAGAACAGTTTACCTGCCACGTATCCCAAAACTGGCTTCTGATCCACAGTTTCAGAAAATGAGGACAACCATGGAATAATCTTCTTTCAAGATGCTTTCAAATCCTTCATTATTAATATGTCTTCTGTTACTTTAGATCAATTATTTTATACAGATTCTGTAATACAGTTAGGTAGTAGCACTAGACACTTTTTCTTTGCTCTGTAACTGGTGTTTGGAGGTTTGGAGTAACAGTCTTTTTATGCATCAAAATGAAAATGTAGTGTCAAACATTTGGATTTCACCAGTAACCTACACAGATGTGTGAGGTCCTATGGGTGTGGGCCTCTAGGTATGGATGGGCCTGTATTTCTACCAGGAGCACTTCATTCTTCTTGTGAAGATGAGAATTGTTTTATTTGAAAAGTCTGATTAAATGTATTAACCTATGTTTGTTTTCATTTGCAGTGCAATTAGTTCACACCTGCAGACCTGTGGCTGTTCTGTAGTTGTAGGAAGCAGTGCAGAAAAAGTTAATAAGGTAATGCAGTTTCTGATAAGCCAAACTTAAATGCTGATTATTAGGAGTGTTAGTGTGTTATTTGGAACTAAGTTTATCTATAAATACACTTGAGGTTGAAGAAGGAAGGCATACTGTTGTCTGGTTATCTTACTTCAGCTGATGGGTCTAGCAGTTGATAAATCTGCCTGAAAATTGCCTTATCAGTTGAAAACCAATCTATTTAATTTAATTGGTACTGTGTATAAGCAAGTAGTAAATCAGTCTGAGCTTTCAAAATTAGGTTTTTTAGTTAAAATATACAAACTGAAGACATCTAAACTGTCTTGGCCAGTTCAGCTCTGTCAATGGGTATTGTCTGTGTACTCTTTAAGAAATTAGTATAATCATAATTTCTCTTGCGCTGGGGAATAAATCTACTTCTGCATCATGAGCTGCTCGTGTTTCATGGAACTTCAAAGATGTTGAGTCTGTAGTCACACACACGCATTGAAACAGGCAGGCTTACTAGGACTTCAGACCTTTCCAGCAATTCCAGCATTTTTTTCTTTCTAGCTGTGTTTGTGTTGACTTCATCTTTAGTCTGTTTACAACTTAATTGGTAAATAAGTGTACAGTTTATCTGGTAGATCTTAAATTAGGTTTGACTAAGCTTTCCAGAAGAACCAGAAAGAGGCAAGGTACATGTATAAAACCCTAAAACGGAGTCGTGTAACATCAAAACACTTAGTGTACCATACTTGCTGGAGGACATCAGTAGTGATGATGATTAGGAGCTTTCAGGCCTAGAAACAGTAAGCACCATTAGCTGTACCTCTTCACCGGGAAGAGTATATACGTCATTATGGTCTATTTGGGAGCAAAAAAGGTCACTCTTGGAAGCTGTTATTTCAGAACATTGTGGTAGACATGTTTTTTTCCCATGCTGTTACTATTTTTAACTCTAGGAAGGTTGTTATGAAATAGTTCATTTGAACCAGTATGAAACTATCACCTGCACTGCTTTTCTTCTAATATTTTGTTGTAAATGGGGAGCTTCTTGATGCTTATTTTAAGCTTACCCAGTATGTGAAGGAAAAATCAAATGAGGATGTTTTCCTTATTCAGAATTCTCCGAGTGCTTTTTTTGTATACAGCTTTTTGCTTATACCAGAATGCTAGTTTCAGATAAATTGAAAGCAATTCCTGGAAGAGATACATTTATGTTTACTGTCCATTGAAATATTTCTTAAAGCATATTTCTTTTTAGTGTAACACAGAGCGTTTTGTTCAGAGAGATTTCCCTTTGACTTACATTTAATTAGGGTGTTATTCCATCCCTTCTAATAAAAACACTGAAGTTAATTTTCAGTTAGGATACTCAAGAGACAAATAATGAAGAAAATGTTATTTTCTTTGTGAGGAAATATATTTCACTAAATCAATTGCATCTCTATATTCACGGATGAGTCCTTTAATAAACCTCTTTGATTCAGAATATCACCACAACTGGGAATGAAAAGGAGGGTTTCATAAAAGTGTGCAGTCCTAGAGCCTTCAGGTATTAGGTACCACTGCACTTGATGAGTATACCAATACTGCTGTGAGGGTAAGGTTCTGTGTAGTTATGTAGCATTAAAATTTTCAATTTACGCTGGGGCCTCTGGGCCATGCAATAACAGTAGTTCCATGTCCTGAGACCATGACAAAGGTCCTACAGTGGTACACGGGGAGAAGCAGTTCAGTTCAGTTACTTCCTTTTCTGATAGGGGGTGGTTTTGTATATTGGGCTTTTCTGTCTGATTATGTTTTTAATTGAGGTGTACTAATTATTGAGCTCTGGTTTATTTTGCAAAAACTCATTTTCATTCTCCACATTGATGCTTTTTTTGATATGTTTTTGTATGTATCTGTGTGTATTGCTTCCATGTGAAATAAGAATTAATAACAGTGGGCCTGCTAAATGTATTATATATTAATTGTAGACTATACATATTATGTATTTTATAGTATGTAAGGCCCCTTGCTGCTGTGAAATATAATAGTCTTTTTTAAAAAATTCAAGGCATCTTTAGTAAACCTGTGTTTTGAAATAACTAGTTTGTGATGCTTTATAAAAATGGAGGAGTGTGGGAATGCATTGTTTTATGTGTATTGGCAGTGATGGTAAAGCACCTCTGACCAAATGAATAGCAAATTCTGGCACTCAGATTAAAAGTAATCATGAGCAGCAGGGGAACCAGAGAAAAGAAAATTCTTCTTAGCTGAAATCACCTAACCACAGTTAATACATATTATTTCAGGGATGTAAGATTTGCACATGATTAAGTTAGCATAATAGAGGAAATCTTAAAGGCTTAAGTGATTATAAAAAGCTTAACGTTTATAGTTCATCAAATAATTAATTAAAAGGCTTTAAGGTCTAAATGCTTATGAGTATGTAAAACAGCGTCTTGATAAGCTAGACACTGTAGGAAAAAAACAGTCTAGAAAAATGTGAGTCTCAACATACATCCAAGGTAAATTTCATAAATTCCGTGCAGGTTCTTATCAGCAGTGTGGTCTTTGTGTCATGGTGCAGCTGTTCTGAAGTAATTGCTTTCTTTATGGCGTACTTTAGCTTTCGTTAAAGTAAAAAAACCCCACCTATTGCATCTGGCTGAAGTGGAGACAAGCGCTAGTCAGAAACTAGGTTGTCATTGATTTAGGTACTGCATAAATACATTGTGCAAGGACAGAGCCTTCTCAAACACCTTACAGACACAAATAGGACACCACAGGTTAAGACTGAAAGATCAGCAGAACGGAATACATGTTTGTATTTGGAGGTGAATACTTGTACCTGTTGCAGCACAGGAGTTGGAAAACAGATAGTGAAGTACCTTTCTTGCTTTTAATGGACATTTTAAAGAAATTACTGAGGAAATAATGATGGTTACTTATTTAGGAAATTGACTGTGCCTGATTGGAGACAATAGCTGCTGTTTCAGTATGGTGTGAATAAAATAAGAGGCTTAAAAGGCTAGGAAAGTAATCACAGTAATTCATGTTTACATAATAGGAAGAGGTAGCAGAAGGCAAAAGTGATGTGTTCTGCATCGTTGGCTGAAAAACAAACTTTGCTAGAAAGTGTTGGATTTTTTCTTCATTTGATGTGAAGTTGGAGTAATATGGCTTACAGTTTAATAATTTAAGCATGTCACTATTCTATGGCCCTGGTAGAGTTTTGGCATTTCTAATAAGCGTGATGAACTTTTTTGTTCTTCATTTGAAATGCTGAATACATTCTACTCAGAAATTGCATCTGAAGATCAGTTCATTCCTTCCATTTTCATGTTTTTCAAAACTGTTCCTTTTAATGCAGATCGTGAGAACATTGTGTCTCTTTCTTACGCCATCAGAGCGGAAGTGTTCCAGACTCTGTAGAAATGAGTCTTCTTTCAAATACGAGTCTGGACTTTTTGTTCAAGGCTTACTCAAAGTAAGTACGCTTAGGAAAGTTCCATTCTTCTGTAGTTTAAGAACATTCTTCAATGTATGTGTATGTGTGTGCGTATGATATGCACACGCATACACACATTCATGTTCAAATATGTCATCTTCCCGTGATTCGTTTCTGGCGCGATAGCTTTCATTATAACTACTTGGATGTTAAAATACCAAGCCAGTCTTTTCTCTGACACATCTATTTCTTGAGTATTGTCCAGAATTGTTCCTATACTTTGAGGTACAACAATAATACTCTTTTGCCTACTTGGGGCTAGAATCCCAAAGATTAATTTTTTGTCTTGTACCAAAACCAAAAAAGAAGAGTCCATCAGTCCTACAGTTCCCAAGTATTTTAAAAAGGGCTGTAGCAATGGGTGAAAATGAACAGAAAAATAATGCTTCTTGCTCTAGCGAGCAGTCTAAACTTAGCAGATAAATATAATAACTGTATATAAACATATAACTGTAATGTTAATGGGCTCATGAACCAGATGATGCAATAATGTAATACACAGGTTACCTCAGTACCTGTTGCCAGTGTTATATTACGGGAATCATCCAGTCTGAAGGACGTTTTGCTGGGCTACAACCACCAGTTCTGTCAAACAAAGCATGTCTAAACAAATGGGATTTAAAATTTAGACATCATGCTTTAACAGTGTTTTGTTCCAATATAGGTTTGGTTTTTCTTAAAAAAATAACTAGAAGAATAATTTTTTTCACTAAAACAGGATGCAACAGGAAGCTTTGTGTTGCCCTTCCGTCAAGTAATGTATGCCCCATATCCTACTACACATATAGATGTAGATGTCAATACTGTGAAGCAGATGCCCCCTTGTCATGAACACATCTATAACCAGCGACGATACATGAGATCCGAGCTGACAGCATTTTGGAGAGCTAGTTCGGATGAAGAGATGTCTCAAGATCACATTATCCACACAGATGAGAGTTTCACACCTGATTTGTATGTACTCCTCTCTCACATCTCTCAAAGTTACTTGATTTGTGACAAGAGAGTAAAATAGTACAAAGTGTATTTTCTAATAAAGTACATGAGGGGTTTTTTGCTTTTAAGAAGCTCCTTGAGCTCTGATAGTTGCATTTGTTTTGGAGGAATTTACCAGTTCCATCAGTAGCTTTGTTGCATTAAATATTACTGAAATTCATTTTCAGGGATACTTGTAACCATGTTATGTTAATTTTGCTGCCTGTTTTAAATAGGGGTATAACAAAGCTAAGTGTATTGGACAGGGCCCAATGGCTTTCCTGGGTTTAGTTAATTCCATCTGAAAGTTTTGCGTGAAAATTTTGCATTAGCTTGAAAAATGGTAGGATTATAATTCACTAAAATTTTGAATTCACATTTCATTTCTGCTAGATTGTAAACAGTAATGCTATTGCTGTTTACAACTGCTGGACAGTTAGTGTTCCTTTATGGCATTACCTCATATGTTTGCTTGCTTTCTTTTCTATAGAAATGTCTTTCAAGATATCCTGCATCGAGATACATTAGTAAAAGCCTTCCTGGATCAGGTAATCATCATTTTTTTCAGAAAGACCAAGAGCTAAACTTCAGTATTTTGAGCCCTAGTAACAGATAATTTAACATGAGTAGATAATTTGTTGGCTGAGTAGCAATTTTTTGTATTAGTGCTATGATTCTGCTCTGCATAATAAGAGAGAAAAGTACTTTTGTAATCTGTAATATTAGTATAATACTGAAACTTCTTATGTATGAAAAAGAATGCACAATTTCTATTGCTGTGCAGCAGTGTCTACAACTACAGTATTGAGAAATCTAGCTGACTGGGCTTAATTTCATGTCATTTTGAAAAGGAAAACAATAACTTTACCCAAACAGAATTGTAAACCAGCTTAATTAATTGCATCTGAGCAGCTGGAAAACTGAGAATTAATGTTATGCATACCTACAAATCTGCTGTTAATGTGCCTGCTTTGCTATAATTAAGGATATGTTACATGTGTATGCAATGTTTCTTTATATTCCACATTCTTAAAGTGATTCTTGAATTTTCATGTCTTCCTAATTATCTGGTATACTTTTTAACAGATCTTTCATCTGAAGCCTGGCTTGTCTCTGAGGAGCACTTTCCTTGCACAGTTTCTGCTAGTCCTGCACAGAAAAGCATTAACTTTAATAAAATACATAGAGGATGACACGTAAGTGAACAGATAATAGAAAGCAGGCTTTGAGAAACTTCCTCTGTTCTTCTTTACAATGCCCTTTTTTATTTTCTTGCAGGCAAAAAGGAAAAAAACCTTTTAAGTCTCTTCGTAGCCTAAAGATAGATCTCGACTTAACAGCAGAGGGCGATCTTAACATAATAATGGCTCTGGCTGAGAAGCTTAAACCAGGTCTACATTCCTTTATCTTTGGGAGGCCATTCTACACTAGCGTACAAGAACGTGATATGCTCATGACGTTTTAAAGCTCTCCGCTGCTAACGTGTAATGTTGCAGTCTTGCATGGCACAAAAAGAAATCTGGCGGTGTGACCACCACACTTGTGACAATCATTGACTTGATTGAGGATGGAGCATTAGGAGCACAGTAACACTACAGTCTGTTCGAAGCAGGAGGGGGTCTTGTTAGAGGGACTATCAGCTTAACTAGACAAGCATGATTTTAAGGAATCCATCTTTTCTGTGTGGTTTTTTTTAACAGAAAACGTCACCAGAGGTTCCTTTGCCATATCGGCTTAGTAGATAAATTTGAACATGTTTTGGTGTACAATAAAGGGAGGCATTTTAATTTTCTTTACCCAGCAACTTCCTTCAGGTGTGTGTCAGTTTTTCCCTGTTCTACTGTGTCAGTATTTTTCATGTTTCCACAGAAAATAATACGTACGTCCTCTCTAATCATGGAAGTTGCAAAATAGGGGCCTTCTAAGAGTTTCAAAGAGTTTTTAAAAGTGTTTGTTCTTGTGTATGTGGTACAAATCTGAAATATGTCTTTCCTCATCTCCCTTTTTAACACTACTGGCTCCTTCATTTAGAGCATTCAAAAGGTGTTTGGGATTTTTAATATACTATGAAGTGCTGTTCTTGTGTGGAAATTGTTGGCTATTAGCAGCTTAAACAGCAGCACTCTGCACGTGGGAACTGGCTCATTATTTAAGCAGCTTTGTGCATGTAAGTGCCAAGCAGGGTACCCTGTCACACATAGTTGGGCCATCCTGCAGTGAAGTGTTCAGTGATCCAGCATAACTGAGCTCTTTCAAAACACAAAACGGAAAACTTGTGTCATTCAGCAGCAGTTGTCAGTCTTTCTGTCTGTAAACTGTTGCTGGTTTTTCCATTGTCAGTTAGAATAAGGTTCAGATTAAAGTATTAGGCCTACCCAAAGGACACCAAGGTGATAGCCAAACTAAAAGATAAAACAGTAATTTCTTTTTTTTTGCATTGACATTAGTATATTTAGTAATCCTTACTTCAGAGATAAGCACAGCTATGAACTAATGTGATAAGCATTTTACTAAGTGAATTCTGGACAATAATCTTATAATCTTCTTAGTTCATCTTAGCACATCTCCAGCCTTGCTTTGCTTGAAAATAAAAACACATTTTCTATTTGTATGCCTCTACCTTTCTTTTTCAGTAGCATGTAGAGCAGAGCAGTGTTTGTGTCAGGTTAATCCAGACACATTTTTTTTGAGTATTGACACATGACTGGTGTGAGTTACATTGAAATCAGTGGCACATCTGTACTGCATGTTGTTGTGTTTCTCCTCTTTTTGGACAAACACGGGAATATATTTGTGTCATGTTTTAGCATAACCTCATAACTCAATATTCTTTGTGAAAGAGCTGCACTTGCGATTGGAGAAGCCACTGTTGCTTTATTGCTTAAATTGTTTATAATACACTTTGGTGAACTGTTTTCTGTTTTCAAGATAGCTTTTTAGTGTCTCTTGCATGCAGCGAGGCATAAAAGTTAATAAAAGTTAGATTTGCAACTTTTCCTGAGATGTCCAATACTCAGATTTTTAAAGGAATACCATCCTTTATTTAGATGTCCATAATTCCCTTACATTTCCTGAAATAATATATATTATAATATAATATAATATTTACAAATAACTATTTAGAGCTTCTGAAAGATGTAGCCCCATCCTCATACCCTTTTTGTGATGAACCTCATCAGTGTTACCCGATCGAATAAGTAATTACATTTTGTGGAGACAGTTTTTTGCTGTACATGTATGTAGGACTCTTGCAGTGAGCTCAGTGCTTCATCAAAAGAACTTGTCAGAAAGATGCTGGCATAAGTTACTTGTGCTGAGATTCTGTTTGTCTTCCTATCATTATTATTCCCTCTGTGCTTTAAATCAACTGATCCATTAGAAAATAGCCTGATTGTGCTAAGTTTTTACTCTCATGTCTAAGATTGCAAAAAAAAAATAATGTAATAAACATTGCTGAAACTTCTAATGTAGAAGTTGTGTTGAAATCTAAAGAGCTTTAAATATGCTGCTGAAATGAACCACTTCAGCTTGATAGGCATTGGAAACTTAACATTGACACTAGTAACTAGTAAAGCTCCGTTACTGAAGACGCTGTTACTTCTTGAAATTACTCAAAGCTGGAAATTTTCTCAGTTGCTACTTCTGTTGCACAGCTATCACAAGTGCACTGTCACAGGTGCAGAATGTATAGTGAATTAAATTATTAAATGCATCTGCATGTTGTGTGGTAAATCTTGCTCAGGAAACAAAGCATTCTAATAAAATTAATGCACAATTTTTTACTTTAATTGCTGATGATTTTTTTTTCATAGCATTTCTGTTCTGTCTCTGATAGAATCATTATCATTTATTCTTTGAAATAAAGAATCATAGAATCATAGAATCATAGAATGCTTTGGGTTGGAAGGGACCCCTAGAGGTCATCTAGCCCAACCCCCCTGCAGGAGCAGGGACACCGCTAACTAGATCAGGTTGCTCAGAGCCCCGTCCAACCCGGTCTTGAATGTTTCCAGGGATGGGGCCTCCACTACCTCTCTGGGCAACCTGTTCCAGTGTTTCACCACCCTCATTGTAAAGAATTTCCTCCTTATATCCAGTCTAAACCTACCCTGGTTTAGTTTAAAACCATTATCCCTTATCCTGACACAGCTGGCCCTACTAAAAAGATTTTCCCCATCTTTCCTATAGGCCCCCTTTAAGTACTAAAAGGCCACAGACAGGTCTCCCTGCAGCCTTCTGTTCTCCAGGCTGAACAAGCCCAACTCCCTCAGCCTGTCCTCATAGGAGAGGCCCCCAGATCATTTTTGTGGCCCTCCTCTGGACCCGCTCCAACACTTCCATGTCCTTCTTGTGCTGAGGGCTCCAGAGCTGGACGCAGTACTCCAGGTGAGGTCTCACCAGAGCAGAGTAGAGGGGCAGAATC
>NW_009259102.1:2979736-2996105 GCF_000687185.1 Egretta garzetta | reverse complement strand
TCCATCCGGACATCGAGCCATTGACCACTACCCTCTGGATGCAACCATCCAACTAATTCCTTATCCACCGAACAGTCCCCCCATCAAGTCCCTATCTCCCCAGTTTAGAGAGAAGGATGTTGTGGGGGACAGTGTCAAAGGCTTTACAGCAGTCCAGACAGATGACATCCATTGGTTCTCCCTTGTTCACTGATGCAGTCACTCCATCATAGAAAGTCACTAGGTTCGTCAGGCAGGACTTGCCCTTGGTGAAGCCATGCTGGCTATCTCGAATTATCTCCCTGGCCTCCATGTGCCTTAGCGTATCTTCTGGGAGGATCTGTTCCATGATCTTCCCAGGCACAGAGGTGAAGCTGACAGGTCAGTAGTTCCCAGGGTCTTCCTTTCTACCCTTTTTGAAAATGGGTACAATGTTTCCCTTTTTCCAGTCCGCAGGGACTTCACCTGACTGCCATGACTTTTTAAATACTATGGAGAGTGGCTTGGCAACTACATAGCCAATTCCCTTGGAACTCTGGAATACATCTCATCAGGTCCCATAGACTTATGTACATTCAGGTTCCTCAGGAGGCCAAAAACCTGGTCTTCCCTTACAGTGGGAGAGGCTTTACCCCCCCTGGTCACCATCAACTCAGGGGGATGAGGAGAGAGGTTACCAGTGAAGACTGAGGCAAAAAATTTGTTGAGTGCTTCAGCCTCCTCCTCATCTCTTGATACTAGGTCGCCATAGATTGACTTCAGCAAGGCTTCCAGCATTCTCCTACAATGTGCTTGTAGCCAAGCTGGATGTTAAGTTCTGGGTGGGTGCCCCACCAGGGAGTAAATACCTGGTTGGGCAGTTGGGCTTGGAGTTGGTGGTCACTGCATTGTATCTGCCTGGAGGCTGGTGCCCTGTGGTGTCCCGCAGGGTTGGCCCTGAGGCCTGTCCTATTGAACATCTCTATCCATGACCTGGGAAGGTGACCAAGTGCACCCTGTCAGGTTTGCAGGTGATGCCAAACTGTGGGGCACCAGTCAATATGCATGAGGTCAGGGAGGCTGTCCAGAGGGACCTGGACCAGTGGGAAGAAAGGACAGGGCCTCCACATGCTTGGGGCAGGAGCACGGTGCAGCTGTATCCTGGGCAGGCAGAGCCCTGGCAGCCATGCCAGTGAGACCAGGGGCAGCTCTGGAGAGAAAGCTGGGGCAAGGCTGGGGCCCAGGATGGTGGTGCCGTCTCCATCCTTGGAGGGTTTCCAGCCCCCATGGGATAACACCCTGAGCCCTGGTCTGGCCCCACAGCTGAGCCTGCTCTGGTCAGGGGTCAGACTGGAGACCTACCATGGTCTCTGGTGGCCTGAACTGTCCCGTGGTGCTACAGTCTGACAGGCAGGCTGCAGCCACTGCTGCTTAGAACCAGAGAACATCTGAGGTGGGCAGTGACCTTTGGAGGGTAGCGGTTCCCACCCCTGCTCAGACCTGGCCGGCTTTCCTTGACACTGCTCGTGGCATCATCTGGGCAGTTCTGGGTATCTCCAATGGCACAGTTAAAAGCAGGGGCTGAATAAACTCCTCCATGAGAGCACAGGTGTGCAAAAGCTTAATCCAGGTGGCTCTGGATTCACCAGTGAAACTGTCAGTGCACTGATACATGAATCCCAGAGAGAAAAGTTTAGGTATCAGGAATATGCTATCTATAAGGTCTAGCACACATGTAAAATTAATGGCAGCGTATCCTTTATTTGAAACATAAGGGCTAAACAGGACTTTTTGTAGACACATCTATCTGGGGCAAGGAAGCAAAGACTTTTTGAGAGAGAGGAATGCAAACATATAAGCAAGGGTAATTAGGTAAAATCAGTTATGATATTTCTGGCTGGGTGTCAAAGTAAAAGCCTGATGCTGTGAAAGAGTGGTATCTCAAAGGCAAGCGTCTGAAGCGTCATCCCTAACCTGTATCTAACAGTAAGCCAAAATGTTTGAAAATGTACAACAGCCAAAAGCTAATTTGTGAAAGTTTAAGTTCAATACCAGCTTCTCTTCCATTTAGAGAATTGTCTCATTACAGTACAAGAGTGTCTTTTCCAGCTTCAGTTAAATATGAGTAATGGTTGCCAGACTTTTGGTTTTCAGCAGAAGCACCAACATAAGAAATTACAGGTCAGGGAATACTAAAATTTAGTACTGCGGCCTATACATACAGTAATTCGATATTTCTGCCAAAATGTTCAGTAGTGTAGCTGACTGATGAAACTGCAGTTTCAGCCTTCTGCATTCATCCATAGCAGTTTGTCCTTGCTGAGATTGCTGGCTGTCTCAGGCTGCCTCTTCACTGGAGATTAATCCCACATCGCTTTGTCTCCTGCTGGCGGTCCCTGCCCTGTCCCTGTGACAGCAGCATTTGGAAATCATTTCTGGTAACCTAGATGCTGGAGGAAGGACCTTCTGGCATTTGGGTTTTATTTTTAAGTAGCCGAGGGCAGCTGCACAGACAAATCACAGAGGGTACAAAGGACCCGGACAGTAAGAAATGACTAATTAACTTCATACCGGGTTTTGGCAGAGAATTGGGCACTGGCAGGCTGAGGAACATTTTGGGTTCAGTCTGCTTTTAGCATTGTTACTGCCAAGGTCTGACACTTCCCCTTCAGGTTGGAGACTCAAAGGGCAGCTGATGCAAACTGATTAACATGTTCATTGATTAATGATCACACTAGAAGGAAATGGCTAGGTCAGCAAAATCCTCAGTGATCTAGGCAATCAGGTATACTAGCTTGTAATTAAATAACAATGCAGAGTATTATGCTTGAGCATGAAACTGTTAATTACAGGTTTGAAGTCCAGTGAAACACAAACATAATTGCAATCAAATTACAGTTCTGTCAGTGTGGAGGTGCAAATCAATTTCCTCCCACACCAAATCTGATGGACAGAGACCTGACAGCAGGTTGTCCAAGGAAGGTCCCTCCAGCATCCCAGTGGGCTGGGGCACACAGGTCAGCATCACCACTGCCTGCAGGCGTTCATGCTGCTGCTGCTGCTGGGGGATCCTCCTTTTTTTCTCATACCCTGATTTCACACCTTACTCCCTATTTTATATTATTTTAAGAAGATTTTTTTGCCATCCTTGCCTCTTCCATCCCCCACCAAGTCCCTCTCAGCACCCCACATCTGACTGCTTTTCCCCATTGTTCCTAGTTTTGCTTCATCTGTACCCAAATTTGGTAATGTCACTTAGGCAATATTAGGCATATGTGGCTTTACCAACAATAAAGCTCTGTGTGAGTGGTTTTGCACCCCAAAGTTCCCCTACTGCTGTTCACTTCAGCCTGGTTGGATTTAACTCATCTTTTTCAGTTCCTAGACATAATGACTCTACCTCAGTCTCCATTCCCCTGCCTGGCTCCTGTTAAGCACGAGCAGGTTCTCACCACAGGCACTGACTGTTATATAGCAGGGCAGGAGAGTAACTTTATTTTTCATACTTCTCCTGTGGGCTGCCAGGAGCTGCTGCCAGGAGTCCCACAGGACTTTGGCCATGGTGGAGCCATGTGCCCCGCTGGACCCCCAGTGTGCTGAGATGGAGGGGGCTGTGAGCTCTGGAAGGTGCAGGAAGCTGACTGAAGCAAGCCATGAGGTACCCTTCAGTGCCAGGACTTCCAGAATGGGGAAACAGAGAGGTGCTAACAGTGCTCCTTTACAGGGTACAGGAGCATGGGGCAGCGGCACAGCACCTCACAAAACAAGCCTGCGGTTCGGGGATCCAAGATGCTAGCATAACTTGACAGTGATGCACTCATGGATGCTTGATTTCCTGTGACTCCATCAAATGCTCCCTGATGCCAGCTGGTAGCCACCATGGTGACTCTGTAAAACATGAGTTGTACTTTAGACCCCTTCACCATCCCTCAAGTTCTACGTAAAAAGGCAGCTGTATTTCTGAATGTTTCTTAGGTTAGTCTCAGACCACATGACTGTATTTACATCTCTCTGTATTTCAGGCACAATTTTCCCACAGACATAAAACATATACAAATAAAACGTAAACTATGAAGATGCAACAAAAATATAGCAAAGCATTCCAGTTACCTTTCTGATAATGCATTTAGGAAAAAAAAAGGAACATAAAAAAAAAATTGTAGCCAATAGACTCCATTAACTTTCAGAATGTCTCTTTTGAAAATAATCACCCAGTTTGCATTGCCATCTTTACATATTTCAATAGATTTCTTTGTCCAGTTGTGAACAAAACTATTACTCTGTCTCATGTGAAAAGAAATACCTGTCTGTTTGACTGGTCTTATGGATGTGGTGACAAAGTGATGTCTTTAGTTAGTTCAAAAGAAGTGCCAGCTTTTACATGTGCTTATTACAGAAATGAGTAGCCAAATCTATAGGATGACCTTTAGACATTAGTGTCAGAATATATCCAATTTTTTAATTATGGAGTTTTGTTAATCAAGAGTGTGTACACATAAAAAATTGTGCAGTGCTTGAGCAGATGGCTGTGCTGGTGGAGGCTGCATTAAATCTTCCAGCATTTTATGTGGCTTTGTTATGCTTTCTCTGCTAGCAATTTTATTTGAGAGCGCAAATTCACAAACCAGAGGTGCCTTTCATTTTGCTAAAAACTTCCATTTTTTAGCCCCATTGTTTTTGTTAATTTCTAATGACACATACTACAAAAGCAATGCACTGGGATAGATGCCAAAGGGATGTGTGTTGAATTAAGCACGACCCTTCTACAAAGGATGATATTTGGAAGTTGCAGCAATTTTGAGGCTAGCCTTGGGCAGCCAAGAGCTACCAGAGTGATGCTGAAGCCACAGGCTGCCACCAGAGAGAAATCGGTGGCGACAGTTTTGAAACAGATCTTCAGCCCTGTTTCTGAAAGCTGCATGCCAGTCCTCGTCTGTGCAAGGAGGCAAGTGCTGGTCCCAGCCATTCGCTGAGCTTCCCGCACCTCCTTGTGATTCCAGGCAAGGCTATGAAATAAGCTTAAAAAGAAAAAGAAATAAAAAGATGCTGGAGTCTGGCACAGAGGAACAGAGATGAAGTTATTTTCCAGGAGACTGAAGAAAGGATCCAAAGAGGCACCAGTTTGGTGCCCTGAGCCCCAGCCCGAAGGTGGCTTACTAGGGGAGCGGGATGGGAACTCAGATTGCGGCCCACCAGCCCCTGTTATTCGACTTCTGCCTTTTGGCTCTGCTCTCTGAGGGATAGAGAGGTTTTCCTACAGAGGGGAAAATGTCCCCACAGCCTTGCAACAGTTTAAATGGGGAAGAACTAAGTATTTTTCACTGATTGTGCAGAGACTGAAAATATTTTTGCTTTTAAAACCAAACAGGGCTGCTTCTTTCCTGAAACACAAGCCACTGTTATTTTGCTGTGCAATGAACGATTGATTCGTCGGGCTGTGAAAAGGAGGCTTTTAGATGACTTGGGAGCCAGGGGTCACAAAGCCATCCTCTGCCCCACTCAGTGCACAGAGACCTCCTGTCTACTGGCAGGCAGCTGCTGGGAACAGCTTTGCTGCAGTCGGTGGAGCCTGCGACCGAACCAACCGAGGAGCAGCCGGGGGGGTTTCAAATGCTCTCTGTTTGCAAAGAGAATTCACAGAATATTTTGAGGAAGAAGCTGGGAAGAACAGCACAATGACACAGCAAAAGCAAACTGCGTGGTTATGGCTGTGCTGAAAGGGCAGCATTCACTCCAGTGCAAAGAAAGGATTTGGGTGGAAGGAGGAGGACCTGGAGCTGTTAGGCATAAATTCTTCCCAAGTGGGAAGGCAAAAGAAAAAGATCCACCCATGGAGGTCAGGGAAACTGAGCCAAAGACTTCTTGGAGGTGAAGGATGAAGAACGAAAGGATGCTGAGGAGGGCAGAGCAGTGAGAGACCATCAGTGGTGTGCTGGGGAGGCTGGTGGTCAAAAGGTGCAAAGGGAGGCTAAGAATGCCAAAGCGATGTGTGATAACTGTAGCACTGAGATGAAAACCAGCAGACGCATTCAGAGGACACAGAACGGCCTTAGTGGGCACGTGGTTACTCAGATGCAAGCCTGTTGTTTCATGACATCGTATGAGCACTTAGTGAAATGCTGTGGGAGTGGCTTCATGGAGCGAAACAATTGGTGCTGAGGAGGACTGTACATGTTTCAGCCGTTTTACTTCAGTCAAGTTCCATCCCATACACTGACTCCTCACCAGCTGCTGGAGTGCCGCTTCCCATTCAGTTTAATGGGATGCATTCCATTTTGTACAGTCCATTAGGTGAGCCAAACCACAGTGAGGAATGATGGATGATCAGGTGAATGATTTTAGGAGAGCATTCCTGGTGTGAACTGAAACACTGCTGCAGATGTACCCTCTGACCAGGCAGCTGATCACAAGTGTCAAGTATGAGTGTGCAAATGAAACTAAAAGGGAAGAAGGATAACAGAAACCAGAAAATGGGAAAAGAAAAAGGGGAAAAGGAAAGGGTAAATTTTCCACAACGCTCTGAAAGAAGAGGAGAAAGGAATACCAACAGGCCTTGATGTTCACAGGTGGAGTGGCATGGGGCAGAAATTAACCTGTTTTGAGATCTGTGTCTCTGGTTAGACGAATGGTCTGGTTTTATCATAAATGCATTTGAATTTTCAGCATTAAAAGAAGTCTGAGTAGCAGAAAGCAAATAGATATTAGAATGATCAAATTTATGTGCCTCTAGTTTTTTCCTCACATCTGGTTTGGATTACTATACTTTCCTTTCTAGTGTAGAAGATTGTTGAAATCCATTTATCTGATTCCTTCCTCCTTTCTCCACTGAATACAGGCAACATTTTTATTTCTAGCAGAAAATGGATGCAGCATGCATCAAAAAAAGCAGGCGGAAGATGCCTCAACAAGTATTTCTGTATGTGCTCTACTATGAGAAGAATTTTTAAAACTACTGTAATATATGTAAATGCTTGTAAAGACATACGGCTTGGTCAGAGGCTGTTGAAGTGGATTGAAAAACATCTATTCATATCAGTCATGGGATGAGATCGTGGAAAAATTTAGTATGTTTTAAGTTTTTCACAATTTTTTCAAAACAGTCCACAGAAAGGAACTCGTTACTCTGTTCATTGCTGTAGGTTCCTGTGTTTCCAATGCAGCCTGATTTAATTCCACTTCCTCTTAATTTTACAGGGTTCCTCTCTAAGGGCTTTGTGTGCTGCAGCATCTCCAGTTTTCAGAATTTTGGCTTCTCATTAGAAAACTCCTGCAGCACAGGGAAGCAAGGCATCTTGGAGCCATCTCACACTTGCTTGTGGGCAGAAACTGTGGAATGCTGACTATTCTGCATGTCAAAACTTGCCAATGGCTGGGGAAAAATAAAGCCATTATTAAAAACAGCACTGTTATTTTTTTCCAACAAAAGCAAGACCCATCTGGTTTTTAGACTGTTTGAGACCATGTCTATAAGGTTAAGCAGTGCAGACATTGCTGACTGTCCTGGTTTCAGCTGGGATAGAGTTCATTTTCTTCATAGTAGCTGGCATAGTGCTGTGTTTCGGATTTAGTACTACAAGAATGTTGATAACACACTGGTGTTTTTAGTTGTTGCTGGGTAGTGCTCAGACTACTCAAGGACTTTTTGAGCTTCTCCTGCTCGGCCAGGTGCATAAAAAGCTGGGAGGGAGCACAGCTAGGACAGCTAACCCAAACTGACCAAAGAGCTATTCCATACCATAGAATGGAATATATAACTCGGGGGGAGTTAGTCGGTCGGAGAGGGGGAAGAGTGATCACTGCTCGGGGACTGATCACGGCTCAGGGAGTGATCGCTGCTCGGGACGGGCTGGGCATCGGTCGGTGGGTGGTGAGCAATTGCATTGTGCAGCATTCGTTTTGTATATCCTGTATATTCTGTTACCATTCTGATTATTACTATTATTATTATTTTCTTTTATTAAACTGTCTTTATCTCAGCCCTCAGCTCTAACATTTTTTTTTCCTTCCCGATTCTCTCCCCCATCCCACTGAGGGAGGGGGGGAGTGAGTGAGCGGCTTCGTGGTGCTGAGTTGCCAGCCAGGTTAAACTACAACACTGACTTAAGGACAGACTTCAGAACCAGGATATTTTTAGTGTTTCACGTTTGAAATCTGCTTGGCTCGGGGCAGGGGGGAGGCTGTAGGTGAGGGGAGGAGAGAACCAAGGGCAAGATCCATGTGTTTCCATGATTCCTGAGGCAGGAAAGAGCTAAATGCCATCCACCACAAGCTGGAAGGACTTGGCTTACATCGGGGCAGCATCTCTTCCCAGGGTTTCAGCTTGGTATGCCAAGCACATCTGAAAAAACATCTCTGGTGACTGTACAGTCACCTGGGTAGTGTGGGTTATAGGCAGATTTTCAATGCTTTGGGTTGTTAGCTTTACTTCTGTTGTTAAAGAGATTACTCTGATGAGTACAAATGACTCCACAGGCAGGCAGGCAGCTGCAGAGGTAAAAGGTGATGAGGCTTATACCTCATTAATTGGTGTTAAGTGATTGTTGTGAGCCACTTGAAGCCAGCTAAAGATGGTCCAGAACAGGACTTATTCAAGGCCTGCTATGTTTTAATACTGGTTTGCTTTAATAAGTGATTACTCTCAAGGAGACATTTTGTTTGCTAAGTTTTCTAGGGTGTGTATAACTGCTCCTAATAGTGTGCTGGGTTAAAGGGTGGCAGAAAAAGGTATTTAAAGTAGAAAATTTTAGTTGACAAACCAGCTGCATTTTGTCCCAAGGGCAGACGTATCTCGAAGTCAGTTTGAGCAAAGTCATGGCTTGTCAGTAAGAAAGCTAGGTTTTGCCCTAGAAGGCGTATCTCCTATCTACAGCACAGTATTTCATATCCTTGACGACACAAACATGCCATTAATGATCAGCTAATGACAGGATTGCTCATTTGGACACCCCAAACCAGCAATGAAACATGGTGGTCATTCCATAATGCTGATCTTTATTAAGTTAGTGAGGGCAAAAGGATCAGCCTCAGTCATTCCTTGTCCTTCTCCCTTGCAGTTAATCCCCTCTGTTAAATGCAGAGCCTCACTGGCTGCGTAGCAGAAGCACTCACGCAGTCACTCTTGAATCTTTCTGATGGCAGGTGATGTGTATATTTCTGATACCCAGGTTCTCTGCTCCCTTTTCTGGCCATAGTGGCTTTCAGGAGGAAAGGAAGGAGAAACAAAAGTGGAAGTGGAAGCCGAAGGTAAAGGAGAAAGTAAACAAGGCTCTTACTAATTACCTTCCTGGAAATCTGCCATGTAACTAGTTTTCATTCAGGCACTTAGAAACAGTGAGGTGAGAACTGTAGATCACTGTAACCACTGATATTTCTCTGTTCTTTAATCTCAGGCATTCTGAATCCTTGCACGTTTCTGCATGCAGTTTACTATACCCTTGGACCCCATTCAGATATAACAATCATAGAACTGGCTGGACTGGAGCAGTCCTGATGGAACCATCTCCCACTTCAAATAATTAATGAAAGTTATTTAGTGAATATAAAATCAGAAACACCCCAGAATGACATACACCTGGAAAAATAGACCAAGAAAACTTTTTGATGTAATACAAGAGTGAATTCCAGTATTTTGAGACCAGGATTCATCTCTTCCTTTGGTTCCTCCTTCTCTGTAGGAAGTGGAGTTGGGATTTCACAGTCTGGATCCTGGTTTGTGACATAATTTTCAGGGTGTTTCAGGTATCTCTTCTGTCTCTTTACTTTGGAGGTACCTGTAAAGAATGTTTTGTCATGAGCTAGCTCACCTCAAGACCTTCATTAGACGATGAAGACCTCACCGAATTCATGGTTTGATTGGATTTAAATGAGACATCTTTCTGGATCCAGCAGATTCAGGGAGGCTGAGGGGACCATGAATGAAACTGAAAATTATGATGGAACTTGGTAAGCAAAAACAGTGGTCCCATGCTGACTTCCTAAAAACTAAAACTGTGAGATTGTAATCCATGATGACAGGAACAGGAACATCTTGCATCAGTTTAGTAAAAAATGGCAATACAAGTATGTGTGATTAAAAATGCATATGGAATCTATACATAAGGAGCCTTTGGGGCTGACACCAATGTTTTCCTTCTTCAGTTTCAAATCTTTTTTTTCCAGAGTATAAAGTCTCTGACTCAGAGGCCACTGTGGGTTTCCAGTACTAGAAAGGACTGTCTTTTTTGTGTCATGTGCCTATGGATGGAAGGAATTAAAGGGTTACCACATTCCCCACCTCACTGTGCCTGTACTGCATGGTCAGCAAGGACAGAGTAGCGTGGACGGAGATTTCTCAGTTAAGGTGCCAAAAGGGCACTGGAAACTGCAACTTGAGTTTTGTTCTTCACTTCCCTTTTGTGTTCTGTGTGATTTGAAGTCCTTCCCATTAGACTGATGCAAAAGGTTGGCTGGCCATCTGGATATGGATAACCAGTGATTAGTTTATGTAGTCTGGGAATGCATTTACATAAACATTGGTAATTTAGTCACGCTGAAACCAAATTAAAGTGTCTGGACAGGGCTTCACATTCAGGTCTGTAGAATCCCGCTGGAGTTACACCAAACAGATTTCTGCATGCAGGCAGGGCCCACTTATCCACATTTTATTTCATTTATTCAAACCCCTCTGCTTTTCTTTAGAGAATTATATTTTCTAGGCAAATCGTACCATTGCAGATAATCCACAGGGATCTCTGGACTAGCTCTGTACTTTGAACTGCATTCCCCACTCCCTTCCATTAGTCCTTTTCACCAGCTGGAATGCACAGTCATATCTCATGATGGATTAGCCCACATTTCCATATTTCACGGAGATGAAGGGGTGTGCTGCTACCTGCTCTTTAATGAATAAGTGCATCATATTTTACCTATGGCCATGAAATTGGTGCTGAGAGAGATTGAACTATTATTAAAGCTCGTAACTTAATTAAAAAAAGGAAGTCATGTGCTTTAAGATGAGCTTTTAGACTATGAATACTGCCTCTATTTAAAGTGAGATCTTGGTGTTGTTTGAAGGAGATAGTCACCTTGAAAAATGTAAGCCTTGTAGTTTAACTGTGTTTTGGAACTGTATTTACCTGATCCCTTTAGTTTACGAAGGAGTATTTTGTGTACTTTTGAAGGCAGTCCTGTGCCCTTGCCTTTCCTTCAACTGCTGTGGTAGGAATAACTTTACAAAACTTGTAGGACCCAGGTGACACTGCTGTATGTGCAATGAAGAGTTATTGTGTTCTTCTGGATGCTCTATAGACCCACTCAGTGAAACAGAGTGCAGACAGAAAAAAAATCACTCTGCCCAGCTAGCCAGCGCATGTAAGGTTAGCCAACACATCCCTCTGGAAAGCTGAAATGGACCGAGGCTGCAGCCCTCAGGGTGAACAAGACAGCCAGGTGACAGGCCAGGAGAGAACTTTAGTGCTTTCTGCTCCCACTGCAGTATGCATGGGTCTGAGACCTTCTTGGGGGCATCAGCCCACTCGCCTCAGTGGCTGCTGTTCAAGCAAGTGCATCTTTTTCACTGAACCAGCACACTGTCTGTGCTTTGGCCTGTAAGGCAACCTTCCTTGTATGGAAGATGCTATTGTTATCTTTAGATAAGAGAGTGAATTAAGGGTATAGTAATTTTTTTAAAAAACGTAATTTAATTAATTTGGGTTTGTTGTTTTTTTTTTTTAAAGGGAAACACATGAGAGTGTGCTCTGTGTTCTGTCTTGTCATAATAGTCTCAATTCAATAATGAAACAATTTAGTGTTCTGGATTTTTTGAGCCCTCAGAGAATAACTTCCAAGAGTATATTTTATGTATGTTTTACAAGACATAAACACCAGAAATGTCTTTCCAAGGATTGAATAGTCTTCCTAATTCATAAGAAAATTCAAAATAATGGAATTTCATCATCTAGATATTCTACCAGCTGATGCTACTGCACTCAGCACCTAAATTAATTACATGCTGCAAAGAGCTTCCTCTAACCTTCCCTCTCCCTGTTGTCAGACTGGAAAATAAGCTTTAATAACACATATGGGAGTTCAATCTGTGGAGGAACAGACCTGAATATCCAAGTGTCCTTGCTACCCACTTCTCTTTCATATCAAGTCTTCTCAAAGTTGAGTGCCTCTTCTGCTGATAAAATAACCCAGATCCAAAACAATTAGAGCCCTGAAAGCTTTGAATTTTCCCTGGAGGCTTCCAGGCAGCCAGTGCAGCTGTCTGAGCAGCCATGTAATGCCCTCCTGTCATAAAGTCCCCCTTAATAAGTGGGCTGCCAGGTTCCAAATTACCTTTGGTGTCCAAATGGTGTCATTAAATAGAAGGAGAGATTAGGGCTAGACAGGGAATAGGCCAGCCTGGATTTGAAATAACATTAATCCACAGTTTTTTCAGTTACACGTACATCTTTCTGAAAAGTGCTATGTCAGCACTCAACAGGTAAGATTAAGTGCCAAGCAAAAATATTTATCATTGTGTCTATGGTGATCTAAAGTGTATGTTCACACACAAACTGTTCTGATGTGTCATTTATAACACATGGTATCCAAGAGATACCATGAACTTTTCTGTATTCCATATATGTTGTCAAGTGTTTATTGAAAAAGCATAGCAGGCATTGGTTGATGGTGGGTCTCCCTTCAAAATGTGGTTGACATATTTACAGAGTAGTGAAATTCTGCACAATTTCTTTTTTTTTTCTTTCTTCCCTAAGGTATTTGCACCCTAATGGCAGGCCAAGCTAATACAGCATGGACTTACAAGGTTTTGCATGAAAGATAACTCAGAGCATGTTCAAAAAGGGGGATAACTGCTCTGTTTAATACTGGGATCACTGGGAACTTGCACAAAGAGGACAGTCTGCAGGTCTTTGCATATGGTCCTTTGATGATCTGCTTTAACCACAGCTGGAGGAGGGATCATGGTTGCTTTAAGCAAGAGCTGAGAAGTTCCATGGGGAACCTGTAAGAGTGAAGGGAACTAGATCAGGACAAAACTTGGGAAACAGATCTAGTAGCAGTCACGCTTAGAGGAGTATTTTAAGTAACTCTTGTACACCAGGAAGGAGCCAGGCTAGATTCTGAGTATGAGTGATACTCGTCTTGCCTCTTTCCACAGCATTGTAGCTATATCTCTCTTTCATCTCTGTGTGTCCCACAGTAAACAGAACATTTCTCTTTCTCATTTCCTATGGTAGCAAACGCTGGTGGGTAGGTTGGGCCTAGGTGGGAGTATAAGCTTGTCCGGTGGTTAATGTTACCTGGAGATCTCCTTGCTTCCTCTCTTGAAAAGGTGGTTGTGCATTGTGTCCTCTCAGCATAAAACACTGCCAGCAAGGGCTGAAAGAGAGGTCTCCACTTTGCAGGGCTTGGGTCATTAGTTCAGCCAACGTCCTCAAGTTAACCAGCAAGCAGCCAGTCCTGCCTGGCACTCTAAAGGCTGTGATGGTTTTCACCTGTTGGAGAGATCATAATTCTACCCTTCAGGTATACGGGATCACTGGGGAAAGTTGGTTTCAGCCGTGCCTTTTCTGTAATGTCACTTGAGTGGTTGAAAACAAAATCCTCAATCAAATAGCTCTTAATGGAGCTGGAAATGTGTGCTTTGTGGACCTGACAGAGTGCCTTCATGTTACATTAATGTTATAGCAATCCTGTGAGGAGATATAACTTTGCCACTAGTTCCAGGAAAGCATTATTTCTGCTGTTTATCCTCAAGACATCTTAACCATATAGGTGGTCACATTGGCTGAAAAGCCTTGGCATTTGAAGGCAACTTTTGCATCTTCTGTCAGCTTCTGATACAAAGAGCAATATGCTATTTTAATGCAAATTGTATCTGCTTTTTGGAGGGGAAGGGGAGATGAAGCAAGGATTCAAAAAAAAAAAAAAAGGGGGGACTTCTGTTTTGTCAAAATGCAGTAAGATTATAGCACTTTCTGATCCACATTTTTGGCAAATAAATCTTAAAGAGATACGGCAATTATAAGAGCAGATTTAAGTTCAGGGAGCACCTTGAATACAATCATTGTCCTGAGAGAAGCCTTGAGCAGTGTTTGAGTTAGAGGAAATGGTAATTGGATTTTGCTGTTTACTTTTTGTGGGGTGGGAATGGCAAACTATATTCTAATCTCAAAGGGACAAAGGGCACTGAGTTCCACTCTTGGTCACCTTCCTATAAATGTATAATCGCTTCACTGTTAGGAGTGGAAGTTTTTCTTGGTTTATGCTGCTAAGATTGGGCAGAACTTATTTCCATGTACTTCAAGATAAAATCTGGAAGGCATTTCCTAATGCCAGCAGAGGGGTTATGTTTTGCATTGGAGAGTTCTAGAAAAGTTTTCTTAATGCAGAAGCAATTTGGTCACATGTTGCCTTTTCCCTCTTGGTGCTGAGTTTCCTCCATAGTTTTAGCATCACTCACACTGTTTAGCAAGCATCAAAGAGATTGTGTTACCGTAGAAATACACAAGTCCCTGCCTCTCCCCGTCAGCTGTCAGCCACAGAAACCTGTGAGAATACCCCACAGGTGAGAAGATACAGGCAGGCAGCAGAGGTAAACAAGATGATTCATGCAGGTCTCTTGACCTCAGCAGCGTCTCCCTTTCACTCCTGAAACCACTAGCAAATTTTAGCCGTCTGGTGTTCAGCCACTCTCCGAATGAAACAGGGTTCCTTCTGCAAGACAGTGCCATGGGTTTTGACAGCAATAACTGTATCTGAGTACCCAACCCACAGGCTACCGCCGGCATCAGACCTCAGTTAAATATAGGTTATTTTCTTGTACCCCCTGACCAAATTTTCAGCCCAGACACCATGCTCTTGAGGCAGTTGTGAGAGATCTGGAGTAAAGGCAGGCAACCAATGGCACGGATGCACAAAAACATGCTCAGGCCTCTGGCACTGCAATGAGGCCACCAAATGTTTGGTGCCATTCAGCTGCTGGAAATCAATTGTTCTATGGGCAGCTATAATTATCAGGACATCAGCAGAGGGAATAGCTGTCTTTCTGAATCACTGAACCAGAAAATAGGCTTTTGACAGGATCATCATCATCTCTGGCCAATATCAACAAAAACCCCAGCCCTAATGAAGCTGTCCTAGGGCCATCGGATGGCTTTATTCAGAGTTCTTGTACCTTCCCTTCTCGTGTCCTGCCTCTCACCAGGCCTGGGAACAGTGAGCTCTGGTTGCAAGCAGCAGCCGTTATGCAGGAGCTGGCTGTGGATGCTCTGTGAGACACCCATAAGAATGGCAAAGCTAGTCTTACAGTGCTTTTTACATCACTATATTCACTGCTGCTGCTTGCCACCACTCTGCATATGGTAGAACATCTCCAAATTGCAAATTGCAGAAAGCTATCTTAAGTTAAAATAAAAAAAATTAGAATACTGAAAATAAGTTGATACACGAAAAAACTGATTCTGTGTCCACTCATGATAACAAGGACACTGTTTGAAATCCCCTCTGCCAAACCATGTTCTTTTACCAGGTATGTCAGTGGGAGATTTCCAGGGTGTGATGCTTTGGAATAAGTGAAAAATCAGGCCTGGTGGCACAGTTCCTAAATATAACAGAGAGAAGATTTACTGCTGTAATATTTCTGCTTAATGCCAACAATTCCAATGTGCGTTCACCATATTTAAAAAAAACCACAGTAATGTGAGGCTAGGGACTTTGGAGTAGAGTATTTAGACTTTCTGTTAATATTTACAGCATCTGGAAACATACTAGATCTATTGCCATGTTAAAAAAAATAGAAACTCTATATCTTGTTTTTTACGGGAAAATAACGCTCTTCTTCTTGTAATCACAGGTGCACATGTGTACAGTGGGGAGGGTAAATTGTCTATCAGTCTCAGATAGGAGGGGGGTGTAGGCCACACTTTTGGGCCTGAGTTGTTCCAGCCATGTACAGCAGGTGGCTAGGGAGTAGAAATAAAGCTAGGAGCGCCGGCGTTTTGTTTTGTGTTTGTTTGCAGCAGCAGGCGCGAGCCATGCAGTGGTGGTACCTGCTCCCAAAAACGGAGCTGGCCTCGCTCCGCCTTGGGCTCCCCTCCAGCCGCACCACCATCAGCTCATCTTCAGCACCGGCATCGGTGTCTCGGTGGGGCGGTCACTGCAGGCCAGCCCACCACCAGCTGTGGCCTTGCCTAGGTTGGTGAATGCTCGTGATGTTGCTGGGAACAATCTGAGAAGCAACTACGCCAGGTCTGTGCCATGCACTGGAATTTCAAGGGGAGAGTACTGATGCCTCAAGGGTTAAAGCTAACAATGATGCCAGCGGCCTACCTGCATAAGACTTAGGCCTTGTTGTCTAGTTTGCTGATGCTTTGCTAAAGTCAGTAGTTACTTAGTGGATTTATAAAGGATGGGAGGAATCGGA
>NW_009259102.1:2974850-2979502 GCF_000687185.1 Egretta garzetta | reverse complement strand
ACTCTCCACCTATTCCTAGAAATAATTTGTATGACCCATGAATATTCATATAGAACATGTATTTAGACTGTAAGAGGTAGTACAGAGGTGTGCATGATAGGTGGAGTGATCCCCCATGCACCCAGTGCTGCAATAAACAATGCCTACTTTTTAAAAACTCTATCTTTGAGTCTTAGAAAGTTTCTTTTATCCATTGTTTTCAGTATCAGTATGGTGTGAAAGAGGATTACTGTGTTGAATTTGCCTTTACAGCAGCAGGCCTTTACACTGCAGTGATTTGAAGTTAAGTCAGAACTTAGTGCTCGGTACTGTGTACAGCTGTGAACATTGAAGAGCTGTTAAAATCAAGAGCCAGTCACGATGGATACTGACATGAAGTACCCTATGGGCTGCCAACTGAAAGGAGTGCAGGGAGATATAATCCTGTAAGAAAGTATATTTAATTTTCCATGTACTATGTCTCTAACCTATTCAGAATTTCATTGATTGATTCTCTCCAGGTGTTGATTTTTCTGTTTTCAGGTTTTTTGCTGTAACTTTTTTCTATAGATGGCACAGGGGAACCAAGTCATGCTGGTGATTAAAAAAAGAGGAAAACGCTTTTAAAGGTGACTGTAGAGGAAGATCTCCTCTACAGATATGAAGGATACATAGTGTTCTCTTCCTTCTTTCAAGGTATGCTGCTGCATAACACATCCAAGTCAATGAACCAAAAATGGTAAAAAGGTAGGCATACTCAATTATGGTATTTTAAACTCTCCTCCTTCCTTCTTCACATCACAGGGCACCCTTTGTACCCTGGATATTAGTTTTAGTTAACTTGTAAGAGAACTTTCAAACACAATACCTCCGATAGCAGCTTAGTTACATGTCTCTGGCTATATGCTCATGGTGTAGCATGGCATAGTCTTGTGGTTTCAGTAAAGCTCTGTAGCTTACAGCCCTAACATACACAGAGTTGGTTGTTGGTAAACAGAAAGACATAGTTACTTCAAAACCAGGTTGAGTTGTTTAAGATACATTTCCAAGTTTGTTTTTTTTTAAGCACAGTGTTTTGAAGCTTCACATGCCTGCAACCCCTGCCACAAGAGCCTGCCTATAACCTACTTCAGTGCAAAGTCAGCTGGTATGAACTGCCATTGACAGTGACTGACCTAAAGGAAGATGCTGTATTCTTTTAGTAAAGCAGACCCAGCTTTGGGGGTATTACTCGTTACCCAATAGGAGGCAATAGGCTGCTGCGGACAATAATGTCTTAAATACCCTGCCAGTATTTAGCAATTACCTCCTTTGGCTTGGATTACACTGATTCAGGACCTTGACATACAACTAAATCAGTCAGTTTGATGCAGAATGGAGTAAAAATTATCTCCAAGTTTAAATTTGGTTTAACAAAGCCACAGCAATTTCTTGTAGACTCAAATCAAACCCATAAGCTGGCCACTTGAAAAAAGAAAGAGGATGAGGCAGGCTCTAATTTTATCCTGCTTTCCCAGGAAAAGAGTTTATGATAGTATCTTGGTTGCATACATGTTTCTATTCTTCTCACTGTCCCCAGATCAATTTTGATTTTGCCAGCCAGTTTCCTAAAATTGATTAAGGGATACAAGTCTCAAACATGTATATTCCAGCAATTCCTACGCAAATCTGCCAGGGTAGACAAATAGATGTACACAAACTTTGTGATCTACCAAGGAGGCAACCTGAATTTACTCATAACAGGCACAAAACCCCAAAACAAAACAAAAATCAGACAAAAAAGAGCCATAGGAAAATAGCCCTTGTAAGCTCCACTTGCAAGATCTTGGTTCTTTCGGAGCATCCAAGCACATCTAGCACCAAGCACAGCAACATCGCGACAGGTTGTTCCTGCTAGTTTAAATTTTTGGTACCCCTATGATCTGCTCCATCTATGTCCTTCCCCATTCTGGATTCCCAACAGTGGAAGATACTTGCCAGTCCTCAACCATTTAATGCTGAATTAAATTGCATTTCAGTTTGCTTGTACTGACAACAATTAATCTGAAGACCTGCTCATTTTTTTTTTTCTTGAGCTGTGTATTTTGTATGGTAGGAAAAGGGAAGACCCTTAACTTCAACATCTTTGCTGTATGTGCTTAGAAAAATAGGGCATACCTGACTGAATCAATTCCTGGCTAAATTCTGCTGAAGTAAGTTGACTGATTGGGTTCACAGTCCTGGTTTCTGGCTTCTCTCACAGCAGCAAAGGAGCAACTTCCATTGAGTGTGCTGGTAAATATGGCCATGGTAATGATGTAGTGTACAACATGACTACAGAGAAGGGAGGTGCAGGCATCTTCCTGTTCAGAAAGTCTGCTGTCCTTGACGTAATTTTAAGCACTTTGTCCCCTTCACCTTTTGCTCTTACTGGAGTATGTTAAGACCTCTAGCAATCTGTGACAGCTAGAAAAGAAGAAAAGTGTCATGGATTGAAGTTCATGATTGAAGAACTGTGTCTGTAGTTTGTCCTGTCTGGGCTCTAGTTTGTTACCAACAATAAATTCTTCCTATGCAAAGCTGGCAGGTTCTTGCTATGCTTTAATGATTATGACTCACAGAAAAGAGAACATTGTCCTCAAAGACACGGTATATCCTTGTTTGAGTACACGTAACAAAATGGGTCTTGTCAACCATGCATACTGCATTTTTAAAACATCTTTCTGTGCAGCTTTTAGAGGGATGCAAACTTTAAGCTTTTGGGGACACTGAAAAAATGGGAAAACTATAGCTTACATAGGTCATTCAGTTGTTTTTAATAGGGAACTTGTCTGCAAATTGTTTTACTGTGTTGCGGGGTTTTGACCTGGCATTGTCCCCATATTATGTTTAAGACTTTCCAAGTACTTCAGGAAATTTTGAGCATGGTATTTTCTCTTTTTACCTACTCCTTCTTTGGGTCTGATCCCACAAACTGTACACTTATTTAACCGTCTTCAATTTCCTACATAGGGATATGGGATACAGTAATGACAACGTCGAACCAGGCTGCAACTCAGATAAAAGATCAGACTGACTCAATGCCTGAAAGCGGGGAATTGGTAATGAGATAAAAAGCAGTTCTACCAGTGACTTAAACCTGCTCATTCTGTTATCGGAAAGATTATTTCTACTGCTATTTGTTCAGATAACTCTGTGAGAAACACCTAATGGCTGCCACACTAAAACTAAAAATTTGTTTGAAAAAGGGTCACTTCTCAGGCTGTTCTTGCTGTGTTTGTGAAGGTACAAGGGTTGCTTCCACTATCTTTATTTGCACATGTTTGGAAAGAACAGTTAATCAGTCGCAATATGGTATTTCCTTCAGGCAACTCAATCTTCCTTCCCAGTCACAAACTGCTGGCAGCTTCTCAGCTTCTCACCTCTTCCTCTCTGGTTTGGCAGCCAACAGTTCCTAAGCCAAGCTCCCACCTAAGAACCCACAGATTCAGCCTTTCCCTCAGGCCAGTTGAGGTTCTGCTTTGCCTCTGGGCAAAAGGGAACTGCGGCCCCACTCCATCTCCTGTTTACAGAGAGGCAGAAGTTGGGCCCTTCTGCAATGGTACAGTTGGGGTGCATAGTGGGGAAAAAGAGGGAATCTCCCTTTGCCTTTCACAGTGGGAAAGGAGGTAACACCAGCCTTCAACAAACCTTGACTGATTTGTTGCAGTCCTCTGCAAACCTGTGAAGTGGGCAGCCCTTTCCCCCATTCCTTCTGAGGTAGGATTTCTCCAGAGGAGAGACTGACCAGTCCCCAGGGACAGTTGTCCATGTTTGCCATGCTGTTCTGGTTCTCAGAAGAATGCCTTCGATTTTGCATGGTTCTTTGTCTCGCAGCTTTATTAGGCTGTACGGTTCCTTGTGAATTTCTGCTGCTTGCGAAGAGGGGGATTTAGTTTTTGTTCACTCAGTTTTAGTGAGAACAGGATTTCCCAAAATCAGCCAGCATTACTGTTGAGTTTGAAATTTTTCCACCGAAGAATAGTTTGACACACAGCCATTTCATTTTGAGTTGGGTGGCACTGAAACATGTCTTTGTTGTTACCATCCCTCTTTTTCTCCCCATCCGCTCCCCCCCCCCCCCCTTTTTTTTTTTTGCCAGTGGAAAAGAAGTGGCAGATGGGAAGGTCTTTGTTGGCATGAAAAAGAAAGACCTTTCTGTCCAAGCTGTATCAATATACTCAGCTGGGAGAATGTGTTTTGTTGTTTTGTGGGGTTTTTTTTCCTACCGAGATAACCAATTCATTGTAACCGCAGAGGTGGATTTGGTGATACAAACGGTGATGTATCAGCCTTCTACCGTAAACGCCAGGGATTAGATAAACCAAAAATCCCTGCAGATGATAACACCAGCAACACGAATACGGTTATTCACCTCACCCTCCCACCCTGAGGAAAGGGACCGTGGTCTTTGGCCTGCGCTGATGTGGTAACGCCATACCGTCGTGGAGGACAAACTCTCCCGGAGCACTGCGCCCACGAGAAGCCCTGCAAGAGAAGGTCGTGGGGGCGGAGATTTTCCCGCTGCTGGTGACCCGGCCCCATGACAGGTCAAAGTTCGGCATGCCTTGCCTAAACTGAGGTTGGTTTCCCCCTAAGCCGAGTACGGTGTAGGGTCGGGCCTCTTCTCGGTGGCTGTGGGGAAGGGGGCTCCC
>NW_009259102.1:2939196-2973938 GCF_000687185.1 Egretta garzetta | reverse complement strand
AGTCCGGCGTCGGGCGGGCGAGGGGGCAGGCAGGCTGGAGAGGAAGGAGGAGGCAAATAGTTTTCAGGTTTGGGTTCGGATTGCCTTTCCCTCTCCACCCTATTTATTTAAACCCAGTATGGTGTCCCCCTTCCCAGCCCACTCGTCCTGCTGCCCTTTCCGCACCGTACTCTGGTGTGGGAAGGTGAGATCCGGAGCCCTGGAACCCTGCTGGCCCTGTTGTACCCGTGTTGAGCAAAGGGACAGGAGCCTCAGCACCGCAGGCTGGGAGTTTGTCTTTGGCATGGCAAACGCTGAGGCACAGCCCATTAAAAACGGCAATTTTGCTGCCGTTCTTTTAATGTTGGGGATGAACATTAGTGTCTCAAGCCTTGCAGCTGATCTGCTAGGTCCTTTCGTTGTGGAGAGACAGGCTCAGGGTGCCAGATTTTGCTTTTAGCTTGCAAGGTTGCTCAATGAATAATGGTTGGTGCTAAATTCCTTGTTCACTAGTGGAACACAGGATTTGAAATCCCTGCAAGTCTTTGCAGTATCACAACGTGACAACCTGACAGCTGGTCTGTCAGAGGCTGACCTAGGGCTTGTTACAGAGAAATGAGTAATTGCCGGTGTTGGGTTCGGATTGCCTTTCCCTCTCCACCCTATTTATTTAAACCCAGTATGGTGTCCCCCTTCCCAGCCCACTCGTCCTGCTGCCCTTTCCGCACCGTACTCTGGTGTGGGAAGGTGAGATCCGGAGCCCTGGAACCCTGCTGGCCCTGTTGTACCCGTGTTGAGCAAAGGGACAGGAGCCTCAGCACCGCAGGCTGGGAGTTTGTCTTTGGCATGGCAAACGCTGAGGCACAGCCCATTAAAAACGGCAATTTTGCTGCCGTTCTTTTAATGTTGGGGATGAACATTAGTGTCTCAAGCCTTGCAGCTGATCTGCTAGGTCCTTTCGTTGTAGAGAGACAGGCTCAGGGTGCCAGATTTTGCTTTTAGCTTGCAAGGTTGCTCAATGAATAATGGTTGGTGCTAAATTCCTTGTTCACTAGTGGAACACAGGATTTGAAATCCCTGCAAGTCTTTGCAGTATCACAACGTGACAACCTGACAGCTGGTCTGTCAGAGGCTGACCTAGGGCTTGTTACAGAGAAATGAGTAATTGCCGGTGCGAGGACCAGCAAACCCTAGAGGTACCCACTGTTGGCTTAAAAAAGAACAGCTGCAATGCAAACACAGAGCGGTCCTGTTTGGCAGGGGCTCCTGGAGCATCCTGCTCGCAGCTGATTGACCCTGCAGACCATCTGCCTTTCTTCTGGTGAGACTGCTGCCAGCTGGCACTTGAAGATGTAGAGGCCTTCTTGCTCCCACTTGATGGTCAGATCAACTTGTTCTGGGGCTGATTGTGGGCAGCTCTCATAAACAAAATGTTCTGATTGATGCAGGGGTGTGTCCTAAACTAAGTTAGAGCAAGAACAGGTTACCTGTATGATTATCAGATGGATAAAGGGTGGTTGAGGATCCTTCCCAGCCCTGCTTAGATTGCAGTAATTTCTTATACAGACAACAGGATTGTTTCTGTTCTCCAAGCCATTTAATAGTGATTTTACACACAGATATAATTTGTGTATAATGAGGGATACTCATGACAAAATCTTCCAGATGTTCTTCTCAGACCGAAGAGTTTATGGACCAGATGCTCTGCAGTAGGTAGACAGAGAGCCTGTTTCCATCTCTTCCACCATAGCAAAGCATGTTATTCTAAGATTTGCAGACTCTTCTGAGTAGACCAACATTGGTAACAGTTTTGCTTCTCCACTTTGTGGGGTAGTGAAAAGAGTGTTCCTGGCACAAAAACAGGAGGAAACTGTTCTTTTGTAATAGAGTGTATGCACATCTCAAAGAGGGTGGTAGGGTAGAAAGAAGAGGAACACAGAGTAGGGAGGGTACAGTTGAGCAATACTGAGTTCCAGAAAGTGCTAAAGAGCAAAAGGAGATGGATGCAGAATGGCGTGATGTTGTTTGGCATCAAGCAGCTTGGAATGATGGTTTAGTGCTGTTTGCCACGGTGTTGGTGAGGTAGCTGGTGCTGCTTAGAGCGCATTAGTGAGTGATGTGCAACTTGGGACTGGACCAAATCACTTCAGCTCCTTTGCTGATGCTTCTCTCACACTAAATGTTTCTTTATCAACTGCCAGCAAAGTACTCTGCGTTTATTTGAGATCCCTGAGGAAGGTTCTTGTGTTCTGGAACAGAAACTAGGAGAAGCAGAGAGGGCCAAGTGCCCTGGGAACGTGGACCACAGAGTCATTTAGAATAGCAATGGTTTAAAAATGTTGCAGGAAAACGTGGTACTGTTCTTTGTTTAATATTCAGTCTTTATCATGCGTCAGGTAAATTGAGATCTCAGATGGAATAGTTTATAGACAAAACACAATGTTATTTTCACTTTTCAGTTCTAGGATATTTCATGATTAGATGCTGCAGTAGTACCTTAGACAGGTATGAGTCTTGTGAACCTCTTCTGAGCCAGGGACTTAGGCCTGTGCAGGTAAGATGGAGACAGAAAGCTGAAATGAGTAAGGTATAACTGGAATTTTAATGCTAACTATTGTACAATTAAATTTACTTCCAGAGAAATTACCAGCTTACCACTGCAGTAAGTGTCTTCGGTGATTGGTAGTTACCACATTAGTATGTTAAAGGAAAAAGGCTTACAAATGAACTGGGGGTATGGCTGAAGATTTAATAGTCAGTTGTACGCAGAGTAACTGAGAGGCTCTTTTAATGCAGTTTGGACCAGGTAACAAAAGAAGAGGAGGTTTTGCTCACTGTTTTCCTGAAGTTGTTCTGCAGCCTTGCTGCCACACTCCCCTTTCTCTTTTGTGCTGATTCTCATGTGCAGTGGATGTTCTTCCCTGCTTTACTTTAAATCTTTACCTCGGAACAAAAGTACAGATTTTGTTTGTTTGTTTGTTTTGTTTGGATAATTTCTTGTCAGTCTGGCAACTCAGGAAAAGGTTCAACAAGTGTTAGAGCGGGACAAGAATGTGGGATTGAAAAGTGGGGAAGGGAGGAAGCAAGGAAGTGTAAAATTGGGTCATCCTGCCTTGTGAACCATAACTTTAGTTTGATTTAGGCTAATAAATAGCTTCATGGGAACACACTTTTTAAGAGCAGGGGGCTCTTTAGTCAAGACTTCCCAAGATCTGTTTGATCTAGGAAACCTGTGTTCAGATTTAATTTAAAATATCTGCCATTTTTGCTGTCGAGAGCACTTCCTTACCACACCAATGCAATCAGAAAAGAAGGATTTTCTATTTTTGTATGAAGATTGAACTATGCTCATGCTGTTGAAAGATGCAAATTTTTAATCCAGAAAGACTGTAGCAAATTCTGTGGTTAGTAATGTGCAGTGTTTACACATACTTGGTAATAGAGGACCTCTCCCATCTTAATTTCTCTTTCCCCACTGTAGTGAGTGCTGGGTTTGAATTTTTGTTTTTGTAATTTTACACTTACTACCATTTGGGGGTGCAAAAAATGAAAATATATTTTATCATAATTAGGCAGGTCTGAAGTTTTAAAGCCAATGCTGGCAGATGGATGAGTGCAGTCATTAAATCAGGGCCTGGGGAAAGTGCTGAACAGGCATTTAAAACGGCTTGGGGAGGCTTGACACCAGCCCTTGGCTGGGTAATACTCTCAGTGTGCTGAAACCAAAGTAGTGTGGCTGAGGGCTGTAAGAAACGAAGTTCCATTTTATTTCTCACCCTTTGGCCATGCATTCCTTACTCCAGCTCTAAATCTTTGGACAACTGCAATTTGTCTTTTCCATCTCACAACTGTCTATATTTCAGAGTGCTCCAGCCTTTCATTGACCAGTGTACATGGCACAAATGCTAGTAGTGAACATTTCAGATGATGCTTCCCTGAAAAATATGGACTTCCAGTTTTTCTTCTTTTACTCAGGAAACTGTCCAGTTAGAGGATCTTGAAACACTCAAATTTTTTTAAAAGAAATTTTAAGTCACTTTGAATCTCTGTACTGATTTTAAGAGGTCTTAGAATACTACTTTTACTTTCTCATTTTAGTGTCTTTTTTTCCCCTTTGTTCTTGTATGGAAGCACCCACCAACACAGCAATAAAGTGCTTGATAAGGTAGACATTGAAGTGGTGTGTATCCACAGTGGTATCAAAAAGAACAATGTAAAATAACTTGAACAAATAGACATGTTTTTGTTTCTTTGGTCTCCAGTAACCATAAAAAGTTACAAAAGTTACAGAAAGTTTAATTGTAAAAGTTACATGTAACAACAGTAGTCTACAATTTTTCATAGAAAAGTACAATACTTAATTTCTAAATACTGCTGTAGGGGAAAAGGTCAAGATTTAACATTATTTGACTTAAAATCATAGAAGACCATGTCAGTCTCAGACAGTGCAACTCTTTCCACAGGAATGGAAAGTTGCATATGTATCCTCATTGAGGGTTAACACTGAATTCCAGACAGGAAATGTGAAGGTAGTATTGTCTACAGTAACTTGTTTTTTTTCTTCTATACAATATAATTATCTTTAACTTGTAAAAGCAAAGATTGTTTTGCAGAAAGCTAGCATAGGCAGTTCTTAAACACTTGTTGCCTATAAATGCATAGCTGACACCAGTCAGCTGGGTACCCCAAATTATCACCTAATGAGTGCATGGCTTTACAGCCTTTCTATTTCCCCTTTCAAAAAAAAAAAAACAACCCTGAATCTTGAAATGGAGTAATAATTGACAATAAAGCATGCATGAGTTAATAGGCATATCTGCTTTAAATTCATGAATGTACCTCCCCAGAGAGCAGATAGAATGTTTCCACACTGTCCAGGGATAGGCTTTTGCTCACGGTGTTGTCGTTACCTAGCAAAAATATGCTGTGATCCTGTGAAGAGTTGATGGAATCTAATAGGATGTGTAAGGTTGTGTCCAGTCATATCTGCTGAAGTCTGTCCTGACTCTTTGCTTTTCAGGCACTGAAATCCAAGCGCAGATTTGAGCAAAGAGAGGTTTGTCCAGCATAGATGTAGGTACGTAGATACAACTTGACATCATTTTGCATGATGCATTATACATAGGTAAACCTCAAGTTCCTGGGCTTCAGTTCAGCAACTTCCTTAAGTTGGGTATCCAAAATTGGGCTATCTTAATTCCCCACAGTAATCACACATTAAAAGCAGCAAATTAAAAAAAATCAGAATTAAATGTGAGTGAACATGTTTTGCTGCCATCAAACATCACTATGGTGTCAACATAGTTGCAAAGTCTTTAAATTAACAAAATTATTGGGAATTTAGCATTAACTGTGTGCCAAATTGATCTTATGCTTCCTATACAACCAACTAAAGAACTGAGCTCTTATGTTGGTGACTGAAAATAGACTTACATTTAGGTGTCTGGAACCTACTTCTGTTTCTGTGAAATAGGAACACGTGAGAGTGAAGTGGGTGGGCCTGATCTCCTTATCTCAATGTCTAATTTAGATCTCTAAGATTAGGCAGTCGTAAGTATCCTGTTGTTGCACCCCTGGGATCAGGAATAATAATAACATTCCATTAAGATTGCTCCATCTAGAATTAGTTTTCCTTTTTTTTTTTTTTCCCCCCCCCAAAGTGGGAAGGGATTTTGAGATATATCTATTTCATTTAAGTAAAGGAAAGACATGGGACTGAAGTTGCTGTCCAGCCCTCAAACTTCTCAGGCAAAATTTTGAGATTCCATCTTCAGGTAATGATAACAGCACGTTGAAATTTTTCTCTTCAGAATATTCTCTTTTTCTTCCCCAGTTCCATATAGTCACAGAAATAATTTAACTCTTTCTCTTACATTCCAATTCAACAAATTCCATTTATGATAAACATATTTTAGGAATCAAATATGCTTAGAAATCTGAGGTGGGAAAAAATCCGTGTCAGAACTCATCCGGTTTCCTAAAATATAGGGAGTGGTACTGAGCAACCCGAGGTATTCAAGGTCTCTTAAGTATCAATTAAACTGATGAAGATGATGAGGTGAAGCACTGCTTGGCTCTGTCTGTAAGGAAGAAAGAAAGGTGAGAGAGGAGTGGAAACAATTTGTTTCTGTCTGTGTCCATGTAGTAAATATTTTCAGATTAATCTTGTCTGCTTATGAACTGAAAGGAGATAAAACAGATATATATTCTGTATAGTGTTGTGAACCAACATATCCTAAAAATCCATGCTGTAGTTACTGAATATGCTGTAGTTACTGAATATGCTGTAGTTACTGAATATGCTGTATAGAAACATGGGGTTTATATCCCTATAGGATACAGAGATGAGTCTACTTGCAAAATAAGGATCAAAACCGGGAATTGACTTTTCTAGCTCAGAAGGTCTACCCATCATTATTTTTGAGTTTGAAGAGGTCAAAGTTATATTAAATTCTCACCTGTTTTGTAAATTAAGATCTTTGTAGCATAGAGGAAGGTGTGTGTCTTCCTTATGCATGTCTGCATCTTGTACTTTTTTCTGCATTAGTGAAGTAATGCAAAAGTAAAATCTATGCAGTGTCTAAATGCAATAGTGTCAGGTCATAAAACAATTGGCATATTGTGTGGAAAGGCCACAAAACTCTTCTATAGTGCATGGAGAGAATGCAGGGGAGCAATATCCACTTGATTTTTGAGGAGCTTATCTTCTACAGAAGCTGTGATACCAAGCGCTCCTTCACTTGAGTACTCTACACTTTTTAACATGGAGCACTGAATGCTTTTTGAAAACAAGCACAAATTACCAATTTGAAAATTATTAAAATGTGGAAATTGAAAAAAATATATCAAAAAGGGGAAAATTATCAGATTCTGTCATGGTTAAACCCAGCTGGCAACCACGCATGACACAGCTGCTTGTTTACCCTCCCCTCACCCTATTGGGATGGGGGAGAGAATTAGAAGAGCAAAAGTAAGAAAACTCATGGTTGAGATAAGAACTGTTTAAGAATTGAAATAAAATATAATATTTTTTAAAATGTAGTGAAAAGCAACAAAAAAGTGAGAGAGGAACAAAACCCAGGGGAAAAAAGTGATGCAACCACTCACCATGCACCAACTGATGCCCAGCCTGTTCCCAAGCACTGATTGCTGCCCTGTGGTCAATTCCCCCCAGTTTCTATAATGAGCGTGATGCCATATGCTCTGGAATAGCCCTTTGGCCAGTTGGGGTCAGCTGCCCTGGCTGTGCCCCCTCCCAGCTTCTTGTGCACCTGACAGAGCAAGGGAAGCTGAAAAGTCCTTGACTGGTGTAAGCCCTGCTCAGCAACAACTAAAACATCCATGTGTTATCAACATTCTTCTGGTACTAAATCCAAAACACAGCACTGTGCCACCTACTAGGAAGAAAATTAGCTTTACCCAGCCAAAATCAGGACAGATTCTTACAAAGAATCCAAAAATAGAAAATGTTACCTCTTTATGACGTGTGCTTTTTCATAAGACTGTCAAAAATTATAAGGCATGTTCTCAATTCCATTTGGACTGCTTCCCAGGAACAGCTGCTGTATTGCTTATC
This sequence comes from Egretta garzetta, assembly GCF_000687185.1. Lineage (NCBI taxonomy): Eukaryota > Metazoa > Chordata > Aves > Pelecaniformes > Ardeidae > Egretta > Egretta garzetta. The sequence goes on along the minus strand of NW_009259102.1, from coordinate 2,966,383 downwards.
TTTTAGGAAATTGGTGATTCTTTGGAAATACTTTTTGACTTTGAATGTAGTGCTTATTAGGATCCATGTTTGCAATCTGTTTCTTGATTTTGATAGCTCTTCTGACAAACATATCTCTAATTCTTCAATTTGGTGATGAATTCCGTTTTGGAATTTCTCGATCTCGCTTGTATTCCAAGCACCGACAGGAAGATTTTTGCTAAATAGTTGGAAGATCTGTTGGAGGAACTCATAGGTGATCATTGTGACATTCTTCTGTGTGACCTTCGTAATCTCCCTGGGGAATCTGAAATTGGTTGTTTCTCTGGGACACTGCTGAGAAAAATAGCCACCCATTTTGCACAGAAAGTTCATGTTGTGGTAGTTCACTTTGATTCCTTGAAAAAGGCAAACTGAATGCGAGATTTTGATGTACAATACCAATGTAATGCAAACTTGCATTAAACTTCTCTGAAGCAAGATGCTCATGGTGATGAAGCAGTCAGCACTGTTTTACTTGCCTTTTTGCAGATCTGTAAGCTTGCAGTTTCTTGGTTGTCTTGTCTGTACTCATAGGCTTCTCTTTCATGTCTCTGAATTTATTGCCTCTGAATGACATGCTGGGCATTACTCATTTTGTAGGAATTGCATTTTTATCAACTGTGATCCTGCCAAGGTTTACTGTTGATTTCAGTTTCAAACAAAGATTTGCTCATTTCTGCTTTGACTGTATTTAATTGAAAAAAGAGTGAGTGAGTCAATCTGGTCAGTCAGACAACATGGATGGATTAGTAGGTTAGATCTGGTAAGGGCATTTTATCGTCTTGTGTTCGTACTAGAACAGGCAGTCTTTATGCTGAGAAATTTTACTTTTATGATTAGGTTGGCCAAGATTGTGGAAAAGAATCTCATCCCCAGCTAACAGATATGTGCTCTAAGCAAAATGTAATTTTACTGATTTAAAAACAAAGGGCTTTTTTGTTAGGACAAATTGTATTGTTTGGGGAGTGGCTTAAATTTTATTAGCAAAATAACCCTGTTCTTGACACAAGATTGACTCACTAGGGGCATATGTTGCTATCACTATGTCGGCAAAAAAATATATACAACTTTCTAAGACAGATACCTTTTTCTTCAAAATCTCTGACAGTTTGCTGCGCAGAGAAGCTTTCAGCCTAAATTTTTAGAGCTGTAGAGGAAGGCATACTTTTATCTAAAGAAAAGGAATTCCTTACATTTCAGAGTAAGGAAACTTCTGTTCTGAAGGCTTCTGCTCTGCAGACAAGTTCTCAAGGAGACTGAATTTACTTGTGTTGGTAGCAAAATGTCCTATCTTCAGGGCACCCCAGCCAGTGTAATGCTGGAACGTGTCTCCCAGTGTCTGCCATTGTACTTCTCTGAATATCAAGTCTTTGGGCCAGCTTGTAGTAGGACTGCAGGCGGCCACCAGCATGTTAATTCCAAGTGCCCAAAACAGTCTCAGCCTTTTGTGATGACATTCTGAGATAGTACTACTACATAAGCACTGTGGCTTGAAATGAAACTGCTTGTTTGGCTCCTGAATATGCACTGACGAAGTACCAATTCTAAGTAGTGCTAGGTTCCTCTAGTGCGGTACTAAGCCCTTTCAACTGGTTCCTGTAGTCACAATATGAGAACTCACTGGTAATTGAAAAGGAAGACTTGGTTGAGTATTAAGATAAGCAAAAGTTACAAAGCATTTAGCAGGCAGATTTCCTTCTCTTCTTGCGGGAATCTTTGAGGATTGCTAGATCTATACATGAACCAAAGTGATTTGGTCACTGAAGCATACAGAGTTTAGAAAGCCAGGGGATGTGCCATATGTTATTCAGCCTGCATAATTACAGGGATATTTAAAAAAGAATATGGAAAACGTTGATGCTCAGGAATGTTTGATGCAAGCACCAAAGGAAATCCTGGATGTTCTTGAGATTAGAAAGTATTTTGTTTAAAAAAAAAAATAAAAATCCTGTTGAAGCGTGGGAGGACCTGCTATAATGTGACAGACTGAAAGATGGCAATGGATTGGCAGTTTCTTTAGCAATCCACAGGATGACTTCCGCAGTTATACAGTAGGACCCTACTAATATATTAATGCTCTTGGGGTTGTTCTTGTTTTGCTACTGCTGATGCTAATGCTGTAGTAATATTGTGGTATTGTGTTGTGGTTTAATGCAGCAGGCAGCTGAACACCACAGAGCTGTTTGCTCACTCCCCCGCCTCCCCAGTGGGATGGAGGAGAGAATTGGGGGGAAAAAAAAAACCAAACCCCATAGGATGAGATAAAGACAGATTAATAAAACAGCAGAGGAGAATAATAATAATGATAATGATAAAAGCATGTACAAAACAAGTGATGCACAATGTGATTGCTCACCACCTGCTAACTGATACCCAGCCCATCCCTGAGCAGCGATCGCTGCCCCCTGGCCAACTTCCCCCAGTTTACATACTGAGCATGACGTCATATACTCTGGAATAGTCCTTTGGACAGCTGACCCCCCCTCCCAGCTTTGTGTGCCCCTGGCAGAGCAGGGGAGGCTGAAAAGTCCTTGATTGGTGTATGCACTGCTCAGCAACAACTAAATCATCCGTGTGCTATCAACATTATCCTCATAGTAAATTCAAACCCCAGCACTATGCCAGCTACTAGGAGGAAAATTAACTCTATCCGAGCTGAAACCAGGATATTGTTGTAAATTATGACAACATTTGCTTAGGGATATGGTTTAGTGGTGGGATGGCAGGGCTAGGTTAACAGTTGGACTTGATGATTTTAAAAGTCTTTTCCAACCTAAATGATTCTATGATTATATACTTCCAGAGATCTTCAGAGAAGTTAATTTATGAATGAAATTGTGGGGAGGATGGTTTCGTATTTGAAAGGCTGGATAGAGAATTAAGAAGGCTATGGTAGATTTGATGTGTGGATTTGCCACAGATACCTTTTGGTGAGACATTGAATTATTTTCAGCTCTTATTTTTTTTAAAGACAGGATTATTGCACTTCTCTTGCTTTTGTTTGCTGTACCTGTTTATATTCCTTAGCACATTTAAGATATGTATGACTTCTAGTGCATAAGGGATCTAAACTTAGTTGGAGGTCTTGCATTTGTTATTTGTTTTTTTAATTTTTTTGAAGTCTGGGCACATCAAAATTGTGTAAGCTAAACAGTCACTAGCATGTAGTGTTAACATGTAGCGTTAGGAAGATCAGAATATCTAATTGAAATTTAGTGTAATAAATGTTTATAGAAGCTTGTACTAGAGGGATAATTATGAGTTCTCCTGAAATAATCTATCACAAAAGATCCCAGGACACAGCATCCATTTATTAGTCATTATGCTGAGTCTAAAGCAGCAGCAAATACGTTTATCTGACTTTATGTTGACACAAAGTTGATGTTGAAAAAGGCAGTAGAGTATTTCTTTTTTAACTGAGGAGATTATAGTGTCAGAAAATTCTGGCTTTAATAGACTTGAGTGAGCAGAACAGAAATAAGTAGCGGGCTGAACCAGACCTTGATGCATGGCTGGAAGCGTATAGTGGGAGATCAGTTACGTATGCTGAGCTGAAATGCGTTCATTCAAGGCATCGTATGAGAGTAAATCACATCAGATCCATGTCTAGGTTACAGCAAGAGTAATCATATTGAGAATGTTTATACAGTAATGCCAGAGAGATCAGAGTCTGAGCCAAAAGCTTTACCATTGGGAACATGGTTTTAATGTCTGGCCATGGATTTTATAGTTCAGTTCAGAATTAAATGCTAATACATCTCACCTTTAATTTGGCTCACTCTTTGCAGTAAAAATCTCAGGACAAAATTTCAGTTTGGTGTACATATGGATAGCTCTGTTGCATTAAATGGACCAACATCAATTTAAACCAGGTGAGGACCAGTCCTTTCATCTACTAAAGCAACACAAAAAACATCTTAGTGTTGCATGGCAAAGCTGGATCTGATTCACTGTTAAAACAGTTCTATTCTGTTTACACACTGGAGAGCAGAGTCACATCTCAGTCATCCCTTGTATTCCTTCCATTGTGATTTCATAGGTGATCCATGAGCTATTTGGATGTTGTGAAAAAACACTAAAATTTCAAGGGGAGGTAAAGCAGTAATTAAGAGTCTTTTTTTAGCTATTATTGGAGAAACTGAAGAAATTTTCTCAAAAGTAAAAAAAAGGCAACAAGGGGAAGCCCGTTCACAGTCACTTCTAGATGAGCTGCTGTAGGTGGTGAAGGAGCAATATATTCATTGTGGAAGAGCCTTTTGGCCATGATTAGGGATCAGAGACCTGTTGGCTTTGTGCTGCTTATCTAAGGACAAGTCAGGATGACCGCTTCCCAGGGAAGCGGAGTTTGTCTCAATGCAATACTGTGTGTAACTCCCCTACTTTGAGGACATCTGTTTTACCCACATGAAGATCACCATCTTCTAAATTAAAACTCTCCTTCCCTGAAAACACAGGGAGGAAGAAGAGATAAACACATTCTACCTTGTACTACAAACCATCCACCCCGAGACAAATCTCCTCACACTGACCCTTTCTTAACCTATTGTTGGCTTTTCCTGCAAACATGGAAATACTTTCCATTAGAAGAATGGCTTGAAAAAGCAAATTGGGAGCTATGAATCTATGCTTTTATTTCAGTGCTTCAGGGTTTTCTAAGTTTTGCATTACATCCTTTCCTCTCTGGAGGTTGGTCAAGGGACCCAGAATTGCTGGAAGAACCATTTTTTTTCTCTAGTGAGATAGAACATGTTTGTTGTTTTGTTTTTTAAAACAATAATAATACTGAAAAAAATCACTCCATTATAGATTTTGTATGTCTGTAACAAGTGTGAACATCAAAATGTCTTGTACTCACATAGACTGTCATGCTTCAGTGAAAGCTAAGGAACTCTTCTTGGACTGTGGATCCCATTTTGTGCCAAAGTAGCTGAGGACATGAAATTCTGTGGCTTAGGTAGGAGCTGAAAACAAAACTCAGAGGTTAAATGTGAAGCAACAAGTCCAGTACAAAGGACTAAGAGTCAGCTGTATGGAACTGACATGCCAGATCTCAATTCACCTAGGTGATGCCTAGGTTCAAAGTGTCTTTTCGTTTTCCTGAATTTTAACTGCATCTTTACAAGGTGGATACACCTTGTTAGTGCATGCCTTGAGAGCGTTACACAGCTTTACCCAGGCTCTATGTCAAGGTTGTCTAGTGGAAGCATTGTGAGAAGTGTTGAAGAAAAGGAAAAAAGAAAAAAATGGCTGAGGCCTGATAAATGCAAATCAGTTTTGAATCCACATGACACTACTTTCTGAGAGAGAGGCTACGTTAATTTCTCGATTGTCTTTGTTTCACTCAGTGTTGCCCTGCTTGCTTGCTTACTAAGTAATGGTGATAAACTCTGTTAGTCTATATGATAAAAACTTCACTGCACCCCACAATGTGGCCCAGAGGGACATTGGCAGGTGAGGGAGCCTGAATAACACTTGCCCCAGCTGCTCCCAGCCCCATCGCAGGAACCATCAGCCCAACAAAAGCCCATTGCTACAAACCCAGAGGAGCGCAGGCGCACAGCAGCAGGTGGGAACCCAAATTAAGGACTCGGAAGAAGGGGCCCTTTCCAGGGTTGTCCTGGAGGAGCCTTACCCCCACGGCCTGGGAGAAAAACCCATCAAGATGAGTCAGTGATGGAGCACCTTATGGACTTCCTGGGGGTTTCCGCCTAGAGGTAGAGGACACATTATGGGATGCAGAGGACAAGCGTTTCAGGAGTACACAGGACCTATTATGGGATGTTTAGGGGAGGAACCAAGGACAGGGAAAGTGATGGATCTGGGTGTTTTGGGAAGGAGCAAGCATGTGAAAATAGAGGGATGAAGGGATAAAAAGGACTGGTCATGTGTAAACAGCAGCTGGTCAATACATTGCTCTTCTTGTGTCCTGCACCTGAACAGCAATATTTCCTCTTTTCTCAATAAACTCAGTTTTTCCTGGGGGAGGCACTGTATTCTGTAGGTGTGTGTGAGTATGGTGTCTAACTGCCAGCACCTAGTCAGAGGGCCCATGTGTCATTGGTACCAGCAAATGGAGAGACAGGAATGAGTGCCATGGGATAAATGTAGAGGTGGAATACCCTACAAGGGCTGTTTGGCTTTCCAAGGGAATTTCCATCTGGCTGCACTGTCAGACTCTCTGTTTAGATTTTTGTGACTCTAATGTTCTCATCTGCTTGCAATCAATTATGATAAACAGACTAGCATTATTGTTCATTTGTCTGTAAAAGGGTCATCTTGGCAGCCAGTAAAATAGCAGTAATGAAAGCATCTCCACAGTGATAGGAGATATATGGAGGGAAACTATTGTACTGATTTAATTAAAACCTCTTTCTGTTGCTGATAAATACTTTTTATTTCAGTATGGCAGTTTGCTTGTGAGAAATATCTTGAACAATACGACATGACTGTAGGAAAACTGCTAACTGAGTAGTGATGCAGAATTGCCAGACATGGTGAGGTGAAGAATTAACTAGAAGTGTGTTTATAATTTCTAAAATTTTATTTTATGAGCTAATGAAGCCTGGCTTCTGACCTCCCTTCACTTGATTCTCCAACTCCCTTCTCCTTGTGTTCAGAATGTAAGACAGAGGACATACAATAACTGATTTTCAACCCCACATGTGCTGAGTGATTAGGTTTTTCCTTACTGAGGTCACTAGGCTTGTTTTCATCCCTGTCCAGCTGCTAATTTTGTGAACTCTGGAGGACAGTATTTATTTTAAGGTTTGAACTGCTCTCTCAAACATCATTGAAGCTGGATGATGGTTCTGAAAGTTATTGTGGGAAGGGAAGCAAGACAGACAGTTGGGCTGTTTGGTGTCTTGTTTCTAGGAAGTCGGTTGAGAAGTGTAATAGAGATATAATTACATGCCTTCCCTTAAAAAGATGTTTAAAGTCAATAACACACATAGATATTATGTCTTTGGGATTAAGCATTATTGTCAAGTGTAGTTGCAGTGGGCTTCTTGTGCAAATGTGAAATAAAGTGAGAACAGAGAGTATTGTCATTGACTTGGTTTGGCAACAGGAGTAATAACCACATCATCTTCTGCCTCTGCTTCCCTCCCTCCCCCAGGTAAATGTTTCAGGTCAGCTTTGCTGCCCCTGGGGGGCTGGTCGCATCATGAAAATGGTCATTATCAGTAGTTCTAACAGTCTGCCTTGCTAATTATCTTGGCTAAAGGGTTAAATGTTAAATGGTCACAGAGACACTTCTCTCTGTGGTGTGGTTGATGGATTATCAAGTAACAAAGTTGTTGTTGACGGGCTCTCATAAGCCTTGACAGGAATGTGTGATTGCATAGGCTCCTGCAGTGGGGCACATTCCAAGTTGGGAACAGCTCATGTTGCTCCATGAAGATATGACTGTATCTGTTGCCTGTCTGCCATGTGCGTAGGATTGTTTGGGGTACCATCAATTCTCACGCTTCACACTACATCAGAAATAGTTCAGACTTCCTGCTTGAAGACCCTCGGTGAATCCAGTGACATTCAATTAATTTACTTTGTAGATTGTGACTCCAGAGTGAAGAACTATTTGTACTGTGTGTTTTGCTACTGAGGGCTTTGCAGAAGTCTGTCTGTGAAAGAGCTAGGTGGGTTTCCTAAGCCCTTTCTCAGTCTGCTCAGTAAGAGATTGTTTGGACTGTGTAGGAGATTGCTGCTAGAATCAGTGAACTGGTGCATGTGCCTTTTAATGCAGTGCAGTTAGTAAGTGGTCTAGGCTTTTGGCACCAATGCTTATTTTGAAATTGCCCAGCATACATGACAGGCATCTGAGCAGGCTAGTGCATGACAGGTCAGTGGTTTGGACAGCATCTGTACACAGGAACTTTTGATGGGCTGAAATGGTGAACCAGTTCACCATGAAGTTTATTTCAAAGCCTATAGGAATGACAGCTTTAAAACCCTTGATAGAATAGAGTATAGGTTGCTGGGTTTCTGTCTGTACATTTGCATGTTAGGCAAGGAGAGGTGCTATGGCAAACTGCCACAACAGGCTGCAGTACTATGAACTTACTCATCTCAATTCCTCAGTGACTGACACTGACCAAACAGCTACACCCTCACTCCGGAGGCCTAGCAGTCACCTTTTGTGAACCATAATTCAGATTAGCTCTATGGATGTGTAGCAGCACTGCACTTGGGAGTGAATGTGCAAAGCTGTAAGCAGAAAGCAGCTGTGGGCCCCAAACCCCCACCTGTTTCTAACGGTGAGGTTAACAAGTTTCTGAAGAGATTGATGATTTCCTGGAAAGACTAAAACTGGCTGCAGTGAATGAGTCCCCTTTTAGTCCAGTGCTCCTGTTGACTGAAAAATAACCTGACCTGGAGACACTGAGAGCTGCAACCTTTGCTAAAGCTTCTTTCGTAAATGCTGCTGTTGCTTTTGTAGAGATTTATAGCAGACTCTTAGCACTAATAAGAAGAGAGAGGAATTCAAACCAGTAACAGTATTCTATTGTCAGATGTAAAACACAGTGAGCACTGCTCAGCAGTAACGAAAACATCCCTGTGTTATCAACACTGTTTTCACCACAAATAGAAACATAGCCCCATATCAGCTGCTATGAAGAAAATTAACTCTGTCCCAGCCAAAACCAGCTCATCAACACCTCTATATTGAAAGGGTGAAGCAACTGAAATTTTTCTTACAGGTCCCAAACCACAAGGTGTGACAGGGTGAACCCCTGAGATGCACCACTGGTTTGGCAGGTGTGCCAGTTTTGATTACCTGTGATGCTACATCAAGTTAAAATAATAAACTAGAAGTGTTCTGTAATATAAACTCTTGCACCAGTGGCATCATTGTTTATACCATGATAGTGTAAGGATGAGGGAAGAGAATTACTTTCATTCAGTAGATAGAGTTGTGAAAGTAACAGACACGATTTCTGGTAGAGACGAGCAGGAGTCCACATAACACTCCCTGCTTGTTTTGTCATTGCTTAAAATGTAAAAAATTACTCTGGTTGTCCTGCATTGTTTTAACTGAAACAGGCATTTCTGGGTCTGAAAGACTCTATTTGAAATAAAAGTCTTGTCTACTACTGTGCAGTTAGTAAGTATCACACCTATTTGTCTGCTCTCAGTTCAGACATTAGAAGAAGAGGTGAAATGGGATATAATTAATTTTACGAAATAGAAATTTTAACCCTTTTAACCTGTCTGAGCTCAGAACAGGTTTCAGTTTAACCTATTACCATATGTAGTACTCTTCAAGACTGCCAAAGTGTTTTTATAACTAGAATGGAGTATAATCTTTTTTCAGACTGAATTGACCCTCGTGTAAACAGAGCAGGGTTCTGGTTTGCACTGCAGATGGGTTTCTTGGTAGGATGGCGTTTGAGGGGGTCTGGAAGTCCCCCACAGTCCAATGTCTTCCTTGGTAACTCTTAGGAGTGAAATGGAATAGCACCAATTTTTAAAAGACAGTTTCCCACCTAGATAGTTGCTAATCTGTTAGTGATGATAGGCAAAAGAGGACAGCCCAGTATGTCGTCTGAGAGAGATAAGAGAGAGAAGTATTGGTAGTTACCTCTCTTCTCCTTTATTTATTTATTCCTTTGCTGTGACTGCTAGAAAGATGCCTTTATTTTTTACCAGCATTTAGGTCCCAGGCAACCAGGACAGCTGTACGCTGGACTGACCAGTTTGGGAACTGCTGTTAAAAAATCCTTGACTTGTCAGCTGGGCCCTCCACAATCCACATCAAAGGAAAACAAGTACTTGCAGAATTCTGGTTACTAACAACATATTTTCTGTCTATGAACTCTTGTGTCTTGGCAAGGCGATGACTAGAAGTAACTTCTGGGTAACCTACACTGAGTTTTTGTGTTGCTAAAAGGGTAAGGTTTTCCTTGAGTTATTTACTTTTTTTTTTTTTTTTTTTTAATTAAAGAGTATTTTGGTAATTGGAAGGAAAGTGCCGTTCTGGCTTTATGGCTTTTTCTACCCATCTCCTCTCCTTGTTTTGGGCCACCTCTACTTTGTAGAGATGTTATTTCATCTGCAAAGAGAGTCCATGTGTCAACTTGGTGAGTGGTTTGTGGTTTGTTTTTTTTTTTTTTTTTTTTTTTTTTCTGTAGCTTGCACAACAGCTTAATTTAAAATGCTCCACAGGAAGGGTGTTGACAACTGCTGTTGCCTACCAAGCCACTAATAATTATATGATGCACCTATTCTCTCCCAGCGTGGGGTGAGAGGAGGACTCCCAGCACTGAGTGCTTAGCATTGACATTCTTTTTTCTGGACAGAATTTGGGCTGAAGAACCAAGTCTTTGCATCTCTGTAAAGAAAGTTGGGATGGGGTACTCACATAGACCCTTGGATCTTGAGCAGAGGAGATCAATGGTTAGCTGTTTCTAAGGAGTTTAATTTCTTACAAGGAAAGTCCTTAGAAGTAGTATATGCCCTTATAAGTAATATCTTTATAAATACAATGCATGATATTTCTAATGGGGTCTTGAACAAAGTTATTTCCTGAATTAATTTTTTTCTGTAATTTTGTTGTCGTTGTTGCACCAGAAGTGTTATTAGCAAATGGAGGCCTGATTTCTTCCTTCAGTGGGATAGTGATAATTCAGCTCGGAGGAGATACGTTTTGTTCCCCTGATCCAAAGTCCTTGGTGCCAGAAAACCATTCACTGTGGTAGAGTCCAAACCTACACACAAGTTAGAGGTGTACAGGAATCACTTGATTAAGTTCAAACGTACTCTAGGTGTCCCAAGTTGAATGAGTAACTGTTCTCTGTTGATCACAGGTTGTTGGACAGATGTGCTATGCTGGAAGGCATAGGAATGGGAGAGAAGATACTAGGACTTGGAATCTCAAGAGGTTTTGCATTTTCTCTCACCAGCTAAGTTTGCCCCTTGATACCATTTTTCTTTTTCTTCCTCAGAATTTACCATTTTCAGACAATGACTTTATGCAATGTGTTATAAATCCTTTCAGTCTAAAATACTGCTATTCGTTTGGAAAGCGGTACAGTTTCCAGAGCTAAGAAACAAGACAGTGAAGCAGAGGTGACTATCAAGCAGTTAGATGAAGGACTAAAGTACGTGAAGGAGAAAAAGGTGAACTCATGAAGTCAGTCAAATTCATCCTCTGCTCTTCCATCCATCCCAAAACATCTAATGAGTCATGTTCATACTTTTTCCAATAACTTGAGCTGGCACCTCCTACTTCTACTATTTTCTGCTCTGCTTGCAGGTTGAACATGCTAGTTTAATAAATATGACCATGCCTATTCTAGTTTAATGACATTGAGACTTTAAGAACAGTGCAATTTCCTAGCAGGTCAGAGAAAAAAAACTTCCTGAGGGTAAGAAGATGACAAGTTTGTGCTACCCATTCTCCTGACATCTTAAAGTCCAGACTTACTTAATTTCCAGTGTGAATCTATTTGATCCAGAGGACTCCATTATCCAGAGGAAATTGGGACATATGTTGTTTCACTGAGCAGGTTCAAGCCAAGTTAAACAGAGGTGCCAAAGTCTGCTTCAAGAATGTGTTTGGAGTCTAGCTTTATGAACAGATGGCAACTCCAAATGAGGCAACTATGGTTTTCTTCCTTGGTCTGCTGTGTGACCTTGGGCAAATGACTTGCTCTCATGTCTCTTGCTTTCATCTGCTGTTCTCAAAGCACTTAAGGAGACAAGTATTTTACACAAAACCAGTGGGATTGGTTTTGATAAGAATTTTGTGGTTATATCTTACAGCAGAGAGAGAGGGCCACTTAAAAATCAGGCCTTTCACTATTATAATAAAGTAGCTTTTGACACCAAACACAACTTGATTACATTAATGGCATTTAAAGAATTATAAAGGAGGAAAACTCCTCTTGGGTTGTACAGCTCATTCTGTTTGTAGGTGTAGGCATCTTACCTCCTGGCTTTTTCCTGTGGTTTGTGCTGGCAATTTACTGGTTTCTCCAGTGTCGCCAAATGTGGCTGATTGCAACGTGCTTCCATTGGGTATGTAGCGGACAAAAGAGTCCTAAAACATAATGTAAAGTATATAGGATACTGATGGCATTCCACTTTAATCCCTGAACAAAATCTTGATTTGATACTACCTTTAAAGAGACCTTGTCTTGCAACAAAGACGCTTAGGCTGAAAAGCCCTCTGCTGAAGCATCTTGTCCCTGGTGATGGAGGAAAATAATAGAACGAACTGCTAAAAAATATGGCTGAACTCTGTAGTGCACTGCTGTCCCGGTTTCAGCTGGGATAGTTAATTTTCTTCATAGTAGCTAGCATAGTGTGGTGTTTTGGATTTAGTACTGTAAGGATGTTGGTAACACACTGATGTTTTTAGTTGTTGCTGGGTAGTGCTCAGACTATTCAAGCACTTCTTGAGCTTCTCCTGCTTGGCCAGGTGCATGACAGGCTGGGAGGGAGCACAGCCAGGACAGCTGACCCAAACTGACCAAAGAGCTATTCCATACCATAGAACATCATGCTCGGGGGGAGTCAGTCAGTTGGAGAGGGGGAAGAGGGATTGCTGCTTGGGGACTGATCGCGGCTCGGGACGGGCTGGGCATCGGTCAGTGGGTGGTGAGCAATTGCATTGTGCATCATTCGTTTTGTATATTCTGTATATTCTGTTACCATTCTCATTATTACTATTATTATTATTTTCTCTTATTAAACTGTCTTTATCTCAGCCCACGGCTCTTACCCTTTTTTTTTCTTCCTGATTCTGTCCCCCCTCCCACTGAGGGAGGGGGGAGTGAGCGAGCGGCTGCGTGGTGCTTAGTTGCCAGCTGGGTTAAACCACAACAACAGCACAGGGGATGCCTGATTTAACTCCCTCAGTATCCTGAGAGCAGAGGAATTAGCAAAAATAAATTTTTACTTGCAAAATCCTTGGGAATTTTTCTTTCCTTCCCGACTGCATACCTAGGCAGCTTTTATCTCTCTCTTGTATGACAGGTTTGGAGGAAGCAGAACTTTGCTTCTGCTTTTTGCTTTAAACAGTCTTGAGTCCTGCTCTGTGCTGCTTTACAAAATACAATCACCCAAATGCAAGTGCCGGGCCACTTTTTTAGGCAGAATTGCAAATTATGTTATTAATGATCCATCTCTTACCAGTAAAACTAGAGCATGAGCTGGGAGAAGCCTATGTAACCCAGCCCTCCCACTCGGATAGGTTTGCTGCAGAGTCAGTCTCCAAAATTCTCAAGGCTGGCTGCTTTCCATCAAGACAGGATGCAGAATCCACACGGGATGATGGATGGGAGTCTGCTGTGATGACCTCATTAACAGGTATCCGCTTGTCCAGGTATTATCTTCTACATTGTACTGTAAACTAACATGGTAACAAAACAGAATTTACCATATAAATAAAGGCCTGGAGAGAGAGTTGTGCCAGTCATCACCAATAGAAACCATCAGGTTCCATTTTCCAAAGTCTGGCAAAACACTTTTCTCATCTAGGAACTAGATAGGATTAAAAGATGGTTATAGCTTGAGGTCTTCTAAGAGAAAGTAAGGTAGGTATAAGGACTTAATTTATGCTTCGTAGAAGGCCTCACATGGTAATGAGGAGTGCATATGATTTATTAGATAAAGGATTTAGCCCTGAGAGTCTGAATTCAACTGGTTACAGGCTTTTAATGTAATGCCTAGTGCCTCATGGCAACCTGATCAATGCAATGAAAATAAAATAAGGTGATTAGAAGGAGATTGTATTTGTAAGGGCATGCGTGGAGGCCATGTAAGACCATTTGCATTTAGCAGTCATTTGCCTTGGACAGGTGTTGTGGTTTAGCCCCAGTCAGCAACCAAGCACCACACAGGTGCTTGCTCACCTTCCCCCCTGCCCCCAGTGGGATGCAGGAGAGAATCTGAAGAGCAAAAGCAAGAAAACTCATGGGTTGAGAATGGAACAGTTTAATAATTGAAATCAAATAAAATAATAATAATACTAAATTGTAACGAAAAGGAAAACAACGAGAGGGGGGGAGAGAGACAGAAGGGAACAACACCCAGGAAAAATAAGTGATGCAACTGCTTACCACCTACTGACTGATGCCTAGCCTGTCTCTAAGCAGTGATTGCTGCCCCCTGGCCAACTCCCCCAGTTTATACATTGATCATGATGTCATATGGTATGGAAAACCCGTTTGGCCAATGGGGGTCAGCTATCCTGGCTGTGCCCCCTCCCAGCTTCTCCCTGACAGAGGGTGGGAGCTGAAAAGTCCTTGACTGGTGTAAGCCCTGCTCAGCAACAACTAAAACATCCATGTGTTGTCAACATTATTCTCATCGTAAATCAAAACACAGTGCTATGCCAGCTGCTAGGAGGGAAATTAACTACCCCAGCCATGACAATAGGTAAGATCAAGAATAGGGGACTCTAGTCAAGAATGAAATATGTCAAAGTCTACAACAGAAGTAGCTATATTTCAACAGTTGATTCCCTTTCCAAAGGTTCTAACTGTAAGCCCTCTGTATCTTACCACTACCCTACACCTCATCCCACAAGAAATAAATTGCCTGTGTTTATGTACTTTGCTATAGCAATAACCCACACAGCTTACCTGAAAACTTTAACTTTTGCCATGTTCTCAGTCATGACAGTGGCAGCTGTGTTTGCTCCTGCTGGACTACTGTATTTATCTGTGCCAGAGCCACCAGTGTTCTGCATTAGGGGAGCATCGATTACCTTGAGGGTACTGCTGGACCAGCATGCTCCAAAGGGCTGGAAGGGCCTCCCCAGTTTTTGTACTCTGAAGAGGGTGGTGTAGCAACACTCTGGGGACTGGACTGGGCTGGTGACCACAAAGCCAACACATTTCTGTGTCCTGGGTGTGCAGTGATGAAGCATCAGTGCTGGCTGGGTCAGGTGGCTTAGGTGATCAGGCTGTGCTCAGTATGAAATTGTCTCCCTGTCTGGAATTGCGTTGTCCCTATAAATCATACAGTTAAAATTTGTTCAGTCCTAAGCCCTTTCAGAATTTAGCCTGGTTTAGGCAATGTCAGTCCAGAGGCATAGTTGCCTTACTCTGCCTTCTCTGGGTTTCTTACCCAATAAGCTACTGATAGTTAACTGAGGGTTGCTGGAGTTGCTTGTTAGGAGCTTTGTTCATGCACTTACTTGATTTAATATGTGTAATTGTTTATTATGCCATATAATCTGACATTTGGTCCAGGAAGGTGGAGTTGCTGAGTTAGTATTTATAATTACTAGATTTCTAAGGCAGGGGCATTAGTTGCTTTTACTATGGGCTTGTGCTCAGCAATGCAGGAAATTAAGCTGATATATACTACATTATTGCATTGTTCATATTGTCCTGTCAGTTGTAAATTGTGGGGTTTAATTACACCCTGATCACTGTGTTTATATTGTTGCAGTAACACTACCAAGCATTAGTATTAAATTCAGCACAACCTGTACTGTTTCTAATGATCAAAGCTAAGCTTCTCTTTAGATGGGTCAGTCTTGTTTTATTAGTTAAACTAAAGGAAAGCATGTACAATGGTCCAGTATATTTCATCTGATGTGAAAGCTGTTTTCCAAACGTATCTAGGACTCTTAAATTGCAGGATTTATTTCCAAAGGCACTGCATGGGAAGCACACAATAAAATCAGATCCACTGAAAGTTTATTTTTGCCATGATTTTTCACCTTGAAAGGCCAAATCTTTGTTGGCCCTCTAGACTACTCTCTTACCACTTATGTTAGGTAGAAAGGAGACAAAATTAACATTAGTGGGCCAGTTTAGTACAATATTGTGGAAGGGAGCAATTATGAGTGCATTTTTGAAAATGCTAAATCCTCATGAAGAATTGGGTTGTAGTTAGGAAGTCCTTAACATCCCATGGTTGACAGGTACAGTATTTTCAGAATTCGTTTCTTCATTCAACAAAAATAGTTAAAAGGGGCTGTTGCTACTTACCTTCCACACTGTCATCGTCACAGGTTTTCCTCTGGAACTAAATATACTGCACTGCTAGCAGATACTTATTTCAGATCTGTAAATATGGGTGAATGTGTATGGGTACGACAGCAGAGAAGGACTGCACTCAGTCTGCAAAAACTGACATGGAAACTGGATTTGAAATTTAAACTGAAATGGAAACTGTTTACCCACGAAAAGATTGCTGCTTTCCTTTAAGAAGATGGTAATTTGATCATGGGGTAAATTTAAGTCTTTACAGGATAGTTTTGTGTTATTCTGTGCTCCTTTTTACCTCTGTTTTGGGGAAGCAAAGCATGCCTCAGTTCTTACTCTTTGCATAGAGCAAGTGTAGCTTAAATGAGGATTTGTCTTTATGCTGTAAGTTTATTGCTGAAGATATTTCTGTGTCCATGCCAGGGTTTCCACTTGAAGCAGACAGTAGGATAACAGTAGGGCTTGTTTTAGTTTTCAGGGATACTGAGGCCTGTAACAATGAGTTGATGCTTGTATTCCCCATGGATGTTCCCTTTCCTCAGTCTGTTTCATTACACCTTCGCAGAAAAAAAAGAAGTGCAGCTGAACCAATTTGCTTGTTTGGGTTGCTGCCTGCACTCTGGGAATCTATTCCAGCAAAGTCTCATCTTCTAATGCTCACGTGAACAGTAGTGCAGCGGTGCACCCTCTGCACCCTAGACTTGCTGTATTCATCTGATAATGTCTTAGGAACCAAAACATTATGAAGTCTTAAGCAGACAAGGAGCATAATGCTCAGCATAATGTTTTCTGTGTTTTTTCAGTGAAGTTGTTAGGTAACGTCTGTGTGGTACTGGAATAAACCATGCAGTTAATCTAACAGTCCTATTGACAAAGGGATGTGACAGATCCGCAGCGAGCATGTAAGGTTACCCCTTACCCTTTGGCAACCGTATGTTGAAATCCCTTTTGTGCTTTGTGCAAAGCACACTTCAGGTACCGAGTATGCAGTTTCACAGTCTGGATACAGTATCTCTGCCACACAGATGAAATATGAGTAGGTATATCCAGAGACTGCTGTCAACAAGCTAAAGTTTTATGTGTCCAGCCTACCATAGATGACCACTATTCTGTGGAGTTTTGCAGGGTATTATGTTATTTGGCTTAAGGAGTGTTGGATAGGTACCTGTGTATTAGAAATTAAGGATTATACTCTGCCTCCACTGGTGTGTCTCCTGAAATCTATAGAATGTGAAGGGAACCTGTTGTATCTTTGTAGGCCAGAACAGCTACACATTACAGCTATGGAACTCTCTGTAGATGTAATCTGCTCCACTAAATTACATTAGACTTTGATTACTACAGTTTGCATGGGGCCTACACAATTTCAGAAGCACCCTTGCCTATATTATATTCTCATGATTTGTCAATATGTTTATAATAAAGCAAATCTCAGTTAGGCCTTTAGAGAGGTCTGGATAAACTTCTGAAAGTTACCTGTTATCTTGACGTAAAACATATATGCATGACCATTTTCCTGCTGTGAGCTTAATTTAACTCCTTCTGTTCAGTCCAGTGATTGAAATATATTTGAATCTGAATGTATGCTTGCACTGCAAGTTAGCTCTCTATTTTTCAATATTCAGACTATTTCAGTTTTGCATGTTGGTTTGAATGTTTTTTTTCTTTTAGTAAGTAGTGGAAAATACAGTGCCAGTGTTTATATTTGTGGTGGACTTGGTAGTGTTAGGTTAATGGTTGGACTTGATGATCTTAAAGGTCTTTTCCAACCTAAATGATTCTATGATTCTTTAATATAAGGAAGCTGGAGCTGAAAGAAACAGAACAGTGATGATGCTTAGCAGAATTTGGAAAATCCAGATTTCCTGGCAGTAGTAGATTATTTCACTGTAATTATAACCAGCATAGTCAGTATTTTGAGTTTTCTCCTACATTTACCATGTTCCTTTAGAGTGATCGTGTTCTCTAAATTTATATATTACTTATACTACACTTTTCATGCCAACTTAAGCAGGTGTATTAAAGAATGAATCACAGAGTAGTGGATTTTATCTTGAGTTCCCAGGTGTGCCACAGTAGTCTGGGTCTGACCTAAATGGAGCTAATCTCACTTTATTTTAGAGCAAGCAGGTGAAGAATTGGGTGATAGGCTCTGGTCTTACAGGCTGTGTAACTTGTAGCATGTTGTCCTGTTCTTAAAACAGGAAGTGTGCAAGAAGAAGAATACTTCTCTAATTGCATGTACTCCCACACACATGCAACAATTTAATAATTGAACCTGTCTGCACATGATGATATAAAAAGCAGCAAACATAGGTGGTTTGCACTTTGTATATTCGCCTGATTGTTTTCTGTAGTTGAACCTAGGGTTAGAAACTCAGTAGAGACAAAATGGGATGCAGCCAGCAGCCTTTGCTTTGGTGCCTGCTGCCAGCCTTCTAAATTGGTGTTTAGCTGGCACTTAAACTAAAGCCTGTTGCAGTTCCTGGACGTGACTGAGAGAAACACTAAGTACAAGAGTGAAGAAGGGAAGAAGAAAGAAAAAAAGCGCAAGGAAAATGAAGAGAGTATTTTGGAACAAAGAGAAGACTAAGAGGGATAGAAATTCCTTACAGAGAAAAAACAATAGGGGAAAGTATTTTCAAATCTTTGATCTTGCAGCATTGCTGAGATGCATGTTTTAAGCGTGTGAAGCAGTACGGGAAAAGCTATTAACTACCATCCAATTTGCTGTAATCATGGCTTCTGCAGATACATCTCCAGTGATTTGCACATTGATACTCCTTGGGTATCTATAGTCTAAGTTTCAAGTCTTGCTGGAGCCAGAGTAGTGGTCTGCAAGGCAGTGACTCCCTCAAAAAACTGCTTGCTTAGAAACTTGGTTGTGTGGCTTGCCAT
Organism: Egretta garzetta; assembly: GCF_000687185.1. Taxonomy (NCBI): domain Eukaryota; kingdom Metazoa; phylum Chordata; class Aves; order Pelecaniformes; family Ardeidae; genus Egretta; species Egretta garzetta. Next base: position 2,947,520 of record NW_009259102.1, on the reverse strand, counting down.
CCTGGGTTCTCACTCATGTTTCTAAAGAAAACTTGGACTTCTGTCCCTGCTGTGTTAGGATTGGGATTCAGTCTTCTCAGTTAGTCACCTGGGTGGCATGCTTTTCAGAGAGCAGATGTATTATTATTTGGGAGTACTCTTGGGATCTGCGGTGATTGCTGCCTTAAAAATTATGATGGCGTCTGCCTCTTTAATAGCAGATACTGCATGTGATACTACAGCTGGGTTTACCCAAATAATTTGTGACTGGATCAAAACCATAATGTATGGAATGCATGGGTGGCAAACGATGTGATTGAAATGGGATAAAGAATAGCAAGGTAGCAATGCAATTTCCTAACCATTTATTTATGTAGCAACCAGAATGATGAAAGCATCCTAAAGGGCAGTAGGTCTAAGACTGTTTTGGCTTAATGCAAATTTAGGAATAAATTATGAGTGCTAAAACTTGTGTGAACATAATCAGCATTCTCAGTATTGTAAAAAGCTCTGTAAAATTCTAGTCGATAAATTACATGTTAAAATAAATTTAATAAAGCTATGTAGTAGAAGTGCTAAATACATAGTGGAAAAAAAAATCTCAACACCATTATTTTCTGGGTATTGCAGGATGTGTGTTTCTGGTAGGAAGTAGGAGAGGGAAAGCGATACTGAGCCTGGGCATGAAGACATTCAACAATATAACAAATACTCTTGTTTCTGTTATGATGTGAGCCAGGGCATGGCACCTAGGCCACAGTCTGGATGAATGGGTGAAAAGTGTGTTGCTGATCCAAGTGGTTCAAGCAGTAAATGATGTTTTGTGAGGATATTCCTTAGTGTTGTTTTTCTTCAGTTAAATACAATTAACTTGAACATATGAATTATGATTTATGTAAGGTTCTCCACATTAGCTGCAAAACCTGTATCTTGCAGCCCTCCTAGGAATAGTTTTAAGTCAGTTTTCCAAACAGCAGAATATTAGTGGATAACAAAGTGCCATATATTCAGATTCTCAAATTGGGAGTGAGCTGTTAAAAGAGTAAGGTAGAAGACTTGGAGTCTGAGTGCAGGTAGTGCAAATAGTGCAGGGCTGTTTACCCCAATGACTTCTCCACACATTTTGGTGGCTTTCCACCTCCTGATCTCACATAGCCTGTTTTCTCTCTTCAGTGGTCTTCTGGGTTGTTGGTTTTGTTTTTGGTTTTTTTTTGCTATAATTACTCTGAATCAACCTCTTACTTCTGATGTCATAAGGGTTATGTGAGTGTGTAAGTCTTAGGAAATCCTATTTTGAGGGAATAAGAATCTTACGTGTTCAGTGATACACTGCAGGTGCTGTGAGTTCCTCCACTGCTGTAAACACTGTGACCACCTGATGGTTTGGATATGCCTTTGGTAAGACAGCCTCTCTTGCAAAGTATGTTCCCCAGCATCTACACTCTCTTACCGAAAGTGTCAAGATGTACATGCCTTTTAGCAGTTCCCTCTAACGCTCTTCTGTCTAGCCCTTCTTTAGGAGATGTGAGGCCATGGCATGAGGTGTGGTGGAAAGTAGCCTTAAAGTTTCAAGAGTTCATTAAGAAACATCATCACAGAATCTGACTAGTGACATTTTGGTTATACCAGCAAATAAGAGTTTGTAATGGTGTTGCTCTGGTTGGGGCCTAAGACAGACAGAGACCTTCCTTTGGAGTCACAGCATGTGCTACACCCAAGTGTACAAGCAGAAACAGGGAGCTATCGAGTTTTCTTTTTTCTTGGTCAGAAATTGTTGGGGAATTACTGAAATTACTGTGTTAACACGCTGCATGAACTATTTCTGTAGGAGGGAACTTATCCACCTTCAAATTGTGCCAGCTTCACAGTCAATTTTTGATTAAAATCAGCAACTGGCTTTTAGTTAGGAGCTAGACTGAACAGTTCCAGGCTGTGGGGAACCACTGTAGTTCAAACCAAAGTCCTTCAGATGGCACCTTCCAGAGACTGTCAGCTGTGCTCTCCCTGTTTGCTGGCAGCTATGGCTGCACAGACCACAAGGAGTGCTCAGTTATTTTGCTTCAGAGTAAACTTCTTGCTATAATGGTCAGGAAAGAATCCATCTTAACCCTCCCTGCCGGTCATTTTTCCACATTGCATGAATAATGATTTTTCTTCCCTTCTTTCTCTAGCATTGGGTATTTACTGGCCATAGCTGTGGGCAACTTGGTTTGAAAAGCCAGATCCTTAGCTTGCAGTGAAGGAAGTTTTCCTCTTTTTATACCTATTAAGAGCTTGGTTCTATAGCTCTGTCACAGTAAAACTTTTTTTGTGCGTGGTTAGAAGCAGAGTAGGCTAGAAGCAGAGTATTGCATATTGCAAAATGGTTTACGGGAACACAAAGACCTGGGCTCAGATGTAGTGCTGGATGGGAGTTTTCTGACCACAAACTGTAAAGAGTAATCAAATACTGTACTTCTGCCTATAAAATGCTTACCTCAGAGACTAACTAAAAAAAAACCCAAACCCTCCTTACAGATAAGTTTGTGAGTAGAAGTTTCGTTTGTTGTGTTAAATGCCTTCTTAAAGCACAGTATGGGTTAAGCAGTTTGTAGAAAAGGCTTTGAAAAGTAGTTTAGTTCACTGGAAAGGTATGGTAGAATCATAAAAAGTTAATAAAAAGTTATTCTTCGGTGTGTAGGGGGAAGAAGGCAGTTCCACAGTTGTTCCCTACAGCGTATTGCTAGTGCATTGCTCCTCTAGTGCTGTGCAGAGCTATCCAGTCGGTATCATCCTGGCTACTTACTATCTGCAAAACTGCATTAAAGGACAGCACATTTTTTCTGTCCTGTACTCCTCAGGTGAACAATCCTTGTTACAGCAACAGTTGTATTACAAATTGGAGAGGCTGGCTGTCCTCAGAGGAGGTAGTTGCTATCCTCAGTGTTCTTTCCAATATTAAGTGTTTGATATATCCTGTCTCTGACTTCATTTACTTGCTTCCATTATATTACAAATATCACAGATGGCAAAGAAAACACTTTTTTTTTTCTCCAATTGAGTCCTGCAAGACTGCTGATTTACAGCTCTGGACTGTGGATGATTACCTCACCCCAGGTATTCTGTTTCTAGCCTGGTTTATTGGGGAGTGCATATATTTAGCAAATCTCTTGTTTTTCCCTCTGTGCATAATAGTAGGTCGTTTTGACCAAATGATAAGGTTGAACGTGATAAAGTTGCAGGGTTTGTGATCAAAATGGTTCTCTGAAGAAAAATCTCTTCAACCATCAAGTCAGTGTAGTCCTGCAATTTAAGAGCAACATATTTATCAACATGGTGGATGATTTATTTCTCTGAATTTTGAAAGCACAGATCACATAACTGAACACTTATGACCCCACCACCAACTGCTGGGGATATGCCTTGTGACTGCATGCTGCTGAAGCAGAGTATGACTTGCCAAGTTGCAGGCTGCCAGTACACCAGACCCTTGACCTACCAAATCATCATCTCTCTCAGGTCAATTAAATCTTTTGTATTATACAAATACCTTGACTTTATATCTCCTTTGTATGAGATTGAAGATGCTCATAATCACCTGTAGTTGCTGCCACTCTCCCAGTCTCCCATACTGAGCACTCTGATCCAAACCATGGGAATGAAAGATTTTTTTTTTTGTTGTTTCATACACTTAGCGTTTCTGATAACCATACACAGCTGTGGTTTAAAGTCAACAGATTGAGTCGTACAGCTGCTGGAGCTCCATTTAAGAACAAGTTTTTAGATATATGGTGTAAATAATTGAAAGATACTTGCAATAAAAGTATCACACTTTTTTTTTTTTTCAGATTCCTCCATTTGCAAAGAACTATGCATTTTGCCTTGTCTTGATCAGCCCTGCTTTACAAAAAGACAAATAAATGCTATCTCCACTTTGTTAATACTGGAGCTACCTTCATTGTCCTCCTACTGGAGTGTTTAGTGCCCATAGCAATCCCACTCAGTTTTTAGTTATTGGCAGTCAATTCGAGGGGCTGCACAGGTCAGGCTTGACCTCAGTTGCTGAATCCCACACCATTTCAGGTAAATTTTGTCTCTCAGCAGGATGGAGGTAAGGGTAGGGTTTTGTAACTAAAAATCACCATGCCCGTATTGAAAATTGTCAGCGTTAGAAAGGGTGCAGTGCACCAACTGAAGGTAGTCTTCTTACAGATCTTCGCTTTGGAAAACATCTCTGAAATCCTGAGCTTCTTAGGACAGTTGCTGAGGCACCATGTCACCAATCTGTTTTCTCCCCTGTCCCCCCTCCCCACATTAACTTGAGCTTTGGTGGAAGAAGCCAGACTAAGGCTGAAGGGTCTGAATGGATGTCAGCTGACCTTCTTACATCTGGTTTTCAGTATCTGTGCTTGCAGGAAGTCCTGTTTTCTCCATGGAGTGTTAGTTATTTGTCTCTGCTAGCACAGTGTACATAATATGACCCTGCCTTTGTAGCTCTGTTCCTTTGCATGCTTTCCCCGGACAAGAAAATGAGTGGCTTTAATTTAAATGTCACTGAGATGGAACATATGATTTAGACTTTTGCTTAAAGCAGAACACATACATGGTTTCCTAAAGCTAGGATTTAGACCAAAAATAAAACTGAGTTGGGCCGCTGCATGCAGAGTAGGGCTCTGAAGTTCTAGGGGATAAACTGCTGGCTTCCAGCAGATAAGCCGTTATATCACCTTGTACAGAAAGACCTGCCCTCTGGTTGATCTGTACACAAAGGAGAAGAGTAAGTCCCTGACATGAGGTCTGGGACCACATCTTTGTGTGTGCATGTTTCACTGTTCCCTATTATTCACATGGCCTGGCTCACATTTTTTCAACAGACTTCAATGGATTTAGTTTTAGGCTTTTGTATGGAAATTGTGTGAATGTTCTGAGAGTGTAGAGTGAGCAAGAAACTGTATTTTAGCTTTCTCACTGCCTACCTAATTGTGCCAGCGCTTTTAAAAGCCAAGATGTAGATGTAGGAATTAACCTGAACAGAACAAAGAAATTCGTGAAGTTCAGCCATAGTTTAACAAGGAGTTATTATACTCTTGTCAAAGGCAAGTGTTCAGAGTGTAAAATTTTAGCTCTGTTGAAGTCAAGTATCAGAGCTCCCACTGACTGCAGCATAGTCAAAATTTCATCTTCAGAACCAGGTTGGAGTCAGAAATTAAAAAAGCCAGAGGACACAAATGTATATTATCATAGAGAACCACCATGTAATTTAATTTGTATCTCCTCTTCTTCTTCGGGGCTGTTAAAATTTAATTTCTCTTTTCACCTGTTCTCTGTGTATTGTTTTTAAAGGAATGAAGGGTAACAGTCTGTTGCAGCAAATGCTGCAATAAGCATGCTGCGAAAGTGTAACAACCATACACTGTTGTGGCAAGGACTCCATCCACAGAGACCGCAATATTTTGGAAGAAGGAGGGTTAGTGAGCTGGTCTGTTCCTACTCTACAGCAGTAAGCAAGCTGAACCACCCAATCCACCAGCATGGTAACTGTTAACAAGAGCAATACAAAGGCTGCAGCAGGTCATTCTTGTCCTCAGTAGTGATGGTTCTATGTGAAAACTTTTACTGTAGAAGCCATGGAGAAGCTATCCAAGTCAGCACCTGGGAAACTGAGACACATTTACGCATAGCTGTGTATACTTTCTCTAAGTCTTACAGTAAAAATCAGACACCCTTAATTCTGGGAGCTTAGTCTTTACGCAATTTACAAGATTGTTGAGGATAGGATGGAATGTAGGAAAAGACACACTGACACTGAACCTGGTTTCTGTGTTTGTGTATGCTGCTTTTTCATTTCCCTTCCAGCTCTGGCACAACCATAAGGCAAATCCTCACCTCCTTGTGTACATTATAGGTTAGTAAGGGGAGGGGTTTTTGCCTGTGAAGAATGTCTTCTCATATCATGAAATTTTCACTATAGCATGGTATATGTATGTGCCTCCATATAATATATTTGCTGCTGCAGTGGTCTGATGCAGCCATGGTAAAATGGCCCCTTGTATGGATATTGAAGTATGAAGCCAAACATGAGAAGTCTGCAAAATGTTGGACCTTAACAGGATTTGGATCACATCTGTGCTTTCCCATGGGCTTCATCTAGCTTTGGATCAGGCTATGCAAGCGCTCAAAATGGAGACTTATATTTTGGAAAGAAAAATGTAAAAATCAGATGATGCAGAGTTGGTTTTCAGACAGTGTCTTGCTGGATAGACAGCTTACTGTGCATTTGATGTTGGAGAAGTCACATCTCCTCACGTCCTTGGTTAATAAAATGGGATTTCTAGCAGCTGCCTTCCCAGCAGCCCTCAAGTTTGTATAATGCTCACTGGAGTGCTGTGATGAAAGGTGTGTGTTATAAACAGTGTGTCATTTAACATTCTTATTACCTGTGATTTAAAAAAAAATATATGACGAAATGATATAGTATGTTTTTAACTCAGCATGACTCAGACATAATGGTGATCATGGTGTGTGGTTTGATTTGGGTGGTTTTTTTAGTGGTAACTGCATGGGTAGGACTGGTTTATTATTTCTGTATGTTCACTTGGAGTACCTGATATTCAGACTGATACTGATATTTAGATACTTATTATTACCTGATATTTAGGCTGTCTTGATACGTGCCTGTTTCTGCATAAGGCTGGGGATAGCATTGATTACTGTGCCACTGATGCCATGGATGAAGCTTGTAAGGGTCTGGTTCTTTGTTCTGAGATCATCTCCAGATCTGCGGTTGCCATCCTCAGCCATGGCTCTGCCACCAAGGGAATTCGCTCCACTGCACTATTCAGGCAATGAAATAGTCCCTCAGAAAAAGTTGTTGACTGTCACACATCTTCAGAAATTCGTTGCTCTGAAAGGGAAGATGAAAAGCTGAAGTGTTGGAAGGAGTTACCTATCTGAGCTGCCTGTACTACGTTAAGCGTCTGGTTCGGTAGCATGCAGAACACTGGCTCTGTATACCAATGAGCTGCAACTCTATTCTTTATGCCCTGTTGTATAGTTAGGACCCGTCGAAGAAGATCAGAAGCTGGTTTCTATTGCCTTTGACACAGGTGTAAGTCAGGAGCAGTTCTGCTGGAATTACTATGATATGAGAAGAGAGTGCAAAATACCTGTTACATGGAAGGAGGGTGGCTGCTACTGTACCACAGATTTCAAGGAGTTATGATCCAGTCTAACCAACACCACAACATTGTTCACAGTGTTTCATCTCTGAAGTAACTCTCCCAAGATCAGTTGAGATAATGAAACTGAGAGCGTTTCTCATTCCCATCAGCTGAAATTTGTCATGGAAGTGAAAGTCTTGGCCAGCAAGCCAAGTTACGTTCTCAGTGCGTTAAAAATGAGGAGGTTTCGCTCAGCATTTGTTGTTGAGATTATCTGATGAGTTTTCCTTTCACTAATGCTGTGTGATTTTGAAGCAGTAGTTTTGCTTTGTAAGTCCAGCAGTACAAAGTTTTAATTGACTGTATGAGATCTGGGATGGAATGACAAACCTCTCATCCCTGATTGTTGATTCAAACACAGTGTAGCAATATGTTGGAAGTCCAATGGTGAATGACTTCCTGCAGTGGCTTAGTGATTCAGTCCAAAGCATAGGAGTGGCTATCCTACCATTAACTACCACCACTTTATTGCCTAAGCAGTAAAGATGCTTTTAGAGCCCACAGACCTAGCTAGAGCTTTCCCATTAGCTTCAGCCTCTGAAGGATCCAAACCTAAAGTGTCTGTGTTTAATCTCTGCTGAAAATCAGGTGAGCCTCTTCTTTTGTCTCCTGTGAGTAAAGTGAAAGCTTCTTTGTTCCAGGAAAGTAACATTTCAGAAAAGCCTAACCGAGCTGGTTGCTTGAGTGGAGCGAGGAAGGGCAGCTGTGTAACCTGTAGGAAAGCAGTCTATTTCAGAAGTGAGTCTCAAATTCTCATTTATTTCTTCATTCATTCCTGTTAGCTTTTGAGTGAGGACAAGGGTTAGATAGCAAATACATTCAGGAAGCAGGATGTCCTGATTTTGGCTGGGATAGAGTTAATTTTCTTCATAGAAGCTAGCATAGTGTGGTGTTTTGGATTTAGTACTGCAAGAATGTTGGTAACACACTGATGTTTTTAGTTGTTGCTGGGCAGTGCTCAGACTACTCAAGGACTTTTTGAGCTTCTCCTGCTCGGCGAGGTGCATAACAAGCTGGGAGGGAGCACAGCCAGGACAGCTAACCCAAACTGACCCAAGAGCTATTCCATACCATATAACATCATGCTCGGGGGGGTTAGTTGGTCGGTTGAGGGCAGAGTGATCGCAGCTCGGGCAGGGGGATTGC